>NC_135500.1:183618593-183918593 GCF_052857255.1 Amblyomma americanum
AAGATAATACAACCGTCTTAATAGCAGTTAATCTCATAGCTAGCTGCGCATTGCATATTTCAGCGTAGTTAGCTAATGTCCGCGATAGCTGGTATGGGAAACAAGAGAAAAACAGACGTGGTGTAAAAAAAAATACGTGCCGCGCCGTATTGTATATAAAAGACAAGAAACCGACACCGGGTGTGGGAGCGCGCACGGCCGTGCACGCACACAGCACTGCGCTTGGTTTCTGCGCCTGAAGTTCGTTACCGCTAGCACCGTGGCACTCCAGGGGGCTTATCCGGGGTCGCTTTCACGGGGCCCAGACGCTGCGCCTAAGAGGAGCGTGGACGTGCGCACGCACTTTTCTGGCTGAATGCGGCAGGCGAGGCTATACGGACGTGCTGAAAAATTACAAGCACAACGTTTATAAGCACGTCATCAGACCAGGTTCGTTTGTGTGATGCCTCCACCTGCCTACCGTGACAGGTGGGTGAAGAACTGATAGCCTGTAGCGGCTGGGAAATCCCCGTTGCTCACGAGTCCTCACCATCCAAGCCCCTCAAGCTTAACCGGCAAGACTGGACGCATATTCTCCATTTCGATCGCTGTCCCCAACGCCACATGCTGATCAAGGCTTGGGCCCATTTGCGCTTTTTGCCAGCACGGAAGCGGCGGGGTTGTCGGTCACGGCAGCCCCTCAGCTACGATGCATAGGGCGACGGTATTTACGCCTGACACACCACGTCATAGAGAGCGCTATAAAAAGCGAGTTCCAAATCAATTTTTTTTCGCTTTACGTCAACAAGTTACATTCATTTTATTGGAAAAACTGTTCTGTGGTATGAAGAAACCAAAGAAAACAGCACGCACAATCTGTAAGTTTGCGCACATTTAAAACTGAATTTTAATTTTATTTTGTTCAACAAGCTAACCACGATTCATCACTGACATAGTGAACCAGTCAAGTCAGTGTTTGAAAAAAAAAACGTCCCACTCGGCCCGCTTATTCGAACAAGTTAGTGAAAAACTGCAGCAAGAAATAACTTCGCGTGCAAGAAAGCGCTAGAAATCAGCGAATTATAATCACGCCACCAATACCCACTGAACATTGCCTTATTCAAGTAAATTTTAAGCCGCTCAGATTGCCTGCTGCGATGAACTGCATAAGCAGAACGCTCTTTTAGGAGAACATTTTTCTGCTTGATCCTTCCCCTCTTGCCTCATTCTAGTGCCTGAAAGCTGCTCCAATTATTTCGCTTTAATTTGGCTGGATTTTATAGCACGCTAGTAGTATATTCTTTTAGACTTGCTGAATTTACACTTCGCTTTAATTTCGCTCTGTTTTACGGTCGCTAATGGTTTTTTATGCCTTTAGGTTTGTTTCATTATACACAGATCGCCTCTCTAGGCACATCGTCTTGGTTCAGCCGATGACACGCGCTCTCTTTCGGCGCCTCTTTTCCTCTATCTGCACTTGTCGCTCGCAGGGGCGCAGCTGCGCCCGCCTCCGCAGCAGCAGCTTATCCTTCTCGCCTTTCGCCTTGGAGGCGGCTCTGGCTCTCGGCTCGCTGCGCGCACCAAAGTCTTCACTCTGCGGCCACACACAGACACACGGAAGCATGTTCGCTCAATGGCACTTACTGCTTACGCAGCAAAATGTTTTGTGGCGGTATTCATTAAACTCATCTCATGCACGATAGCTGCTTGATCGGACGTCGTGCAAGCGGTGCTCAGTTATGACTTCCAGGTGCACGAGAACTCAGCAATAACAACACTTGATTAGGCCTGATTATTTACAGGCATGAGTTACTCTGCAGGCTATTTGTGGTGGAGCTCCTTGAGAGAAGAGCGAAAACGCTATCCGGAGTGCTCGGGAAAAGCTTTGACAGATTGAAGAGGTCTAACCAGTCTTCAGCTCTGGGTGATATGTAAGTACTGATTCCAACGCGGATGCGGGTGCGATGAAAGTTACTGACGGCAGCTAACGCGGGGAGGTCGTTCCGGCCATAAATTCTGGGATGACGGTACCAACGACAAAGTATTGCGGCGAAATTGTGCATGTAATCGACCTCCGGAGGTGATTTGCAGGCTTCAGAGATCCAAGTTAGTGAACAAGCATAGAATGCACACTAGCTCTCTTGACAATGAGGGTTAAGAAAAGGGAAAGTTTTGCTAAGAGGCAGATTTTTTTTCTTGTACCTGGCATTTCCGTGTGCTTAGAGCTTGCCTAATTAACAAATTTCAAATTTGAACACAAGTACTCATTTTAGGAGGAAATTTCTGAACTCAGAAATGTTCATAAAGCCACAGTTCCAAGGCTTACATTACACGCTTAGACAGATGACTGCATTGTAGCAGCGTGTCTTGCAACCGCCAACCTTCTCTGTGTACACAGGGCTTAAACACTACGTCAGCCATGATAGAAGACCAAAAAGAAAGAGACGGAAAGACAAAATGCAAGAAACCACTGTTCTTGTGTCGACCTCGGGAAAAAATACACAAGTGAAGGCCTAAGACTTTCTTTTCCTTTTACAATCTACTTCATCAGGGCGTCCTGCAACTCACACACACAGCGTGTCTCAAGTAGTAACATTCTTCCGGGAACAAATGGTAATTTTATTGCATGGAGTCTGTACGATGCGTGGTCTTTATGTTTTGTCTGCGCGTCTACGCGGTTTCGAATCAACCACGTTACAGCGATTCCCAGAGGCGAAGCAAAGAAAAGCCATTGCTTCCAAATACTGAAGCTCTGTTGTCGATTACAGGTGCTGCATCAAACAACGAGTGATAAAAGCAGTTCAGAGATTTCTTAAACAAGCCAATAAAGTAGCGATCCGCCCAAAGTTAATCGTGGCTCGTAACGCATGAAAAATACAACACAAAAGGAAGCCAGGTAACAACTCACTGCTGTCAGAGCTCCGAAATCGCTTCCTTGCCGTAACAAGATTCTACTCGCCACTGCAGTTGAGAAAAGCTCTATCGCATCCAGACACAATTAAATTTAGAGCTCGGTGAAGTGCAATTTCTGCGAAAGCAGCCCGGAGAGGCAACTCGACGCCTCGGGAGGCGTCGAGAATGCACCGGAACGGGTGCATTCTCGGCGTACCGCAGCTGACAGGGAGGACGCGCTACAGATCTTGCGGAGCGCCTGCGGCACTGGAAACGAGTGTGCCAGCCTGCCAGCCAGACGCCACAGTAGCAAAGCGTAAAGCTTTCCCAGTCAATAAAAGCAGCGACAACATAGCCGCCCGTCCACGTCCAATTCAATCAAGATGTCCAAGAGCCCACGGCGGGACGAGCTGAAACACGTCATCGGCTTCTGCTCCAATCAGGTCAGACTAAAGCGGCCATTTTCAGGTGACTCACTCCTGCCGTTCCCCGCTATCCGCTCTGCCTGCGCCACGCACGCCTAATGGTGGTGACAGGGGAACCAGTTCCTCGGGGCGTTTCGTGCTCTCTTCGGCCTTGGCCGTGGGCACCGGATTTAATCATGGAAACCCTATATTCGAAGGTCTCCGCGGTCGTCGCCGCTCTCCCAGCCATCTTGTGGTTTCCTGTGGCGATTCCAGTACGGGTTACCGAATCGCCGCGGATATTTTCTGCATATTGCCACATTGCCTTGATATAACCCAGATAGGCAATTAACTGCTATATGGATGTGGTTGCTTTGCGGTCGGGTTGCAACCAGGCACAATATAAAGCGCAATGAAAATGCGAACAATCCCGGCGTTGTTTTAGTTTGGCTATTCGAGATAAGAGGCTGCCGAATGGCATTAGGATAGCCTCGTTCTTGTGAGTTTTTACGGCATTTCATTAGTCAACTTATCTATAAATTAAATGGATACAATTGTTACGTTATTATGACTCACCAAACTTTTTTTTGGCCCCAAGAAGAAGTTTTCGTGAATAGTAAGAAAAGAAAAGAGCTGCTGGTAAGTCTCGAATGATCCTAGCCGCCTCACATGCATAGCGAAATGCATGCATTGCGGCGAAAACCGAATGGCATGGCTATACAAATGACTACCAGCATATAAACAGAACTCAGCACAAATCAACAATTCTGAGCTTAAAAAACAGCATCTTGAGATAAGGCGACCAGAAAGGAGTGATCATGTAAAGGACGCAAAATCTCTTATGGGTACTTTTTCATACTTGTAAAGTATTGCGTGGATATTTATTTTGTTAGGCTTGTCAAACTGCCGTTTTCCGTACTGAAGAAGGCGCTAAGCATAAGTAGTCAGCAGAAACTTGATTCTCTGTTAACGTTCTATGATTCGGGTTTACTTTCATTCTCTGTCGTTGCGTTTTTTTTTCAGTTTTGTTAACCTAGTTCGCAAATCATCATAATTGAGTAACTCAAACTTGGGAAGGTGCATGTAGCTTTCACTTATAAACTGAATTAGTGCTCAGAACTTTGTGTTTGTGAAACACCAACTCAGTATGCGAAGTTACGGGACGTGTCACTAGACAGGTGGCTCGCTTTGTTGAAACTAACTTTGGTTTACTTCGCCTGCTGTGAGTTTCCAAGGAAAAGAATTATTGACGGAAAAAGCTTTACATATTTGTCCTTAAGAATGTACAAAAACAAAAACGTTGGCGCGCTCTCGCAGCAATGCCACAGAAAAGTTTTTGTTTGCTTTTACGTCTTCTTTGTTTACCGCTGACAGAGCACAATAGTTACACCCAACATTAAAGTTAAAGTTAACGTTAAAGCAAAGTCGTCGTTAGTTGTGGCTACGATATCAATAAACAACTTTTCGGCAAAAAAAACCCGCTCTAACCTAACTCCAGGAAGTGTTTAGCTCTTTCCTGAGTGTTAAGAATCTGATCAGTGTAATGCACGAAAAAAATGATCATGAAGTTGATCCTCGCGATGCTCCTGACGTAATCGGTTCTACCCACGAATAATCTTCAGTACCTATTACAAACTCTGAGCGGCATTGGAAGTGAACAGCAATAAAAAAAAGTGAAAAGTAATGCTAGAATGAGCTATGCCTCGAATGGTTTAGAAACAAATTTGCTTTGATTTTAATCTGTCATTAGAGAGATTAAATAATTTTGAAGAGTCTGAAGAAAACCCGGTGCGATGTTTTTACAATCAATTATTTCAAAAATAAATACGTTTTCACAAGCCGAATCCGCTGGGTTGATATATTTTTACGGCATGAGTACTGCCACAAAGCTTTGTAAAATTTGTTTGCCCATGCTCATTGCAGCTCGCACGCGGCTCTGTCACTTTGTGGCGTGAGATGCAACGACATTTATGTGGAGTGTTTGAAGCCATACGGAACTGATTCTATGTTGCTTGAGAATGTCGTAGGCGCTTTCAGCGCCTTGTATCGGAAGTTCATCATCAGCTTCAAACTCAGCGCTACCGAGAGCAGCAGTGATCCTGTTCTTCCTCGACCGCCATGCGCACTCGCTCTCATTGTCGTGGTCGCCGAGTTGTTCAGTTCTTTGCTGACGAAACTCACCCCAATTAGGAGCTTTAATTGTAGACCAGCCTTTTTTCTTTGTCCGCGCTGTCATCTCAGCCAGGTGGCAGCATATAACCGAGCATATAAATTACACGGAGGTATAAATCATGGGGCAGAAACGCAGAGAGTGACTAAAAGGGTTATTCTTAAACTGAAGACAACGCAACGAGATGTGGAGGGGAATGGTTGGTGTATCTTTAAGAGACAGGAAGAGACTATTGTTGGTCAGGAAACAAACACGGGTAAATGACATCCTTGTAGAAATCAAGAGGAAGAAATGACTTTCGGAAGGGCATGTAATTCATAGGTAAGGTAACCAAACGTTGTTAAGGTTAACGGATTGATTCCAAGAAAAAGCAACCGTAGTATGGATCATCAGATAGTTAGGTGGGCGGATCAGATTAAGAAGTTCGCGGAGATAGGGTGGCCGCAGCTGGCACAGGACAGGGTTAATCGGAGAGATGTGGGAAAGTTCCTTGTCGTGCAGTGGACGTAGTCAGGCTGATGATATCGATAAATTATTGCAAATATTTTAGGCTAACTCTTTTTTATGCAGTTTTCATGCACAACTGCACTCATATAGTGCGGAAATACTTTCTGCCATTTCAGTTTTCATTTTTTATTACTTATAACATTGCGTTGCATATGTTCACCATCCCAGAACAGGACATGTTACCTAGAATAATGTTTGATACCGTCTTAAATCGAACATGTCAGTCAGAGAGGACATTGAGTATGTTGAACACATTTTCGTCAGGGTTTATTTCAGTTCTTTAACGACCGGTTGCTTTAACTGCGATGGTTTTAGCTTCTTTTCAATAAATATTCACTCACTTAACCAGTTTCTTCAGTGTTTATGCATGCTAAATATAGCATATTCAAACGTTTTGCAGGGAGGGGTCATAAAAAACCCCATGTTACTAATGGGGGAGCTAATGCAAGTCAAATCAGCCATGGTATTGTCTAGCAAGACTCAACCTGGGCCGGTTTATACCAACCCGAAGGAGGAGCCGCACGCGGGAGAGAACGGCGCGAAGCGATGATGAAGGCTGTAGGCGCGTGAAAATGTTAAAGCCTCATACAGTGCTCACAATATGTAGAGCTCGACTAAAGTCAATTAAAAACTAATTCAGTGCGTTTGGCAGCGGGCACGCTATATATTTCGCATTCTCTGAGAAGATTTTTTGGTGCGCTTTCAATAAACAGTAAGTTGCGCCCAGATATTCTTGGCGCATTAGACCAAAGAAGCATAGAAGCCAAAAAGAAGTTGATCTAAATGTGTCAGAAGATGTTCCTTACGGCTATTGGATACCACTAAAAATTTGTATGTGCACTGGAGTGTTTACTACGATTAAATATCTGCTGCATTTATATGCGCCACAGAGCGTTTTGTTCGAATAAATGTCTTCTACACTACGCCTCACTTTTTATGAGCCTCAAATACTTGTTGGGCATTCACAGTTTTCGGTATTTTTTGATCGCCTGACCGCTTAAAGAGCGAAAAAGGCTTATGAGAGGGCTCTCTTGGAAACGTGGGTGTTTGAGACAAGGTTTGAAGGGAAGAAACTAACTACTGATGGCAAGGTTCAGTCCGTTTCGCGCTTCAAAGCAGAGTCCGGAAAATAATATAATAGGAGAAACCTGCACTCGTGGGGCATTGATGTTCAGCAAAAGAGAAACTATGCCGGACCCGTACTGCCTGATTTTGAGATATTTGTGGAAACATACTTCAGCAAGCGCACGCATAAAATAAAAAAAATAAGGGGGCTTTCCACACGTGCTGTATACCATCTGGAGTAATAAATAAGGCTAAAAGCAGCGCTTTACTAACTGTTGCAGTTCTCCTCTAGAGCGTTCCTTTTTGTCACGTTGGCACTCGCGTCCTTCAACCCCAAAAAGATTGCAGCCCGTGTCACCGTCATAGCCTGCGGGTATTGCGAGTCGAAACGAGTTTGTTCTTCATTGGGAACAGCACATCTTGAGGACAGCCCCTGTTAACATCACCCCTTCCGCCGCCAGCGTTTTTTCCTTCCCCTCATTTCGCCCCTCGACTGTTCGCGTTGTAATTGATGGTCCCTCGGCTGCCCATTAATGGAATGCCTCACGCCAACGTCAGGAGAGAAACGCGGCGGAAACACGGGGGCTTCCTTTTCACCTCCTCGCCTCCGCTGCTGTAGCCGCGGGCGCAGTTCAAACGCGCAACGACGGGGCGCGCTAAAATGGTGCGCCATTGATCGTAAACCGCGCCGATGTTGTGTCTCGCTGAAAGAATGAGCATGCATGCGGCGAGGGCACACTCCCTGAAAAAGAAAAGGGAGGTGAATAAAGTTTCCTTATAAGGCGCCATATGCCGCGTTTCCTCAGTTATAGCCATCTGACTCATAGGCAGTTTTGACTGCCGCAAATGAAGAAGAGCTTTTTCTTCCCTACACCAGGCCTCTTTCACGCTCTTTTCTTTTCGTTGCTTCTGCTTCACTAGATATGAAGAGAGGGAGAGAGAAAGAAAGAGCGTAAAGAAGGTTTCAAAAGTGGGGTACATTGTCCCGAAAATTCGGGAACCAGATCAGCAGAGCCCCCACGTCGGGAATTTCTGCCTCCCGCCGTAATTTACCTCCCCGACGGAAGTGTGCCGCCGCCGATATCGGGATCGCCTAATCTCTCCGGAGTGCCACATAGACAACAATTTGTTATCCAGAAATCCTGCCTCACTGAGCATATCCACCACCCTCGTGCTCCCGCAATAACGCGTCCCTGCCGCGCTTCGGCACCGCCCTTCTCTCACTGCACTCCCTCGGCAAACATTATTTAGCCCCACCCGCAGTCACGTGGACACCAAAGGGCGGCAGGAATGGCCTCTTCAATCTTTTCTATTGAAAGTTTGTGACGCCGCCGTGCATCTCACGCACCCCTCCGCCCTTCACGGTCCTCTTTGGGGATGGGCGGAGGTCGAAAAAGAAGCGGAAGGGCAGAGAAGGGAAGGATGGGGAGGGGTGTCCTTTGCGCCCATCCTTTTGTCCCCCAGTTCACGCAGTTGTCCACGGGGCTCTAAGCAGCGCGTTGGAAACCACTTAGACAGAGTGGGTAGCAAAAAGAGAGAAAAAAGGTCTCGTAAATTCCTCCCCCCCCCCCCTTCCCGAAAACAACTTTGGCAGAGGAAGAGGAAAGCGTGAGGTCAGAAGTGCTGCGCTTCCTGAATATATTTCGTTGTTTTAACAAAAAGTGTTATCGAACTTGTTCCTTTGTATTTTTCTCTAAAAATTTTATTCGATCGAGGCTCGGGGAAAATGAGCATTGTTTAAATATAAAACAAACAGCTTATGCGCTTCGCCACGAATTTAACCAAGACTGGAATTTGGTTATGCTATTACGACAAGGCTTGGAAAATGCAGCCTCGTAAGTGTTGTTTTTAACCTGTGAGCGTTAAGGCTCCCATTCTGCGGAAAATCAAGGCGTAACCGGCGGCGCCAGCGTTGCGAGTAAAAAAACAGTTGGGCTACGTGCCACATAGGTTACGTGACCTCGAGACGTAATCGCTACTTGGCCACCGCATTGTGCGCAAAATAGGCACCGTGTCAGGTAGCAGTGAAATTATTGTTTGGTCATTAATGTTTGGCTGTTAACTTAATGTATGTGCCTCTTATGATATTTGAAGTTGCGATATATTGCAGTGCATATATCCTGATCTGGAATACATGTGCAGCTTTTCTGACTATTTGCCAAAAGGGCAGTCTTTGTAGCATTACCCAATGAACAGGTTGTTTTTGAGCCAAAGCATAAAGGGCAACACTCGAGCGCCACGCGAACTAGAAGAGCCACACTAAATATATGTGAAATACAAAGAGACTGTAGAGAAGGGTAAACAGGCGATATCACGCCTTGCTGAGACACCCTGCCTGATACTTCTGTAGCCTTGCTGTCTGTCAAGGAGCAACTCGGTCCTTGCGTTTCAAGCCTGAACCCTGAGTCAGGGTATCAGAAACAAGAGTACGATTAAAGCTAATACAGTGTTCTTGACCTAAATCTTACAACAAGTGATTTTCGTCGCTCGCAGCCCTGAGTCTGGGTCTTCCCGTTTGCGGAAGGCGAGAAAAACAGCGGATTGTTTGTCACTGCGTCAGCCTCCTCAGCGCGCAGACAGACCTACTTGTTTTATAAATTCAAAGTACAACGACACTGCTGTCCGTGGTACGGGCACGAATCACCCCAAGCAATGGCTAGGGCCACATGCGCTGCATGCCGGAAGAAATGCCCCCTCACCGCTTGGTCGCAGCCGTTGGAGCCACTCAAGTGAAAGGAAAGAGTCGACACTGGCTTCACGCAACAGATATTTTCTGGCCTTGGACCTTACGCAGTTAATGTTACAGTCGTGCCTATTTATAGTTGCCGCAGCTATAACGAACAGTGGCTTATTACGAACGAGGGTGGTGTTACCATGAAAATATGTATTTTGGCGATGGCACTGTACGTCAGATAAAATTAACTACCCCGACTGCACTATTCAGTACAGCGAACGAGGGGGCGCAGTAAACTCGCCTATGAAGTCGAAAAGCGCGCGCTTTCCGCCAGCGCGCTGGCCAAAGAGAATTTCTGAGCCCCCGTGATCTTCGTCAAAGAAAGTGTCGACCCCCCCCCCCCCTCGCCCTGCCTGATAAAAGAAGAACAGTAAAAAGAAAAGACGTTATTGAAACTGCCGTCAACCGTCGGCCACGCGCCCAGACACGCTGAAGGTCAATCGGTGTGTGTGGGCCTGTCGGCTTGCCGAATTGTTAAAGTGGAATCTGAAGTGTGGTAAGAGTGTGACAGGGTCAGCGCTGAAAGCGAAATTGTTGCACACGGCGGATGATCAACCAGTGACAGCAGTATCAGAAGTTAGAATAGCTGTCGCGAGTTACGCCTCCTGGCCCATCTGGTCACGTGGCGTATGTCACCTACCTAGTCGAATAACCGTCTTCTGCGCTGATGTTGCGTGCAGGAAAACACGCAGACGGCAACCAGTCAGCGCCGCCTTTGTGGAGAGTGGTCGACCAGTCCGCGCCAATAAATCAAACTGAAAGCAGACAACACCCGATGCTTTCCGGGCAAAGCGCTGGTTTCCAGCTAGTCAATAGGTGTATGTGGCTCTAACTCAGCGAAAAGATTGTTTCAAGAAGCTAGAAACTGTGGCGTGGTGTCGCTTTACCTGGAGTCCAATGCGCTGCTCGAGCGTTTTACACAAGGGTGCCGAATACTGTACGTGGAAAGCAGTGCACTGAGCACATGTGCCGTGGTCGTTACAGCGCTGCTTCCTTAAAACTTTGTCGAGGACTGAAGGGAAGGATGCCGACCTACCACCAGTTGCTGTGAACGCCTCAATCGCTATCGGTATTACCGCGTCCCTAAAGCGGCCCGTCAGCAACATGGGCCTCCGTCTTGAAGCACATGACTGTGCTGGAGAGCTTAGAACACTACCCTTGTCTGACTGTAGGTTTCGGCTGCAATAGCGCAAGTTCACCTGCTACGAACTTCGGATACAACAAATGAGATCCGCGTGACCTTCAGGTTCGTTATAAGTGCACGCGACTGTATATGCAGCGCACAAGAACACCGCAGCGCTAGAGAAGCAGTACTGTATACTGTTTTCGACAAGACACTTTTACTCAAGGGTAAATTTTAGCATAGCGAAGGCTACCATTTCATACCTTAATTTCCCTCTCTCTTAACTACAGGATATTGCATCCAGAGTCTTCATCAGCCAACAGGCGATTAATCTACAATGCAGCTGTCGCGCAATTATACTTTGTTCGGCCTATATAATTGTGTTTGGTGCAGACAGTCTTATGGTCGATACGTAGCGAAATTTCCATTCTTGCCACACCTGATGGAGTAACCTGAAGATGTAGTCTCTTTGGTGACGGGCGCTGCAGATTCAATTAAGTGAGCTATTGTGGCCCTGTAAGGGTTCTAATCTGCAAAGCTCCTCTAAGCAAGGAGCGCAACTAACGTGTAAAAAAGCTAACCTACTCCACGCACTTGAACTGAAGGGTTCCCTACGCAACCGACTAAAAGCTCGGGCTCATAAACCAACCCGTGTTAACACTCTTGTGCGCGTTTGTGTGCGTGTCTGTGTGCGTTCGTGTGTGTGTGTGTGTGTGTGTGTGTGTGTGTGTGTGTGTGTGTGTGTGTGTGTGTGTGTGTGTGTGTGTGTGTGTGTGTGTGTGTGTGTGTGTGTGTGTGTGTGTGTGTGTGTGTGTGTGTGTGTGTGTGTGTGTGTGTGTGTGTGTGTGTGTGTGTGTGTGTGTGTGTGTGTGTGTGTGTGTGTGTGTGTGTGTGTGTGTGTGTGTGTGTGTGTGTGTGTGTGTGTGTGTGTGTGTGTGTGTGTGTGTGTGTGTGTGTGTGTGTGTGTGTGTGTGTGTGTGTGTGTGTGTGTGTGTGTGTGTGTGTGTGTGTGTGTGTGTGTGTGTGTGTGTGTGTGTGTGTGTGTGTGTGTGTGTGTGTGTGTGTGTGTGTGTGTGTGTGTGTGTGTGTGTTTGTGTGTGTGTGTGTGTGTGTGTGTGTGTGTGTGTGTGTGTGTGTGTGTGTGTGTGTGTGTGTGTGTGTGTGTGTGTGTGTGTGTGTGTGTGTGTGTGTGTGTGTGTGTGTGTGTGTGTGTGTGTGTGTTTGTGTGTGTGTGTGTGTGTGTGTGTGTGTGTGTGTGTGCGGGCGCGCATGCGTGTGTGTTACATCACAAAGTCACGTGACCTAAGCGGCAGGTGGACGGTAAACAATGGAAAACAATATCCGCGTTGAGCGCTTGCACCCGTTATTTTTATCTGACTTAACTATGCAAATCAATCGTCGTTTTCTCTGTGCTGGTAATAAAATTGTGGTGAACGAAATATGAAAACAGAAAGCGAACACACTCAGAGCTAACTCGGCCCGCTGAGAAAAATTGCGGCGCTCGCATTTGGTCCAACACTGCGCTTAGATTTCCTGACAAGACGGCTTTCCATGTTTTTTTTTTCTGGGCAAATGTTTCTTGCTTGTAGTAGGGCACTTTGCAATCTCAGATTTGATTTGAGCCAGAGGCTAACGTAAAAACTTGTGTTCAGTTTCATTTCCGGAAAACTTTGTCAGAACTAGTATGCGCAGAGATCTTTTTTTTTTATAACTGCGTGCCGAAAGTTCAAGCCAATATCAGTAAATCTAAAGAGTTTTGCCGCGTTCGCGTGCAGTATAAGCCAAGCAGAAAGTCTGGCAGGTCGACAGCACACATGTTATTGTTGCGCACTGGCGCCACCTGTTGGCTTTTAACGCTTCACAGTTCCATCAGCGCGGAATTAAACGCCCAGTCCTCTTTGCTGGTTTTTGTAATAAATAAAAAGAAAGGAATTTGGCGGCTGGTTGTTTTTCCAGCGCCACAAAAAAGTTCGACACTCTGTATTGCTTCTGTCTCGCCTCCGGGACTGTCCTTCCTTTCATATTTCGTTTTTTTTCGCAATTGCAAGACGTCGCATTCGGAACCCTTTCATTCTGAGAGCACGAGTTAAAGTACCACGTCTTTGCAAAGAGAAAAAGAAAACTTGGCGATAAATGCCAACAAAATGACGGAGCAAAAACAAAGCATCAAAAAAGAAAATTGCCATGTTAAGGTGCTATGTGTTTGGAGGGGTTGCTTTGACGCGTGAAGTCGACCATATTTTCACTTTGACGGGACAACCGAGGTAGCCGAAAAGTGACAACGCAAAGATTAGCGCTGAGGGCTGTTGTCGAGGGAAATGCAAAAATATTTCTTTGCATATCGCAAAAATGCTGCAAAATATGTGTTTTGCTCAATCAAAGAACGCGTCGCCAACTTTACCAATCCTAGCGCAGCCTGTAGCCTGCTGGGATCTTAGGACCATTTTATAGACGGACAGGGACTACATCATGCGATATATTTACCTCCTTTGTATTAGAGTTATATTGCGTAGCTTCCAGAGGAGCGGGAATGTAAGTGCTTTCACGCACCACAGTCGCGATTGCGAATAGCCCCTTCCTTGTGTATCAAAAGGGTTCTAACTATCGTTGCGTAGAATGAGTCGCCGAAGCGGGAGGCGCGCAACTTCGTGTTCGCAGTGTATATTGCCCGCGTTAAGAGCGGGAACTGCGAATAATTATCTAGGAAATCTTAAAGCTGGCGTTGTTCCTCTCCCCATAACAAAAGCGTGCATATCACGGCACACAATGGACGCAGCCTAAGGAGCGCGTATTTCGAGAACGAGATAAAAGGTTGTGAGGACGGGTTTTGCCGACTGCGCGGTGCACGCAGATAACAGGCGGCCGTACCCACACATGTCCTCGTCTCCGAGAGTGGCGAGCCGAATAATTAGCCCGACTGATAAATTACCGAAGGGGCACGTGAAGTTCCCTGCTCGTGTACGGAAACCACTTTCGAGAATTCACGCGCTTGCAAACAAAAGAACGCCATTTGTTCAGCGGCGACAGTCGGCACGCGAAGAACGGAGTGGACAAAACGGAAGCGGGCAGCAGTTTTCCCGCGCTACAGTTATCGCGGTGCTTCGGTGAACTATACTTGGAGTAAGTATAATCACGTGGGGAGGACGAGCGTTTATACCATTAAACAGTGCTTTTCGAAAGTGAGGAGGAAAAACTTCGAAAGACGCCAAAGGTGAACTGCAAAAACCTTCTCCGACGTAATTCATAGTGGTAACGAATGCGGAAAAATGAAAGCGCAAAAACACGACAAGTACCGGATATCAAAGAATACAACACCAAAAGCGTTTACTTTCAAGCGCTTTATGCTGGTAACAACGAAATAAAATCAACTCTACACGAGTTAGGGACTTGTTTCTTTAGTGTGGTGCTCGCGATTTTGCTCTGTTTGCTGCAGTGGTAAACTTCGCGATAAAAGGAAAAGAAGAGGGGCATGTATCTGTCGCCAACAGGAGCCTTTAGAAAAGCGCCGTAAAGAAGCAGTGTTTGAAACAAATAGCTGATATTTGTCTTTCCTGAAAAAAAATTATGCAAAGATATAAGCCAAGCTCTAAATTACCTGCACTGAGAAGTTCCACCGTCATGGACTTTAAATCAAATATAAATAAATCTTTGACGCTTTTACCTTTTACCTGCGCCTGCCTTTGAGAATGACCCAAGTGAACTTCCGGTGATGGTGCATTCGCCTGTTTATTCCTCAGCCAGCTGGCCACACAGCCACCCACTGAGTCACTCACTCACTCACTCTGCCGCTAACTCGCTCAGCCATCCACTCAGTAACTCACTCAGTTACTGAAGAACTCATCGGCCACTTACTCACCAAAACGCCACTCGATCACTCGGACACTCACTCACTCAGCCTCTCTCGCTCAGCCACTCACCCACCCTTTCAGTCAGCACCTCACTAACTCACTCACTCACTCACTCACTCACTCACTCACTCACTCACTCACTCACTCACTCACTCACTCACTCACTCACTCACTCACTCACTCACTCATTAGGCATTCCCGCCATCAGATGCGCACACTTGCACGCACAACATAAAGATGAGCGATAGACCGGGTTAGATAAACAGCACCAAGAGCATAGAGGGAAACCGGCCTCAAGCGGTAAATTTGAGCGAGCTTTCAGAAATGTTCCCGGTAGTGCCAAACGGGGGTAGAGGCTGCGCGCTCTGCGCTCGTTGGAAGAGCTCCGCTGAAGTGGTCATTCAGTGAATCAATCTTGGGGAGCGGTCTTGCCTACGCGCGTTGCCGCCGCTGCTACTCTGAAGGGCTGCGCAAGGCAGCTGAGGGGGCGGCAGAGATAAAGAAAAGTTCGCGAATGGCCGAGCTGGCTGCACTGCCTTTGCTGCCTCACCACGAAAATACGTGAGGGCCATAAATCACCAGGCCTCTAGCTCTGTGCTGCCAACAGACTTTCGAAAAAATAAAAAGTGAAGTCAAGAAAAAAAAAACATGGAAGTACCGGAATAAATCGGCCTCGCTCGAGATTTTGTGCACTAGACTACGGTAGAGGAATAAAAACTAAAAGGAAAACATCCTGATAGGAGTCGGCAGCTGGTTCGTTGGCCAAGCTTGTGGATGGAAACGAATAGCCACACTAAGAGCAACACAGGCAGGATGCGCTGGCTGCTTGCAATAGCTTAGAGTTTTAGATGTTCTTATAGAGCAAGGGAGCACTTCCGCGCTTAAAATGGCAAACTGCGGCTGCTTTGCAGGCAAACCAGCACTTTCAGTACGCTGCGGATTGCGATTTGTATTTTTGTTAGCCTGAAAATGAAAATTAGCGGCACGTTTTACAAGGCGTTTTACAAGGACGAAGGTAAGGTTTCTTTCAGGCATGTGTTTCATTGGTTTGTGCGTTAAACTTTATTGTACGGCTCCATGGTTGTGGACCGCCTCAGTTCCTGACGCCTCCGAGCGGAGAGCTTAGCGCCAAGCAGAAGGATCGCGTCCGTGCACTCGCCGCAGCCTCACACTGTTTTTCTGCATTTTGTTTTTAAACCATGTTGCCAAAGTATATGCGACATTTTGCTACCGTACCGCACGTCTATGTATAAAAAAGCTTTTCCTAATTGTCTAAGTACCATAATTGTCGGTATACAACCCGCACCCTATGAATAGCCCGCAGAGCAAGCTGTGCACTAGAGCATAAGAAATTAGGTTCAAGCAGGGCACAAGTATCGAAAAACTTCATAATTCTAAAAGCGTTGGGAATACAATGTTATAGTCGCCAATATTGAAAAAAATAACCTGTTTTATAGTCTGCACCTGTATATATTGAAAAAACCGCAAAATTTCAACTTTTAAGCACCTTTACTTCATTGCCTGTGTACCAGAAATAACGGTGCATAGCCCTGCCCGCCTATTTTTAAATTACGCAGCTCTTTGTGTTTCCAGCCCGTGACGTTTCTACACTTCTCTTGTTCTCAGTTTTGCTTGCCTTCTGAATAAATTATAAAAAAAACTGTTTTAGCCCAGTAAAAAAAGATTTCTGCTGACCGCTATTCTGCATCGGCATCGTCAAATGCATCGAAACACAAAGAATCCAGTGTCCCACAAAGGACACACGCATGCTCGAGTGTGGTCGTTGGGGGTTCTAGTACCGTCTCTTATAAACTTTTCTGTTTTGGGGATTGAGTTTGGGCATAACTTTGGTCAGCTGTTTCATATGTACGTTATCCTTGGCCGAGGTGTCAACTGCGCCATGACGCTATCTACTGGTGACGCTTGAAAATCTTGCGCAAATTTTCAGTGCTTTCTTGTAGCTCCCATTATGTGCAGCAAATATTTGACGGACTTTCATTTGCTTCAATGACTCTTGTTCTCTTGTGTAATTAATGATACGAACACCTCATATTCCATGTGCACTCAAAGCATAGCCAACGCCTCGATTCTGGTGCTCTTGATTTCGTTGGCAGCACAACCGAGACTTCGCACAAATGTTTCTTTCCACCTTCGATAGGCTCACGTTCCACAACCACTGCTAGGATTGGATGTAACACTTGCAAGCACTGTTAACACCAGTCAAGAGTAAATAAATGAAAAACAGCTTGGGATGGAGAAAGGGATGCAGCTGCTGCGGTATCTCAGACTGCAAAGAACGTCCTACAACCTACGAAGATCGTGGGCTCGGTTTCCACTGGTATCATGTTTTATTTTCTTATTTTCTTCTTGTCATGTTATCTCAGATCTAAATAGCTGCAAACAGCTGGTTTTTTCAAACTGCTTGTTTTTTTCGCTGCAGTTGGCAACACCCTACGCGCGTCATTTCAGCGCAGTATGGTAAGGGGATTACAGCTGGTGAGACAGTGTTCCAGATCCCTGGTAATAATGACTTCTGTAACATGCTTTAGCTACATGCAGGTTTTTAACATTGCATCTAGTTTCCTAATCGAACAGCCACCTTACTCCAAGCCCAAACGTATCATTTTCAGTGCTGAAACAAAATATGTAATAGCTGATGGTATGATGAAAGCTTCAAGTCCCTGCAAAACATTCCTTTGTGCCTCTGTAACGCGATTAAAAGGTACACAGACAGAACCCTTTCTGCACCTCATAGATCGGAATATTGCGCAGCTTTGTTTCCTTTTGGTCTTTATTATTCGTAAAATGTTTGTTATTATTGTTAGTCATTATAAATATTATTGGTGAAATGGTCTTTATTATTTTTGACACTTTATTTTTATATTAGTACATTTCTATTATTCCATCTCGCTTCAGTGTCCGAGTCATGTTTTCACTGTTGTAGCCCATAAATTGGTAAATTCAAGCATTTACTACGGGTTCGATTGATTGGTGGAGAAAAAAGAGGGCGCCAGTTGAAGAAGCAAATACCGGCCGCTAAAACACGAGCAAGTACTTACAGCTGCACATGCACTGTACATTTTTCCGCCACAGTTTCCCCTCGCACCGCGACTACTTTCGTTCGCTTTCTTTTTCTTTGTAGATCTCTTATTGGTGTCTTTTTTCCTCTTTTTGTTCATCTTTTCGTTCTTCACTCCGCTCCTCTGTTCATCGCCATTTTGAAAGGCAGTTGGTTTTTTAATCAGTCATGAGCTAACTTTCGCCACGGGAGCCTGGGAGGAAATATCGTTCCCAAGTACTGAACGCTATTAACCTTTGCCATTTGTTGAATGGTTTTTTTACTATACTCTCGAGCAATCTATAATACTTAAGTTTATTTTAGAGTGTCAGCCTTCGTATGGCCCTCAGCATCACTCTACTTGCTGATGACGATCCAGCCGAAGTGACTGAACGTGTATAGAAAAAAAAAAAGCTGAAAGCGCTCGTGTCAGTCTTTTTTTTTCTTTTACCTGACACCTTTTGGTGAGAAGTGGCGAGAACGTCTTTGTCAAACACATTAAATATTTTAGATATTAATTATCCCTTATAAGAAACAAGAACTAAGAATAACGAACATTTGTTGCTCACCACAACACCGATGAGTGAAACGCTCGATGTCACTTGCAGAGTAACCCATTGGTTTATAGCTAACTGCTGCACGTTTTGGGCCTAAAGAGAACTATTCTGGGCTAATTAGAGCTTGGTCTGTTGGACCAAGCAGGCATATTTTTTTAAATTCTGACTAAATAAATTGTTCCTTGCAGCAGCCGATCCGGAGAGGAGGAGATGCCTTCAACCGTTGAGGATAAATATTATATTAGGAAACCATAGTGTTTTCTATTATCTCCTGCAACTGAAGTCTAAAAAAATTGATGTCATATATAGAAACAATCCCCCATTCCTTCCCACCACGGTAAGCAAGAGTTTCCCATAAATTCACTGCGTCTTCAAAATAATTCAATAATGGCCGCGTTTGGGCGAGTTGGTTTTCCATTCTTAACGTAAAAGCGCAAAAAACAAGAACGCAGAATAAGACTAAAGAAATATGGACTAAGGAAATATGCACTACGTCAAGAAGATCCTACAAGACCTGATTTTGCAGTGGTAGCCTTAGTGCGAAAACCTTTTTGATTTACACTGCGTCATATAAAACTGGGCAACATCAACTTGATGAATCTAAAGTTTAGCATGACGGCGTACTGACAGTCTGCATACTATATGTCATATCCGACCATACGCTTGCTGCTTGGTTCCAGTTCCTCTAAGAAATTTTGGTAATGCGCTATCGACCGTCCCTGCTAGTGTGGGAAGGCGCAAATTAGACTTAAGGATCTTTTTATTCAATAGGTAGATGGAAACAGGAAGCCATTAGGAGAAAATAAAGTTTATAATTACAATAAGCAGCCGTGGAAAGACGGTCACACAGAAAGGAAATATGAATACTTACTAAGGGTATTGAAAACATCTCTGAGATTTTTACGGCTGCTCGTTTCAGCAAAATATGAAGAAGAAAGGACATTGCTACTAGTATGCCTGTTCATACCATCACCGTCCCATTACAGTGAACAACTGTTTTGCTCCCGCCACGAAGGCAACGCTGAATTATTTTCTTCTAGGACTTGCCTTGATCTTCTGGCTGCGCGCGAACGACGATCGACGCAGCCAAGGCTACCACCCAAGTCGCCCACTGCACACATATGCATGAGGATACACGACCCTCTGCATCGAGGCCTGTTTGAGTCCATCAACGAAACCAGCCTGTCAAGGACAAATTCGCGCACTCGGAACTGACGAACGAATAGAGTAATAGGAGCGGTTCTTTTCCACTATTGTCTGTAGCTGACGTCCTTCTACCTCATACTTACGGCCGCGAGCTTGGTGATCGAACAGTGAAAGCTGTTCACAATAGCATGGTATGCAGATTGAATGTGATCATATCAAACGTAACAGCGGCTACAGACAGTTTTAGTAAAATCAGTAAGCTTAAGTTGTGTGCGTTTTTTTTTTTCGGAAAGGAAGCAGCCGCTAAGATGAAGTTTAAAGCTAAAGAGCGCTGGCCTTTAGGATATACAGTCATTATTTTCTTCTACGGTTGGTAGCACATAACTCATACTTAGCACGCTATGTAAAGTCACTGCTCATATCTAACGTACATGTGGCTAAAGGCGGCTTTGCTAAAGCAAGTAAGTCCAAGTTGTATGTTTTTGGTTTTCCCAGAGATAAAACATTCTCCAAGATAAAGTTTAAGGCTAAAGAGCGCTTTTTTTCAGGATAACAAGAAAATATTTTTTTTTGTAGCTCATGGGAAGGCAGAAAGATTGCGAAACACGCCGAATATAGGAGGAGATAAGTGAAGAGAGACGAGTCTAGCGCTGTCCAAGCGTAAACCCCTCACAGCTGCCCAGTGGACGTGGTCAGCTTGCCCGAGCTGGGGCTTATGCCAGCTGTGCCGCGACTAGGGTGGCACTGCCTACATCTGCTTTGATATGCGCTGCAAACTGCATGCATACGTGGCAGGGAGTGCCAAGCCACAAGATAGCGCCCGCCACTGGAGTGGTGTGTCGGGCTTTTTGTAAATTACTCGTTAATATTCGCCCGTCGCGTCCTCCCTGTTTGCGCGTCAACATGCGGCGACAGCCCTGAAGGGAATCAATGGCCGGCACCTGGTACCTCTCAGTGACATGCCCCGGCTTCTCACTCCGCGGAAAAAGCCTTCGTCATGCATGAAAATATATTGGCGGGGATGGCATGCATTCGTGGGCAATAAAGGTCGCCATAAATGAAGATTATTGCCAATCTTTTGAATGTATCATAAAAGCGCCGCAGCAGGGTCTCTTCATCCTATAATCCGCGTCGACTAGAGGCCTTTCTAGATACTTACAATGAAGCGCTCCATGCTGACGCTGTGAGCAGACCGAAACCCTTTGCTTGTTTTGCGGCGTTTATAGAAGTTACTATGATTAGTGCACTTGTTGTGTTTGGCTGGTAGCGGTGACTGTCTGTAATTTTCGCCGAAATGAGACGAAAGAGTACCCATAGAGACTCTTCCCGGACTCGACGAAATGTTAGCAATTTGCTCAGAAAAGATTTATGACGTGGGCTATAACAACAGCGCTTAGCAGGAAGCGCGGGTGATATTGTTGTGATCTTCATATGACATTCATCACCAAAGCTGAGAAAAGATTATAAATAGTTATGTATTCGACTACAATTAGTAACATTATTTTCTGGGTTCTGCCATAATAAACCTTCAAGACTGAGGGTATAATGGGGCCAAAATGCAATAAAAGAAGCTTCGTCAAAGTAGGCTCAGCAGTCCCGATGAACTGCGCCTGGCTGTGTACTAGGGATGGCGCTTTAAAGCCTCGCAACAACGGGGCGGCACGAACACGCCATTGTACGAAGCCTGAAAGTGCCCCTACATTTTGCGGAAAAGGTTGGGGCTGTAAAAACGAGAGAACGCTTCGGCGGTAAGCCTCTTAGCGGATTACAAAGAGTGTTGTTTCGAACACGGGAAACACCGCCGCGCGAGTACAACCGTCTTTATCCGCTGGACAGATGCAAACCGGCAGCGCGCTCGGATCGGACTAGAAGCGGGGTTGCCATTTTAGTATCGGTCCGCCGATCAATGCCACCCAACGCCCGGAAAGGGAAGGCCTGAACAAAAACCCATTATGAAATTAGCCGTGGACGAAGCCGCATCCCCCGGCAGCGAGGGATGCAGCGTGCAGCAGAGACCGGAGCCGCGTACTAAACCAATGCGGCGCCCGGAAGCGTGAAATCGCGTTCGCGCCAACGGCGGCGCCAAGCGCTCCGCTGCAGTGCTATCTTTTCAAAGAACCAAAGGCTGCCCGGGTGCGGCAGACATACCGAGAGCAGGCGGAAAGGAATAGTAACAAGGATTGTACGAGTGGGGTGTGGAAAAAAAAAGAAACAGTAGCGAATAGGCTGCAGCCAACGCGCATGTCGACAATGCCTCCGCTCATAAATCAGCAAGGTTATCGCCCCTTCTCAAACAGTGCCTGAAAAGCGGAATGAGTCCGAATAGGAGCAGCTGGAGCTGGAAAAAAAAAAGGCGCCCGGCTGTATACTCTGCGGAGGGCATGGCCATCGGACGAACCGATTGTTGGTAGCGTAAGGCTACGAGGCACACCGCACTTACAAGATGTAGTAACCAGTTGTTTTAAAATCTTGACTCACTGTAAAATAAAACGTGACCAACTTAATAGAATAGATTTACAACGTTAGAGTATATAGAGTACTCCAGACGAAACGAAGAGCTGCAGGCCCAGATATCCACCTGCAATTTATGTATACTCAGTTAACGAACGTGCCCCTGAAGCGTGCTTTCTGTTTGTCTAGCAGGCGCGTAGCGAAGCCAACCCGTAATTTTTTTTTTACAGTTTTTAATACAGACGTTTAGAATAGGGGGCCCTATCAGTTATTGGGATAGAGAAATAGTGAGGTGCCAGTGCGCATGCGCAGAACAATAAACTGAGGTGGATTCTTGCCCTGCACCTGTGCGTTGGCGCCCCATTATTCCTAATTTATAGCGTCACCTTTTTCTAAAAGTCTTTAATTTATTTTTAATTATCGTTAGAGCACACTCTAGCCTTTATAACGTAAAGTTAACCTTGCATGCGCTTAGATAACTGCCATCGTAAAGAAACTGTTATAGATTCCGCCTGCTACGAGATGATTATGTCGTCTTATTCGGGTCTCATGCCTGTGGCAGGAGATTATGAATGAATTTATAGTACCACAATTATTGATCAAATGTGTTCTCTTCGCCCAGGCCGGACAACTTAGAATGCGCTATCGCCTTGTAGCGAAACGAGAAACATTAAAATGAACGCACATGCTACTGCGGGTAGGCAGCGCACCTGTCGCTGTTCGAAAGGCCCGTTCTCTATCCAGCACCAGCGGAATCACCCGCCGCGGTGGCTCAGTGGTTAAGGCGCTCGACTACTGATCCGGAGTTCCCGGGTTCGAACCCGACCGCGGCGGCTGCGTTTTTATGGAGGAAAAACGCTAAGGCGCCCGTGTGCTGTGCGATGTCAGTGCACGTTAAAGATCCCCAGGTGGTCTAAATTATTCCGGAGCCCTCCACTACGGCACCTCCTTCTTCCTTTCTTCTTTCACTCCCTCCCTTACTCCTTCCCTTGCGGCGCGGTTCAGGTGTCCAACGATATATGAGACAGAAACTGCGCCATTTCCTTTCCCCCAAAACCAATTATTAATTAATTACAAGCGGAACGCATGAATGGATATAAAGGTGAAGGAGAAACTGATGGGGGAAACGACACGGGGAGTGCTTTGCAGGATATAATCAGTCCATTAATGCACATCTGAGGGTGCCGAGGTACAGTGCAACCTGGAAGTTAATATTTAATGGAGGAGTACTTCATACTGGGAATTACTCTAATGAGAAAAGTTTTCGTCGCATCGGCATATCAACCCAGATATCCTAATCAAGGAGCCCAAACGGAGTGAACTCAACCTACTGCCCAACCTGGGCACGGTAGACAGGCGAAGAAGTAGGGCCATAATTATGAACATTGTCACATGAAAGACCGACGCACGAGTTGTGCGGCACGTCGTGGTGTAGAGCCTCGGTTTAGTATCGAACACGGGGAGTTCTTTAGCACGCACAAAAATTTCGACTGGTGAGCGTGCTTTTATTTCGCTTTGAACAAGTGAGGAACCCATATCTACCCTTTAACTTTCCACATACCTTGCGGGAATGTAAAACACCGTCAGTGGCGAATCTTGTGTCGTAGCGCATCGTGCGCACCTCGGATTGTTGCTGTGTAACGCCAGGCAGTCAGCTCGGCACACGCGAATTATTGTAATGCCAGTTTCTTGGAGATAACTTCGATGCTATTTATTTGAAGCCGCATGCCGTCTTTTCCAAAAAGTAATTAAAGAACGAGAGTTGTTTCTTAGCCCTGTAGCTCGGCACTTAAGGCACCCCTTGCGCTTTAAATCTGGGTTGGTTAAGGATAACCCTTGTTCTCATCTTGGAGACCTTTTGGCATTTAGAGGTGCTGTATGGCTATTGCTCCACTAGCCATAGAGAAGCGAAGCCTGTTGCCTGCATTCTTTTGGCTAATACGGTATCTGCATTTACAATTTTCAGGATGAGGTGAGCTTCGAAGATTTTGTTTTAACAAGTCTGCAAGATCATGTTTTTTGTAAGTTGATGTCTAGCTGGTCACACATCCATGACAGTTTTCTTTTGAGTCTACCGTTCAGTGCCTACAAGAAAAAAAAATGCCAACAGAAAACACGTCAAATTTCATCCAGCATCTGTACTGGACAAGAAGCCAGTTATGTCATAAAGCGAAGTTTCAATTTTTTTCGGAGAAAGTAACAACTTCAGTGAATTCAGTTATATTTTAAGCAACGGTTAATATATCATCACATTTCTTAAACGGCTATCTTTCACCTGAACATTCACTAACGTTAGCTAACTCATACCACTGCGTGCCTGGCACACTGCAGCTTGAGCGCCCCTGCGCCGCTAATACCAAGGTACTATTACTTTTACTACAAGAACAGATAGCATGGTTGTAAAGCGATAATTTCGCGAGAGTTAGGCGAAAGTTTCATTGATATCATCGGTAATTCCATAGGAAAGAGCGAAAGCGCAACTGCGTTGGTTGGGACCGGCGCCTGCAGTGGAACCAAGAATCAGTGCATTCGGCCAGCTACTACCTGGCGCAACGCTGCATGCGTTATAAAGGTTTAGAGGAAAATATTACAAGGCAGAAGAAGCGTTTAATAAACTCCCGACCACTGCAGGGCTTTTAGCTGTGACTCACAATTTGTGCTTGTTTCAGTTTTATCTCAAATAAGCAGCGCTGGTAGACGACGGACGAAGAGAGGACGAGACACATAGCTGCGCTGACTGTGTGTCTCGTCCTCTCTTCGTCCCTCGTCTGCCACCGCTGCATATTTCAGTATGTAAAACTAAGTTGCCCAGCAATACCACCTGCTTAATTTTATCGTTTGAGAAAGTGGAATGAAAATGCTGATCAACATTTTCTCTCAAGAAGCCCTCATTCAATACGAAGTGAATTTCTATCATTCGGCGCGTCGCGCGCGAATAATGCGAAAGAAAGCAGCCTGCGAGAAGTGGGCGCTTAGCGAAATGGACTTCCGGACGTGGCCCACGCCACGTAATCGCATCAGCGCACTGTGCAGAGCGCGCAGCAGTGGCGGCGGCGGGGAGAGTGGCGGCTTCGCCTTTTTTTCTTCCTCCTTCCTCGGCCCGTGGTGCATTTTTCCAGCACGGAGCACTCCTTATCCTAGCCATTAAAAGAAGTCGCGACCTCCCCGGCAGTTATGTCCAGAATGCGTGCTACAGGGAGGCTCTGGTCGCAATGTGACCTCCTCGCTACTTCCGGAAATATATCCGCGCTCGTATTTTCATTCCACCCTCGACGGCCTCCGAGGATGGCTGATAACTTTCACTCATGCGTTGCGTAGCCGTTGAGTGTCGCTGGAGAGGCAGTCCACCAAAATAAAGTACCTAGCGATATCAGTAATTTTTCGCTTCTCACAGTTGCAGCTCAGCACGCTATAGCTGCGCAGCTGATGCCCAAGGCGCCTTTATTCTCTGACACATCGTCCGGTAACGGTAGATGGATAACACACCCTTTTCTACTGACTTCCCCCTCCTTCCACACACAAGCTGCTGCGCAAAGTTCCTGCCGTTATCAAAAAGCTTTAAGCTTGTTAAGCCATCGTTTGCTTTGCGCAAATGTCTTCAGGGAGTGCAACCGTGACAACCGTTCTGCTTCGAAAAAAAAAGGCTTCTGACGTATTTGGTTAAGTAAAATACGTCTTAGGTGCGCTAGCAAGTTTGCCTTTGTTGAGCGTTCTTTACCCTCGTTTATATCTTTATAAGTTTGAAAATTAGAGTTGCGCCCAAATGTTTTTGCAGTCTATTCTGAGGTTTCGTCTTGCGAAAGCCCGCCTGAGCTACTCATTCGAGTCGCCATTCCTTATGTTCGGCGGTCTCTGAAGCCACTTTAGACGCCTCTCTGCTGGATGATTTTTCATATACTTCATCATTCGCCTCTTCTTGCTCCCTCATCTTCGCACTTCCCGCTCTTCATCTCCTTCTGTATCCCGTTTGGCAAGGTTATACTGTCTTCGCCGCTCTGCTTCCGTTTTCCGCATTGTTGCATCCACTGGATCGCCTGGTTCACTTTGGAGATCGCTTTTTTTGCTTTCCTGTTCAAATCACAGGGCACGCCGTTCGACTTCGGAGCCTGTCAAAAGACCGGCTTCATCCATGATTCAGCGTTGGGTGCATTGCACGTTTCTCCGGCGACTTCCTCATTCACCTCTTCTTCCTGGCATCTGCATGTGCACTCATCCGCGTTTGTCGCCCTTCATCTTCGCATCCTCTCTCCATTCGGCTGCAGCTGGCGCGACGTCCTCCTCCCATTGGCGTCAGGAGGCGCGACGCTCCTTAGGGCTTCATTTATTAACTTCAGACAGCGCAAGGGCCCTCGAGCGAGGACTTTACATGAGAGATGGGCTTACAAATGGTGTTAATAAAATATAGGCGTGATGGCCTTCTTAAAATGATCCGGGCTTGTATGAAAGATGGCACTTGGAAGACTGTTTCAGTAACGAGCTGCTTTGATAACGAAAAAGTGTAGGTGGGTCGTAGTGCAAGCTGTAGGTGATTAGGAGGCCTTGCGGTCCGCATGAATCCGCTTGGTCTCCTTACTCGAATTACTGCGAGGCTTCACCTGCAGAAAAGACAGCTTTTTCGCTGAAGCATCTAGTGCTATCGCAGTAAAATGCGAGATTTTTTGGTAATTAACCGCATCGCCGTTTCAGCATCGCTCACATTACTTTTAGTTTACAAGACGTAAGCAGCACAGGTGGAGAAACGTGCGCTATAGGGCAGAATTCAAGCTGTTTTACGTGATCGTGCGTCATCACCATTTTAGATAAAGAAATGAAATTAAAGCACAGACACAGATAATACTCTCGAATTGGCCTCTAAATCATTTTAAACGCGTTTATTGATGACCCGAGCGTCAATTCTCGCCATTCCCGCAACCTCAGGTTGTACCAAGCAAGCATATTGGGTCGAACATCGATGTGAGTGGTGGGCCTGAAGAGCTGCAACCTTCCCTCAAATATCGTCGAGAAAAAAGAAGCGCGCGAAAGCCGAAACGTGAAAGCGGCCGGCAGCCGCACTTCTCATGCGCCCCCCTTTCTACACCTAATTAGCCCAACAGTAGCACGCTAGGGGCAGACGTGGCATCCTTTTCGCTGCGTGAGCTAATGGAGACGTTTTACTTCCTATTAAAAAGATCAGCCACATTTTGTTGCGCGCCTGAGCGGCTGCTCTGGTTAAGGATAGCCACGTTAGGTAATTAATTGCATACGCCACAACTGATTTTCTCGTCTTTTATATCCAGAAAGTTAGGCTTAAACTATTTTGCCACTCTTATATACTTATACCGCTTGGACTACTTCATGGAATAGCAAAAGGAACAAAAACACGTGCAATCCCGTTAAGGGCAACGCTTGTCTTGCTTTTGATGCTCGGCGTGACTTCGATGAAAACTTGTTGGTAAGGACGTGAAATCTGCAGTGAGTGGGAGACATGAAGCACCTTGTGTCACTTGCAGACGTCGAAGAGTTAATGGCCAAACTTTTGCGAACTGATATTTTCTTCAGTGATCCATTTAGACGCCGAGTTTGGGTGGTTATGAACTGAAAATATAGACTTTCTTTCACTTGTTGGGCGGACGCCCAAACCATTACGTTCTGGAGAGGTTTCCTCTACTGGGATGATTTCGCTTTGGACAATCTCTAGTCAAGCTCAGTCACAATCTTCCTGAAGCAGAGCACCCTATTTCACAAATGGCAGGCGCCCCCTTTTTTTTTTGGAGAGCTATCCGCTTAATCAACGAAATAACAAAAAATGACAATAAGATGAAACATTATCTTTGCCGCTACATCATCCTTGTTTCATGTGTGCTCCTATGAATCTTTATCTCCTTCCGTCGGCTCAAATCGGGAACTGAAAGTTACACTCTTTAACCGTAAAACACGAGTTACACATCCAAACGCCTTGGTTGTTTCTATCCAATTCTCGGGCACAGTTGCGACAATTTCAGCGCATACATGACAAGTGAGTATGAGTCTTTCCAGACTCAAAGGTAAGAAGTACATGTTGCATGATTAAACAAAAAGGTTTGCATTTAGGCAAGAAGCACAACTCAGTTGAGAACAAGATTTGGGTAGTGCTTGAAAATTCGCAGTGCGTACACGCAAGCGAAAATGAGCATTTTTAGTTTCCGGCATTCTTTCCTATGTAGCTTAAGACGTAATGAAGGCCAAAAGCAGCAGTAAGGAAGCGCCTTGTGAAGCATCGGAATTAGCCGTAGTGGTCAAGCCTCATGTCACGCCATGCGTACTGAACAACTGTTTACGGTCGGCTGAGTTATGTCTCTCTAGAACCGGGGTTCCCAGCATTCGTTTTAGCAGCGCAAATAGTCCCGAATAGGGGAAGAAAAAGTGATGGGTGCACGGACAACGCCGCATCGATAGATGCTGCGGGGAAAAAGGAGTGAGGCCTGGATAAGGCTAATCACGCCACTGCGCCAACCCGGCAACAGTACATATAGTCCACCGTTGGCCATGCCATTGTCTCGTCACCCTACACGGGACACCCGAGTCCGTGCTTTTTTCACCGTGACTCATGGGGCACTCTCTCATTTGCAGTCCCGCCCCCCCCCCCCCCCCCCCCCCGTCGACAGCATCCCTCCTTCCCTCCACCGGCCTGCCTCTGCTGCAGCGTCCCCCTTTTCCCGAATCGGTGGCCCGCTTTGAGTTATTTATGTGTGGGGGTTCCGGGTTCCGCTATACACGGAAATATTGTCCCCCAGGCCCCGTCCCTAGAGCGGCGCCCGCAGCGGTAGCCTAACAGCCCTCGCTTTTTCTCGCGGGTCGCGTTGATGACGTTCGGAGGTCCGGTGTCTCTACTCGTGTGTCGTCTGGGGCTTACGTCGCGCGCAACACCTTTTTCCGGCGCCATCCTCTCTGCGCGCTGTTCTCATGTCCCCCTTTCCGCGTCTGCCTGCACTGCGTCTTTCCGCCGTGTTGCGCTGCACGGTAGCATTCCAGCGTTCTAAGGGCTACTTTTCCTTCGCCTCAGGCAGTTGGAAAACAACGTTCCTGTAGGTAGTGGTGGTGGAAATATTGGATATACAGGAGACAGGAGGTATGCTTGGATCAGCCCGTTAGGAACCGGTCCTTACAAGCACTAGGTCTATGTCCCTGGTTTGGGACCTCGTCCTTAGTTCCTTAGTTTGGGATTGAAGGTCGAGGAAGCTAGGTCAAGACCGCTAGTTTTGGATTGAAGGCAGCGGTCCATTCTTCTGATATGTAGCAAAAGCTACCTTTTCTAGCGTTTCCATCGCTCGCATCGAGCAGTGAAGACTGCAATGGCAAACCAATAGGGAATGCTTTGGACGATAGCAAAGGCGTTAATAGCAAGAAAAAAAAATGAAAGCATGCCGAGGGAAGATCTGTGGATACATTTATTGTTTACAATCTTACAATATACAAAAAATTGTGTGCATAAACTTTTTGCCGTTTTTTTCAAAAATACTTTTGTCCAGAACTTTCGGATGTTAAATCCGTGAAAGAGCTGCCAATCCTTGATTTTTGGCCCAAATTTCAGTGACCATTCTTCAGTTCAACTCAGCTGCTCAATAAAAAAATGACGGCCGATTTTTGTAGGTAAGCCAATTACGAATTAGGTGAGCTAGCTGTGTGCGGCCATTGTTTTGCATTGTTTATCGTTCACCTGCCACCGAGGCCAGGTGAGCTTGTGACCGGTGCGCAGGTGTCGTCGACATCATCATTATCGTCGTCACTATCCCGACTAAGCCCATTGCAGGACAAAGGCCTCTCCCATGTGTCTCCATTTAACCCTGTCTTTTTCCAGCTGTAGCCACTGTATCCCCGCAAACTTCTTAATCTCATCCGGCCACCTAACCATCTCCCGTCTCCTAACTATGCAGGGTGTTAAATTATTAATAAGTTTAAGGGCGTTGCGAAGGGAGATACACAGGGCACCGCAAAGGGGACTGCTACCCTGGGAATTTCAGGCAGCGGAAGCTGTATACATTCCAAATCATCTTGCGTTAGTCAGAGGAACGTGGTACTTTTCAGTGACTCTAGCCTCCTTTCGACAGCCACTGCGCGTGCTATCGAGTTTCTTTTGGCGCGTCTTCCGGGCCGCATCCAGGTGCGGTGCGGAAACTCGGTCATTACGCGACGAGCGGCTGCAGCCATTCAGCGTCGCTAATGAGTTCCGGGTAGTCTGCCAGGGCAGTGTTGAGAGCGCAAAAGCAAGGCAGCTGTACCGACGCGGTCTCCTCTAGCACGGCTAACATGTGACGAGCGTTGACTCGGTCCGGCTTTCGACGTCGCTCTCGACGCCGGCGAAAAAGAGGCGCACTGAAACAAGCCCCGCGACACAAAGCCCCCGGTTCTAACTTTACCAAAGTTTAACGAGGCCACATCTCTAACGAGCCCCGATCACGGCTATAGACCTGCTCCCAACTCAGTGCGCCGCACAACACCGCACGTGTGGCGAGTCGAATACATCGCGCGATGGATTAATGCCATTTACGCTAAAAAGAAGCAGCACACGACTATGTGTACTCTCAGGGCATCTAATTAATTGTGGAGCGAGGAAATATAAGAAAATCATTGAGCCATTGATAAAATGCAAGAATAATAAGAGTTTAAACCTTACCAGTAATGATACGCTTTTCCCACCATGCACGTCGCTCCATAAAGCTTCAGCTGCGCATAAGAAAATATAAAAAAAGCACAGAACATATTTAAAGGAAGGATCTGTCTGTTGTCTGTCTGTTGTTGCCAGGAAGAAAGAAAAAGAAAGTGCACAGGCCTGCTCACTGGCTCTAGCCGAGCCACAATCGCTACCACGTGGAGATAGTAGGAGAGTTGAAAGATGGGATAGAAAGACAGGATAGTAAAGACACGCTAAAGACAAGGCCGATCCCGGAGGTAGTGCAATGCCGGGCCAACCGGTGGCGGGAGTGAAGCATCCTTCAAACTCTCCGCCACATTTCCAAAAATAAGTCCAATTGGACCCGTAACTCTACGGGGTGTGGACATTCGCACGTTTCATGGCATACTTTATGCTACTTCGCCCTTGTCGTAATCCTTCCTTTAACTTCGCGCGTTAAAGGAAGGATTGCGACAAGGGCGAAGTAGCGAAAACTATGCAATGAAATGGGGAAAGTATTGAGCGCAGCAGAACAAAAACTTCCAATCCTAAAAAAAAAAAGAATAACGAACCCGAATGAGATATATACGCCTTGTTTAGTTAGCGCTTGCAAAATATAATCTTTCCGCGCAGGAGCTCGTCGAGTAAAACCAGAAAGTTAGTCGAACAAATCTTGTTAAGAGCCGCAAGCAAGGTAACGAAAAAATTTGCAAAAGTGCTCATTCACCTCATTTCCTGAGCGGCCCAGCTGCGTTTAGGGAGGTTTTCACTCTTCCGTCGTTTTATCAGCATGGAATAGCTACGGTGACGGAATAAGAGCTCAGCAGCTGCACGCTTTTGAGGCTCAGAACGAGGTCGCTGATTCGATACACTAAATCACTTACATTACTGCTCGAAGGCCGAAGTGAACAAAACTCTCGTGTCTTGAGCTTTCTCGTTCTGGATAGCAATATACGAACTCTATGATTAAAAATGTCTATTGCGGCGAATGAGCGAAGAAGTAATGGCTAGTTTTCTGGTGTAATCTTCCGGAGGAGTGAGTTCAAACTTTCAGTTGCACTAATGTCTTGAAATGGATACGGCGGGTTTAAAGGGACCTTTGACGCTTCCCACTCAAAGTCCTCGTCATGCCACAACAGTGTTCAGTCCTCCAGATGTGTTTCTTGACATCTCTGCTAAGATTAGACTGTCGCGACATAAAAGTGCTCAATGGCTTCTCTTCCTCAGCGAAGAAACCGTTTTGACCCAAAACACCAGGGAACCGCAGACGCCCATGGCGTGCCCACGGTGCAACTCAACTACACTCCAATTATCACAGTAAAATTTTGAAAGCAAACATTTGTTTCGAACAGCGTCGCTATGGTATCGAGAAAGCCAAGATTTATAAATAGGCGCGATGCAGTATAGAAAACCGGAATTACATACAGCGTATTAGGCGCAGGTTTGCATCAGGCCGCGTCTCACCAATTCTTCATGAGTAATGTGCGAAAACAAAAGTTACAAATCATAAAGTTGTGACAAATTATAAGCCTCAAGCAAAACAACGACACAGAAGTCCATCAACCTAACTTCTGGTTCAGCATGGCTGCACTGGGGTGAATGTTAAGCAGCTTTTTTTAGCCTCCCCCTTTTTTATCAGGGCACACTAACGTTTCGCAAAAGCAATACCAGTATTGTAACGAACGCATAGATTCGTCGCATTATCTGCATATATATGTGCTTCAGATCTTATTGCTGCGTCTTTTCCTTGCTGGTTGTTTATTGCTATTTTACTGTGTTTATTGTTGATTTGTAATTTACTGATAGCGTTTATGGCTTGTGCATTATATGCTGCTACTATGTTTTGTTGCGCATTATGCTGTAAGTTGAAGGGCGATTTCGTCCTCTAGGGAAAAGAGAGGCGCCAGCGTCTCAGTTATGCATCAGTCTTTCCTCACATGTTTGTTCTGGTTTATGGAGGTTTAACGTCCCAAAGCGACTCAGGCTATGAGGGACACCGTAGAGGAAGGCTCCGGAAATTTCGACCACCTGGGGTTCTTTAACGTGCACTGACATCTCACAGTACACAGGCCTCTTGAATTTCGCCTCCATCGAAATTCGACCGCCGCGGCCGGCATCGAACCCGCGTCTTTCGGGCCAGCATCCGAGCGCCATCACTACTCAGCCACCGCGGCGGTTTTCCTCGCATGTGTATACATGCAAATGAAATACAAAGGCATAGGTAGGAACCAACGAAAGCGTTATTTTTGTGTGTCACCACAAGACCACAGTTTATGAGGCCTTGGCCAAGGCATGAACAGCAGAAGGCTGCCTCGGATACAACGTGCACATAGCCAGATGAGCGTTCCGCGGTCACAGAGGCACCTCTTTCGCCAGGTGGCCGAGGCGAACCGGCATCGAGGCGGTGGCGACGCTGAGGATCTCATCTTCCGCCCACTCGCACGAGCGCACGATAACTCTGGCGCCACGCGACGATATACCTGTCGCGAGGATGGGTCCGGTATCAGCTGGCGTGCGCAGGGATTAACAGCGGCGTCCCGCCGCGGTCCATGCCTTCCGCTGTCGGCGCTCGGAGAGAGGGGGAAGACATATGCGGTCGACCAATATGTGTGAGTGAGTCTCCGCGTACGTGGTTCGGTTCCGAATGGCACCCGAGATAAGCTCGACATCTGTTCGGCTGGTCGAACGCATCAGCGAGCTCGCGGGAGATAGGGCTACCCGCGGGGTTACCCTCGCAGAGCTGTCCGTTGAGATTTCACCTGGAGCGGGAAAGCATGACAACGATGGCATCCAGGGCACCGAAACAATACGATGGGTTCAATGTAATCGTCTTGCGTTTAATGAGAACGTTCCTACTCGCGTACTACAGTTCTGTGAAACAAATGCTGCCTCAGAAAGGTATGAAATAATTTAATAAGTACTGACTTCGCAATGTGAATATTTGTTGATTTAGTTTATGATGCTTTGACGACGCACGTAATTGCTATGTGCCTCGCGCGGCTACAGATAGCAGCTTCCAATTAGCGGCAGCAGCCATTGATAACGCTCTGGTGTTCTACTCTTAAAGGCGGAGCCTAAGCGTCCTCCAAGCTTATTTTAACACTTCGGTAGTGTACAGCGCGAAAAAGCATGGTACGTAGGCGCACCATTGCCCATTTTGCGTTATTGCAGCATGGGGCAAGATGCGTCCCGCCGTCCTAAAAACTGTTAAGATACAGAGCCCTTGTTCATTTTGTTTAGAATCCCATAATCCTGCCTTCTATCTACCGTATGAGATACAACAGATATACAAAGCTCACGCAGCGCAGTTAAACAATGAATGCCTAAGCCACTCTTCAGAACTACTTGTGCGGAACACCGTTAGTTTGGAAACGACAAAGAGGAGGGTGCTTTTCTCTTGGCTCGGTTTTCCGACGCGCCCGCTTGAAACCCGGAAGGATAGCAAATTAACAGACTCGCACTGAAAGCTATTACCTTCGTGAACCTTGATTTGTCTCGTAACGCAGCGCAACAAGAAAAATGTTCCGAATACAAGCTGCTCGAACTGGTGCCTGCTTGCACAATCGTCGGCTTTAGTAAAGGCTGTTTAGCTTGAAACAAAAGCTGTCACGCCACGTGCCGCTCCCGGATGCCCTTGTAAATCTCGAAATAAAATTCATTGTACGCATTACGTGAAAGAAGGGCAGAATAACGGGAGGTAGTGTTTAGTTTCGACAAATGAACACGCATCTAAGTGCTGCAAGCATGCCACCCCCCCCCCCCCCCCCCCCCCCACCACCACCAAAAAAAGCGTCTATATGCGTTCATAGCACGCAAACGCAAGCACCGAAAAACTCTCTTTTGCTTTTCTTCTTTCTGACGAACTTTTCATGGTGTTGCCATGGGTAATGAACCTTCAGGATGCTGAGCGTCTTGGTGACCGCCGAAAATGTTCGGCAAAGTCACTGCCGAAACTAACCGTGCGCCTAACCGTGTCGAACGTCTTGCCTGGTTTCTCTTCTTTTCTTGTAAAAGTACGCAGAGCCTGCACAGCCTGCAGTGAGCATCACTGCCGCCTAAAAGTGCTTGATTTTCCTTCAGCGCAGCTCGTGATTAGGTATTGAGTGAGCCGTAATCTCCATCCAATCCAGGCGTACGTTGTTTGCCTTCCATCAGCGCCGCTGTGGAGAATTTTGAGCGCAGCGCAGGGCTGCAGAACATATTGGAAGCACTGCAACTGCGGTACCAGAGAGGAATTACTCGCGCTACGAAACACCCTGCTGCGGTGCACCACCTTGGTTAAATTTTCTTTTCCTGGGAGCGGCAAATTGCATTCTTTTCTTGTTTTTATTGGTGCAATACTGAAACCAAACCTCACTTCGGCAAGTTAAACCCTACAGTTTACTACTATATTAGAACACACAGAAATAAGTACGTTTATTAGAAAACAAGAAATAAATAACAGGGCGGTGCTGAAGTTTAAGAAAATCCATAATATCAAGTACAGTGACCACGCAAGGCCGCAGCAGGAAATACATGCATGATACTGACAGAGAGGTGAAAGCAAGCGCTCCACAAATTCAACTTTTTTATACTGAGAGGCAGAGAATTTACACAGCAGGAAATGGATTTTTTGTACAGCTCTTTAAACTTAACTGCCAGTTAAGCCATCGAGACAAAATATGCGAAGAAAAGCGGCTGCATACCGTGATGGTCACTAAGTAATTTAGAGGGTGCTCTCATGTATCTCGGTTTGGGTGGCACAAGTGTCCTCGTCCCTGTTCGCCCAGGGGACGCCTAAATTTGCGTGAATTTTCTTTTTTAGCATAAGAATTTCACGTTATGTACGGGAGAACTGACGGCAAGAATACATTCCATTGCCGCGTGCGCCATCCAAAGATCCATGCCTCGGCATATATAGTGTAAACGGTCGTCGTTGCTAAAGCGACGAAAGGACACTGTGGCGCCATCTAATAAGCATTTTGTAAAGCTCCTAAACTGGGTGATGAGAAATGGCTTTTTCTTTTGCTCCGACAGACGTAATGGAGATTGCGGAGATTATAATCAAAGATAGCTAACACTTTTCACAGGAATGTAGAACATTCGCTGGACTGCTGAAGGTTTATGTACAATACCAATTATCCAAGTCAAGAACAAACAATAGGGGGTAGTTGCTTACAGAAACAAAAAAATGCCGCAATAGCCTGTGACTCGAGGCCTCGGTTTGGGCCCAAACGATGTGGGTTGAAACCCCACGTAAATGCGAAATATTAATTGACTATTTTATTTTCGACAGTTTCCTAGTGAAAGTGCAAGAAGGGTCGGATGGACGGAACTAGAAAATAAATGGACGCGAGACTTTCGAAGCAGCCGCCAGATGCAATTCTGCATCAATAAATGCCACTTATGCATCACGCAGCGCGTCGTCTTTGGCTCGAAATAATGAACAGATAGGCCGAGTCCCACAAACAGAATGACGAGCAAAATTTGAACATTAACCCAACATGATACGGTACTCTGTGAATCACCTTGCGATCTTTGTGATGTGAATTACTCTTGTTTTCATTTTATTTCTTGGTCGATTCTTTAAAAAATGCGGAAAACATACGAGGCAGTTCTACACAATGCTAATCTCGAAGTCATGTTTGACGGTTAGATTTCTTGAACATGTGCTCTCAACGAGAACAAATGAATAGACCCTCACCACCCAGAGCCGTAGAAACTGAGCCTTTCCCCTCATTGGCTTGAAAGAATAGAGACGCACCCGCTTTCATAGATTGCATTTGTAGCGTAACGAATGTATGCACATTCCAGACGTGCGCGACACAACGCCAGTCTGGAGAGATGCCGTCCCGGATGACCCTGCACGTCCCTCGGTCGACTGGCGAAGGGTCGCCGAGAGGGAGGAGGGAATCGTCCCTGCAGTCATTTCGCCTGATGGTGACTGTTACAACTCAATTAAGAGCTCGGTAACGCGCCGCGACACCGGCGAAAAGATTGCGCTTTGCCGACGTGCAGAGAGCGAAAGAAAAGAAACGAAACACAGCGCTGAAAGAAAGAGCAAGCGAAAACGCAGCTTTAAGCTAAGCAAAACGAGAAACAGAAAGCAACAAACACGAAACGCCAACGGCTCTCATCAGGTCCGCCGCCTGCCTTTGCCAGAAGCGCGCCTACAAGAGGGAGAGGCTCTATGTACCCAGGCACACGCACACCTCAGCATTTTAACCCTTTCCAAAGTGTGACGTTTTTCACTCGTCACGTCTCGAATCGAAACAGAGTGTTCGTCTGCGTTTTTGTTCACTCCGTCCCTGTGTCTGTCTCGGTTTTTGTGGGGTCCAGCAAAGCACGCGTGGCCGTTATCAGTAGCCCTGGTATTTGGCTTCGTTGCGATAACTTGTGTGTCAGGGGTGCGTGAAAAGTGGTAGAAGGAAAAACAAGGCGCATTATGGCAAGCCTCCTCCACGTCCTCCCGCGTCGACGGTTTAGGAAGGAGACTCCGGGAGAGCCAACGTCAGGCCCACCTATCGATCAGGGCAAGCAGTACAGTACATGCTCTCGGAGCCGCGGTGCCAGTGGCACCCCCCTTCCCCGCCTCCTCTTCTCTTTCTCTTCCTTTCCACCTCGTCGGTAGGAGCTGCCGCTGCAGCAACACAATCGTCGGTCGTTTACGTGACGCCGCGCTTTTCGGGGGTGGCTTGTTCCTACTCGTGCAAGCCTCCACCCTTGCATGCTTCCTTTGCCCTGTTGGGGCCTTTCCCTCCCCCCTCCCGCCTTGCCCACACCACTGCTATTCTTATTTTCTTCCGCTCTCACCACTGCCTGACGCATAGGTCATCGTGTGGGTTTTCTTTGCTACTTTTTTTGGCATACATGTACTCGGTACTCTGTTTTGATTCGGAGTTCGTCGCCTGTAATACCCGCTGCGCCTATTCCTCTCCTCCGCGATCCTATCGCCACCACTTTTTTCTTCGTCTGTTCATTCCGTGGAACCTTTTTGCCGCATTGAGGAGCGGCTAATTTAGACGTGAATCTCAAATGAGCCTCAATAGTGACGGCAGGGCTCTTTGTCTTTTCTTTGCTTTCGTTGCGTGACTCTTTCTTCTTGTTTGTTGTTTGCTTCTTTCACACAAAAGGCTCAGTGGTTACTGCGCTCGGCTACTGGTGCAGTGTACCCGGGTTCGAACCCGACCACGACGGCCGTGTTTCGATGGAGGCGAAACGCAAAAACGCCCGTGTGCTGTGCGATGTCAGTGCACGTAAAATATCCCCAGGTGGTCGAAATTATCCCGGAGCCCTCCATTACGGCAGCTCTTTCTTCCTTTCTTCCCCCAGTCCCTCCTTTATTCCTTCCTATACGGCGCGGTTCAGGTGTCCGCCGAGATGTGAGACAGATACTGCGCCATTTCCTCCCCCCCCAAAAAAAAAAAAAATTTCAATTCGCTTTTGTGCTCTTTTTCTCTGCATTTCTCACAAACAGATATTTACACCAGTTCTTGCAGTGCAGCGCAGTGAAAATTTACGTTCATTTATGGTTGATGAAAGCCAGCTGTTGGGCGCATTTCCTAAGGTCATTTGAGGGTTACGCAATGAGTTACGCAGTCAAGGCGAACACGGTCTTCACGGACGCCGTGATGTACCCCCGGAGACGGGGAACAACGGAGCAAAATGTCGTCGCGACAGTAATAGGCTCAGGCTGTAAAGAGATCACTTGCGCGTCGGCACTGGACTGCACTGTAACTGAGGGAGAGGGAATGGCTGTTGCTCTAGCGGCCGCGGAGGGTTATCGGGGGAATAAGTCCTTAGCAGTCCTCACAGATTCGAAAGAGGCATGCCGTAACTACATTAACGGCAGAATAGGTCATAAAGCGCTCCAAATCCTCCTCCGCGCAGGTCTACCCAAAGATAACATTAGACACACCATTTCCTGGATACCAGGACGTACCGAGATAGAAGACAACCAAAGGGTCGATAGAGTCGCTCGCGAGTACACTAACCGAGCACTCTTGAACGAAGACCCGGAGGACTTCTTGAGGGTAATCCCGACGTACTCCGACATTCTAAATTATTAGAGATGGACGAGACTGAAGTATCCTCCTCCCCACAACAAATTAAATCAACATGAAGCAGTTTACTGGAGGAAGCTGCAAACCCCCAATTTACACATCCTTAGCAAAATGTTCCCGAACCAATACAGGGACATCTGCCCATGATGCGGTGCAACACCCACCCTATACCATATTACTTGGGAATGTGACAGAAATAAAGCATTCCATGGCTCAGAAAATCTGAGTGCGGAGTTGTGGGAGAGTGTGCTCTCCAGTGGCAACCTAATCCTCCAAAGAGGATTGGTCGTCCATGCCCAGCGAGCCCTGGAATAAGGGCGCCGACCTCTGCTAGACGGAGGGAGACACCTCCTTGAAGATGAAGTCCTCTGTCTGACCGAAAGACTTTGTTACAGCAATAAAGTGTATCCTATCCTATATTACGCAGTGAGTATAAAAGCAGTCTTGCTCGCAGAGTCGGAAAAAAAGTATTTCTGGACGTGTTAAGAGATGGCTGCATCTTATAGATTCTGTCTTTCAGGTTACTTGTGTTTGCCACTCCAGAGAGGCAGTCTTTCAATGTGTCATTAGAGAAGAGGATGCGCGCGCCTTCAGATTTGTTTATGGAAAATAAATCGTTAACGAGACTTGTAAACGCAGTGCTTTGAGCGCAGTGACTGACACGTCCAATCATACCCATCAATTCTGGACAAAAGCATTTTTAAACGGGAAAGAGTTAATAAACGCAGTTTTTTTTTCATATATTGCAAGACTTCACTACAAGAAGGAGCATATCCGCAGATCTCCCGTCAATGGCCTTGCATTTTTTTGCTCGTAGGTTTTGTCTTCGGTTCGAATCTCTGTCGCGAGAAATGTTGACGATCAAGTGTTGCTAAATTAGTGTTTAAAAAATGTCTATATTTTTTGGATAAAATGGACATGCAAATTAGTCCAAGTAAATCTCATGACATCAGTGTAACTACTAAAAAATTACTGCTAATTTTCTCTTACGGTATTAACAACATTTCCATCCAGAGGTGTAGCACACTACAATACTTAGGTGTAACGATTACTGGAATTTTGCATTCTGGTGAACACATTTATCATATATGCGGATTAGCTAAATAAAAACTCGGCTTTCGAAAACGCAAACTGAGACATGCAGCACCAGATGTACAGTTTCAAGCATATTGGAGTAAAGTGAGACCAAAGTTAAAGTACGCAAGCATAATGTGAGACACACACTGTCAATACCATACCAATTGTAAAGTGCAAAGGATAGGTGTAAGATTAATATTTAATTAAGCTTTACGCAAAGCACAGTCAGCGTCAACTCTACGTATCTAAGTTCACCTTCCCGAACTAGTCACACGTAGCAAAATAGCCCGCTCAAATTTCTTACATTCTCTGTGAAAATTAGTTTAATTTAGTTTCTACTCTGTCTATCTGACCACCAGGCATATTATCTCCCCGTACTGACCATCCATTCACCATTATGCCGTACACATCTAGAGTTGACCTCTACACATCTAGAGTTGACCTCTTCAAATACTCGCTCGTCACGAAAACCATTTCTTGAATATTTAATGATCTCTATCTGCAAGTTTTTTAAGACACCGATAAGGCTGAATATTTCGAGTAGGAAGTAGCTGTGCATCTTGTTCTAATGTGCATTTATTCGGTATCATTTGCCTTTCTTCTGTATAAGGTGCCTTTAAAGTCAAAAGAGCTACAACTGGGGCTAGTTGGAAATGCATCCTTGAAGGTATTGGTGAGCGCTACCAAAATACGTAAAGCCCTTGTCCTGTATGTTCGTCCCTTTACGTATTTTGGTAGCGCTCACCAATACCTTCAAGGAAGGTGCCCTTCTGTATTTTTTTGTACCCTGTAACCGCGCGTAAATGGCTTACACTACTCTTAGGAAACAAAATTAAAATAAACTACGCAAATCAGCGGTCAATATATTTGTTTTACACCTTGGCGTTGATGAAAATGCTATTTTGTGCGATAGATAAATCTGTGACTAGGTTGCATGCAGAAACTTCCCACTTGAGTTTCTCAGCCTGAAAAAGAAAAATTCTTAGCCCAATTACGAATCTTCCTAATGCGAAATTTAAGCGCAGCTCTGTCGGTTTCTCAATGTTTCACTTTGCTGGGTCGTCGGCAGGGATATTTTGCGCCTCTGTGGGGTGTCCTATGGTATGGTGCCCTCTGTGCAAGTGAATTAGAGAGACTAGAAACTAACGTTTGTCTATTTACAGGGAAGACACAATCACATATTCCCGAATAAATTTTCTGAATTGGTACAACGGTGGGCAGAAGTACCCGTAACAATGATAATAAAAATGCAGTACTTTTAAAGAGGTACAAAATCTGCCATTGCAATAAGCACACGACGGAATTAAACTGCGAGGGAGAGGACTAGGTCCCAGGCCTAAAAGCAGAAGTATTCAGTTCAGGGTAACGTGTACACAAAACGATAAGAAGGCTTAAATTGATTCTAGCAGTACCAATATTTAGTCATCCTCCTACTCTGAGAGATGCACCTGCCTTAAAGGTAGTTCAAGGGGTTTGCGATATCAGGCCGCCGCATGGTTTACGGATCGATGACATGTGCAGCGATCGCTTATTTGAATTCGCAACGTCCGATGCCATCTCAGTGGCCTCTAGATCAATCAATACACGTGGTGCATGCGGTCCCGAAGTAGGTCGCATTGGGGTAATGCCAAAGGAGGAGGGGAACGAAAGCTCATTTTCACAAGCAGCTCAATACGGACGAATTATGCATCAGCCACTTTCTGCAGCAGCGATGGACGCCCGGTGTCTTTCCCTGGCCCCGTACTTGATGAGCATCGGCAGTGCTGCGGTGTACAATGCTTCTCTCTCGGGGTTTCGTTTCAATTTGTGACGCCTTGTTTTTTGCTTCTGCTTTCCCTGCCACCGTGCTATTGTCGTCAGTGGTGCACAGAAGGCATCACCAGCGATTGTGTGTGGTAACCGAAAAACTTGTCCAGAATGTGCCCTGTCGTATCGCCATGCGATCAAGGCATCGCCAACTCAAGTGGGCCTCAGAATAGGCGCTTTCGTAATGGGCGAGGGTAGGGGGAAGAGCTTCTCAAGCGTTAACTGCTTGAAGAGCGTCCTCAGAGGTTTTCGCCGTCCCTTGTCGATTTCATCAGCGCCCGTTATGTGTGTGGCAACGAAGACCACCGCGTTCAGCTGCAGGTCAATGAGAACGTTGCGCTAGTGCACTCAGGTAGTGAGCCGAGTGGAGTCGATAAACGTTTATTGATTGGGAACGGTGAGTTTGCTGCATAACCTGGCACCGTGGGAACCCTGCACTGAGAGCCGCAGGTGGTGATGTCTGGGCCATGCGCACAGGCGCTGGCTAGAGGAAGGATGGGTCTAGATACAAATACCGATCCATGTTACTGAGGCACAACAAGGACGAGGACGGAGACGCAGAAAGACAGAACAAGTGCTCACTATCAACTGACAAAAATTGGTTGGTAGACTTAATGTATACAAAAGAAAAAATAATAAAAAAGCACATGACATGCGCAGTTTAATTCATGATTACATTGCTCGAGCCAGATAATCCACCCTTTCCCAATTTTCTACCCTTTTGCAATAAGAATGCCCTTCTCTTGCCCCATCGAACCAGTCCATGCAGGAACCGGTGCAGGAGGTTAAAGAAGATATTTCAGTGATAGTTTCCTAGGCGGATCGTTGCAAAGCACCAACTCGCCTATTCAACTTTTAACAACTCTTACCAGAAATGCAAAGGTTATCCTGTCGCCACCCTAAAATCCTGGCGTCAACCTGTTAAGGAATAAGAATGTTACTCTGATGGAATCAACCGCGTGCATCTTGCATTGCGGTCTCTATAGGATGAGCAGAAAAATATACAACCATAACTTTTTACTTGTTCATCCTATTCCTCCCCTTTTCTTTAACGTTGCTCTCATCCCACTAGCTCACAAACTGGCTCTAATCCCACACCTAAAGCATACCCTGTATGCTGATGATATTACCACATGGACCACTCATGGCTCTGACGGGGAAATTAAGGAAACTCTTCAGTTAGCAGCAGACACCATCTCCTCTCCCGCGTCATCCATCGGGCTCGAATGTTCCCCATCTAAGTCCGCGCTCTTCCTAATTAGGCCAAAATCTAGCGCTAACTCGCCCATCCAAATCAATTTAAAAGGATCCCCTATCCCCATCACACCCGCCCTCCGCATCCTTGGCCTCCACTTGCAGGATTCTGGACGAAATGAACATACCCTTAAAAGGCTCAAGGCCTCCACGCAATCTGTGTTTCACCTTCTACGCCGAGTGTCCTCCCTTAACAAGGGTTTAGACGAAGCGGACAACATGAAAATAGAGCACGCATTTACGCTTAGCCGCATTCTATGCGCAACCCCATATTTCAAATTGAACCGCACGGAAACCGAACGCGTGAACGCAATGATCCGCCTTGCGACTAAGGCAGCCCTAAACCTACCTCGTAGCACTAGCACAGCCAAACTTCTTGCACTAGGCATGCATAACACCATTCAGGAACTAGTTGACGCGCACCTTCAGACACAGTACCTTAGACTTGCCACGAGCGCCACTGCCCGCCATATACTCTCCTCCCTTCGCATCAACATACCCGCTAACCTGACAACCCTGATAGCCATCCCTCGACACATCCATACACCTCTCGTTGTGAAACCTCTTCCTCGAAACGTCCATCCCCAGTATCACATCCCCCGCCACGTAGCTCGCGCTAATGCCCTCCATAAGTATTATGGGCAAGCCCACGATGCCGTTTGGGTAGATGCCGCATGTACAGCGCATGAAGCGGTAGCAGTTGCCTACAATCCAACCCTACCTCACCCCCTAACTCACCGTCTTCCCTCGGGCTCTACGCCTGAGGAGGCAGAGGAGACCGCCATCGCCCTAGCCCTTGCACATTCGGACGCCCAATACATCTTCAGCGACTCCAAAACGGCTCTGTCCAACTTTGCCAGGGGCAGGATTCACGCCCCTGCCTGGCAATTGTTGAACACCCCAACTCAAAATTTACCGCGCAGGGTAGAGCTTCAGTGGGTGTCGGCTCACTCTGGGAACCCTGGAAACGAGGCTGCCGATAAATTGGCCCGAGGTCTGATTTGCCGGGCTCAGGACAGTCTCGATCCAGGATTCTCGAGGGAGCGGGCGCACACCTTTGCGGAGCTCACGCAAATACCCCGTTTGGACCGTCGGACTTACCCTCCTCCCCACCCCTCTCTTACGCACTCCCAACAGATCCTCTTCAGACGCCTCCAGACCCGCTCTCTGTCATCCCCTCAGCTTTTATCCCACTATTGCCGCACATCCCCTGCATGCTCCCTATGCGGTGAACCCCACGCCACACTCTCCCATATCCTTTTCGGCTGCCCTGCTGACACTCCCCCGCGGGGACAGCACGCCATCTCGAGCTGGGAGGACTGGGAGGTCCTGCTTATGTCTGCAGACCCGACACCGCAGCTTGCTGCGGTGACTCGGGCTGCCGACGTCATGTCCCGGCATGACCTATTTGATACAGTGCAGGACCACGCAGTGGCCCAGGGACCCAGCTGGGTCTAAAACTCACTTGCTGAATAAAGTTTTTCTGTCTGTCTGTTGTTCACCCTAAAGTCTTGAGAGTTCTTTAAACGAGCTGCTTTTCAATAAACGCATGGCACTGCATTCATCCGAATCGTGCTGGTACCGAGAATATCCCTGCAGTATTTTCTCCATCGACGGGCCTCACCACTTCGTCACAGCAGGCTTTGCAGTACGATTACCGAAACGTTTGAAATCGATGTAATCCTTGGATGCTGTCTCAGGAGTGCCACTTTAAATTATGAGCCCACGGCATTGCAAAAGAAGTGGAGGATGGTAAAGGAAACTAGAGCTCGAAGTGCACTGAAGGGGAGAGCAGCTTTCCACCGTGATGTGTTTTTCAAGGTGACCCTTTTATATATAGGCATACGCTAAATACAGAACGATCTAATTTTGCATATGTGCTGAAATTAAGAACGTCGGGTGTTAACTCAGCTGAAGTTTTTTTTTTTTGCAATATGAGAAATAATTAGAAATAGCCGTGAGAATAAAGGAAGAAACAATAAGCAAAATACGTCTAAAGAAGAAATACGCAGGTAAGGAAAATGGGAGGCAAGAACAAGCAACATAAAGGGCAGGGCAGGGGGGGTTTAAGGGGAGGGGGGGGGCAGGGCGAGGCCGGAACAGTCTCTCCCAGGCGTCAGAACGGACGGCGATTCCTAATTTATTGCAGTCGAGTCATTTGAGCAGGCGCTCGAGCAGAGTCGAACGCGACCCGAATCCCAACCGGCGACAAGCGGGTCGACCCGACGAAAGCGGCTCCCGCTTGGGCGAACGACCGTGCAGGCTTCCTACGCGACACATCGCAGTAAAACGGAGAGGCGTGTCGTTAATTTGCATATTATACCGCGTTATTTGTCCAGAGGCGCCCCGAGGCACGTTGGCTGAATTCAAATGGCCGCATTCGGCGAAGAACCCCTCGTGCCTCCCCTTTCGTCATCTCCCTCTCTCCTTTCTTTCTCATTTCCTCCGACAAGATACTCCTTTCCGCTCGGAGGTCCAGAATATCCACAGCCATAGAACCACTGAAAGCAACTTACAAATAAGTGAACTTTTTCTTTTGCACATCTGTGTCCTCTGCAAACGTTGCACAGAACTTCGCATCTGCTAAAAGGGCTCAGGCACAACAATACGATGATGTAGAAGACAAGTGTTCTTGTATTCCGGTACGTTAGAATGACCGGCTTTGTTTTTAAAACCGGCGATGAAATCTAAGGAATAAACACAAGAAAGTGAGGACACTATGAGGACCTGGGAAGGTAACGTACAAGTCGAGCTGGCATTACATAAGCAAACACTGAATTCGGAAGCGGGACGCATGTGTCCCGTTGTCTCATAAAAGCTAAAACTGCTGAGCGATCTCTTTCGCATGCTTGCACATATCGGAGAAAGCCTTTAAAGCGGTGGAGAAGCCAGTGTAACAAACCATAACTAGTATTCCTCTTATGAATTCAAGAAGCCGCAAATATTACTCCCATATCAAAACTTGGGATACAAGTGCATGCCTGTTTGGGAAGAAAAAAAAACATGGATGGTCAGTTTGATTAAAGGAAATGCGATAGCATTTCTAATTCAGCCTCTCATATATACCAATTCTGATTGTATTCCAATCTGTATTCGTTTTCAATACTCATTTCATGGCAACTCTGTTAAATCACAATTTCGATTCTATTCGTATTCCATTTCTATTCGTAATCTCTTCTATTATTCATTTGCGGAGAGTTGTTCTTAGTCATTTTCATTTTTCAACAATCATTCTTACTCCGGCTTGTTTCTCCTCTGCCTACAAGTCTAAAGGGAAGCCCCCTAGACACCATCTACCACCAATCACCTGCCTTATTTAAAACAGGAAGGCTTCACACAGATGCCAACGCCACACAGTTTTCGCGTTCATGGCGCACCTTTCGCATCTCATTAAAGAAACGTTTTTCTAGGTAGGCCTCAAGAAAAATTTCTCTGCAAGCATAAATGGGTCTCCATTAATGCAGCTGACTTGCGATGCCAGTTAAAACGTATTTCACTAGTGCGTCCCGTCTGCTATTGATTTTCGTCTGCGTCCCCCAGCGCAGTTACCGCCCTCAGGCGTGCACTAAAGTCTGCCAAAATGTTCAAGAAAGATGCTAACCTTTTCTTGCAAGATGTTTCAGTTTCATCATCTCTTCTGATGGCTCGCGGGATCTTTATTTAAGATGCTGCGATATGCACAGGATTCTGGAATGCGGTTAACGCCCACAAAAGACCAGACAGTTTGCCTTTGCCCAATCTAAAGATGAAGAGGCAATAAGAGAGCAAACTTTGCTTTTGCGTTAAAAAAAACAGGCTCCCGAAGCTCAGTTACCGTTTGGTGATTGTTGTATTAAGAGATGAACAAGAAAGTCGATAATTGCTTTCTTTAAAGCTTAGCGCAAATCCCCTTTATTACGTTTTTATTTCAGGTCATCATTAGGTATACTCGAAGCGGCGTTCAATGCCAGCCACGTGTCGTACGAACAGATTGCAAAGGAGCTCTGGCCACCTGCATTGACGTGTACTATTGATTTGCGCGGCCAGAAAGGCGCTGACCGTCCCTGACCTTCATCAGATTCCGCTGGCGCCTGAAATAGTAGGAATAATAGTGACTAGGCACCGAAGTAAAAAGAATGATCAAGAAAGCTGTCTTGACGTTTTCCAGTTTCTAGCCAGGCAAAATGAATTTCATTCAAAGCCTTAAAAGGGCACTAAAGCGAGGTATTCGCTATGCAATAACATCTATCCCAGCCTGATCTAAATAGAAGTGAGCTAAACTTGCAAGAATAACTGCTAATTCAGAGCCAATTCAATCAGTACCCATCATGGGAGAGTGAGCTAATAGACAATAGTGCATTGATTTTGGTCCAGGGTACCTCGACGCAGAACTTAGGTCGCCATATTGCAGGATGCGAGCACCGGGGCTACAAAAATGTAAATATAACCAACGGATTTTTAAAGCGGTATTGAACCAACTGCCATACTCCGGACAGTAGATACACAGGCCTGGCGTGATTCCCTCTCGCACGTGGCATACTCGCGACGAGCAACGTCCAAGCAGCATCTTTGATGGCGTAGCAGAGAAGGAGCCCTTGTACGTTTTTACTGTTCCTTTCTAACACGTTAAAAGCTTCTGCGATGTTTAATAACAGGGACACACAAGTGAATAAAGCAGAGTGCTAGCTTGCCTTTCCATAGGTGCCTCTAAGGAACCTCAACCTACACCATTTTTTTGAGTCAAAATAAATACACATACAATGCAAAACAGAACAAAAGACTAGTACAAAATCTCAATGTGTCAATAGATTGTGCTTTCATGGATAGCTGAGACAAATAATATATTTCTACGCACACCAGAGGACGAACAGTGACGTTCAGAAGTTGGCGAGTTCTCACCTGCGATATTTTTCGAACTCCCACTTTTGTTTGTGTACGTATTCGTGCATGCAAGTTTATAAGCAGCTGTAGGTCAGGTCCTTCCGGATGTCATAGAGGCACCCTGGCTGCACTCAGGAGGTTCCGCAACTCCCCCACTCGACGAATTTCCGCAGGCTTAGGCAGCCCAAAGGTGGGGTTCGGGTGGGAGCGCAAGATAATAGAGAGCTGGCCTTGAAGCGCGAGCAAAAAAAGAATAAACAAAGAAAAAATGCGAAGCGTCTCAAGTTCAAATGTTGGGTGCAGATAACTCCGCTTCGACAAAACGCTTTCACAAAATTTTGGGGCGAAGATATTCGTGACGTGGCGTCGCTTAGCATTCCCGGCGTACAGTAAATCTACTGAATAGTGCTGCAGGGCCTCTTTAATGCGCATGCTCCCTCTAGCACAAGAAAACGAAATGAAAAACAGGATACAAAAGAGAAACCGGCTCGGAGATGCTTAAGATATTTATACAAAGCGTTAAACGCTGCTGTCTTTGTTTTCTTGAGAGGGTGGTCTCTTGATTTGACTTTTTTTGTACGGCGAGAGCCGTCATATGGAGACCACTCTAACACATCGTGTAACTGAGGTCTTTGCAAAGTGGTAGAATTTTGCAGACGCCATCACCCACCACCAATCGACCTCCTTTCACTCACCCACCTTCACCCGCCCCCACCTCTTGCCTGGTGGATCGGTATCAGACTTGACACACACACACACGCGCACGCACACACGCACACAAGCACACACGCACGTGAAAACACACACACACACACACACACACACACACAAACACGCACGCACGCTCACAGGCCATGACATTGTTGCAGAAGGAGGCGGACCTTGAAGTGCCACCTTGGAAAAGGTTCGTTCTAAGAAGGTCGTGCAGCACTGAAAGTGTCCGCGAAGCGTCACCGCTGAGCCGTAGCCTGGTTTGTTCGGCCATTTTCTTGTTTTTCAGCTGCTTCAGCATTGGTAGCGATGTAAGTCAATAAATATCAATTATCAACAAATAAATAATCAGGCATCACACACATCAACAATAGGACTGCCGATAAGTTTTCATCACAAACGCTTGCGCATGGAAATGGCAGAACTGGCTGCAAGCGTATCGACGCCTCTCCGAGCGACATAAAGAAAATCCCGCGATGGCAGCTTTGGGTTAATGGCAGGAACGAGAGTCAACAGAGTTGCAGGAAAACGAGGGGCAAGAGGTTCCATTTCAAGTTTGAGTGGAAAATCTGGAAGCTGAGTTCAAAGTTTTCGCATATGAACTCCCCGCCACGGCTGACCGGCTACTCCGGCTGCTGCACCAACATCGCGCGGCATGTAATTTGGGAACCCAAGGCGAGAAAACCCTCAAGGTGGGCCCACCTTTGGACGCACAGCTTAGGTGCGCTTTAGTACGGACTAAGAAGAAGGAACGCGGGAGTGCTGGGCTCGTTAGCATATTCAGATGAGCAAGACTCTCTGTGTTCCTGTTGCAGCTAAGGAAATGCCACGTACAAAGTTTTCAATTAGCGCCCTGCCCCTTCTCTCTGTCTCTGTCTCCTTACTTCGCAGTGGCCGAGCGACACAGACTTACCTTATTTGCACGAACCGATCCGCACGCTTGCACTCTGTCCTGGCACGGTCACCGCTCCTGAAGCAACCCTGCCAGAAAAGAATGTGAGCTGCTGGAACTCAAATCTGGCGACAAAGAATGAAGAAAAATAACCAAGATCTCTTCCGAGAGCTCCTTCGCAGCTCTGAAGAAAAACTGCGCTTATTGCTAGGCGGGTGCGATCTGCTAGGTAGAATGGCGGTTTGCAGACATTGTTCAGGCAATGGAATACAAACTGAAATGATTTTAGACATGGCAACCGGGTAATATAAAAAACAGTTGATGCAGTGAAGCCAATTTATTTGGTTTGTTCGCGTTCCCTATGGCGCGGGTAAAGCTCCAGCCAGCTAAAGAAGAGGTGCGACGTTTTTATGGCAAATAGAACGTCGACTCAAATGCGTTGACATAATTTTTTTTTGCTTTTTCATTTGTTTATGTGCACCTCTTCACTTCATGCAGTTTAGCTGTTGGTGCCTTTCCTGAAAAAGACGTTCTATTAACTCACCCAAATAAGAAGTGTTCAGACTGAAATGCCGTTTGTTGCGCTAATCTCACGACAAGAGCTTAAAATGGATTATTTTGGTTTACATAGAAAGCTTCTTACCTTTAACTTAATGTAGCTACTTATGTTATTGATAGGAAGTGATTAAGCTGTACAAAACAGAAATCAAAGACCGAAGTGAGAAGCAAACAGCAGGTGGTTGTCACGATGACGTATATGTGGGGCACATCCCATGCGTAAGCTTAAAAGTAAGGCAACAATTAATTACCAATTGAGGCTGGCGGTAGTTGTTCCCATTAGGCTGATGGTATGTGCAGTAAGATGAATAAGAAAATAATATTGAATATTGGTTTTTTGAGGAAACGAAATTACGCAGTAACTGACTCACATATCTCGGTGAACACCCGAGCCGCGCCGTAAGACATGCGATAAAGGAGTAAGTGAAAGAAGAAAGGAAGATATAGGTGTCGTAGTGGAGGTCTCCAGAATGATTTCTACCACCTGGGGATCTTTAACGTGCATTGACATCACACAGCACACGGGCGCCTTTTGCGTTCCGCCTCCATCGAAACGCGGCCTCCGCGGCCGATTTCGAACCTGAGTACTCTGGCTCAGCAGACTAACTAACCACTGAGCCACCACGGCGGGTAACAAGGAAAGACACTGTAAAGAACTGAAGAAATGAGAAGTTATCAGGAGAGGTAATGCGCAGTAATTGTTCCACATCTCGGTAGGCAGCTCAACCGCACCTTGCGGAAAGCGGCAATGGAGGAAGTGAAGGAAAAAAGAGAGAAAGAGGGGCTGCAGTGAAGGGCTCCGGAATAATTTCGACCACATTAAACAGCGGAAAAAGGACGACGACTAACTCGCCCAGCTTTCTGGTCTTCTAATTTCGACCGCCTGGGTTCTTTACCGTGCACTGGCGCGAATATCCGGACCCCGTAGAGTATCTGTTACGGGTCCAAGTTGGACTTATTTTTGTAAATGTGGCGGAGATTTTGAAGGATGCTTCTCTCCCGTCACCGGTTGGCCCGGTACTCACTGCCTCTGGAATCGGCCTTGTCTTTAGCGCGTATTTACTATCCTGTCTTTCTATCCCATCTTTCAACTGTCCTTCTATCTGCACGTTGTAGCGATTGTGGCTCAGCTTGAGCCAGTGGGCAGGCCTGTGCACTTTCCTTTTTTTCTTCCTGGCAGCAGCAGACAGACAGACCGTGCACTGGCATCACCCAGCACACAAGCGCCTTATGAGCTTGACCTCAATTGATATAGCTGGGATATAATAAAACGTCGCTTGCCTCACCGCCAAGGTAGAAGAATAAAATGCACTGCATGAAAGACGAAGACCATTCTAGGATGCCTCATAGATGGAGGTAACGGAGTTCAGGAATTGACCGGGTCATTTGTTTGCTGGATGGGCAGCCGTTGTTTCCCGCTTCTGTTTTCTTCTTCGACTCGGGCAGTGTGCATAGCCTCCCTGGTTGCTTCCGAGGCTTGAAGAACCGCCGCCATCAGTGGTTTCTTTTCCAGCTGAGAGCGCGCCGTTGGCGCTGACGTTTCGAAACGCAAACCAACCGGATGAAAAGTGCCGAAAGGAACGAAAGAAAGCAGTAGCGCGAGAAGCAACCAGTTAGAACACAAAACGCGCCAGGCGGCGGCGATGGCGGTGTGGTATAAGGAATCGGGAAACAATGCTGCTCAGTTCGGGCCACTAGTGTTTCGGATCCTATTTTAGGCTAGTTTTTACTGTTGAATACCATTCTAATAGAATAGTTCGGAACTGTTAGTGTAAGTTCGACCTTATAAATGTTCCGCCTCGGGTATAGCAACACGTTCGGCCTCGTGTTCGGTGTCAGGCTTGCCGAAGTTTCTGGGCGATGTTCGTCTGAATTAGCGGAAAGCGGAGCTAATGCTTTTAAAGAACAGCGCGAAGTGCAGCATTTGTCGCATAAGCCAGGTACGCAGTCAAGACGTAGCCTTCAAGACTCATCGTGAAGCCGAGTGAAGGCTTGGACCTCATGGCTAGCAGAGCAAAAAGGCCTTTGCAAAATAACTTTCAGATCAGAAATCCTGACGACGCTTGGTTGTAAAGTGGGCACGCTACACAAAATTCACAAACACTTCTAACCGCTCAAGGTTTAATCAAGCAGAGAAGAGAAATGTTAACGCAACAGCCTTCAAGGCTCCCTTACCTAGAAAATCCAACGTTGGCGTTGTAGGCGTCGACGTTGTCAGAGAAAAATAACGAACATGGCTTTGGCAGGTGCTGCCCAGAGAGCAACCTACGAGGTAGGTAGGCGGCCTAGGTCACGTGACCTTACGGCTCCATCAAAACCTGCTCACCGGATTGTGAGAAAACTGCCCACTTTGGCAGGTGGCAGTTAAACTAATGATTGGTCCCTCGGAAAGAATAACGTGGATCGCACAAGGCCCACCGCTAGGAGCATCTGCCATCGCAGGGCATTGACGCGTGGCTTAACCCCGGCACCACTGCGTAAGAAGGGCTATAAGGACTCCCAGGGATTTATGAATGTAAAGTAGATCACAGGGGCTCGGAAACACCTTCCGAGGACAGCACATCAACTTGCTAAATCACTGCACTGTGTTGTCATGAAAACCTGAGCCAAATAATACACCTCTACACGCTGCCGAGGTCCCACAATCAAGCGCGACAGTTGGCGAGCCCCTCCAGGCGACTTTTTCATGCTCGCATCCTCCTCCATCGCTCGCAACAACGTATGCATGTTGAGAGGTGGTTATTGGTTAGATTCTTTCAGACTTCAGACAGCTGCCACGGCCGCGCCTAATAATGCGCGTAGCTCCGGCGGGTGAGGAGGTTGCGCTCCCGGAGGTGAGGCCGGCAGAGGACCGCCGACCTTCAAGCGTGCAAAACGTGACGAGAGGAGAGGAAAAGGCGCGAATCCGCTGAAATTCAAATTTTGACTAAAGATAACTCAGCCTCTAGAAAGCGCATTAAGAGAAATTCTTGGTGGACAATATTCGTGAAGCAGCGTGCTTTAGCATCCCCGTCATACAGCAACTTTATTAGCGCCCCTTTCAGGACCTCTTTAAGGCCTGCATGTATGGGAATTGATCCATTGTGCTATCTCGCCAAGCTCTTAAGGCGGAACTTAAGTGTTTCCTTCAATTTTCGTTGGTGCATTTCCCACAGAAATGAGAATTATAGAGGCTATACATCATCGGATGAAATTACGCTGGCCTTCTACAAACAAAAAAGGTTGAAACGACCAAGAAACATACAGCACGATTTACGTGCGGACATTTTATACTTTTTCAGAGGAAGATGCACCGATTTGCAGATATTTCGATTAATGTTCGCATTTTTTTTCTTTGCGTCAGTTCATGAACCTCGCTAGTCGGCCGTGTTTGTATCCCGCTTTCCCTTTGTCGTCCCGTTAGAGCTTATCTTTGTAGTGTACTTCCTACCAGTATGTCGAGCCACTATGCTCAACACAACGCCGTGCTCAGAAAAAAAGCATAGGTATATATTTACTGTACTGCGTTTTGTTCATCTAGGGCTGTCCAGTTAGCACACTTGTACAGCTTACTTTCTGAAAAAAGAAAGAAAGAAACGACAGCAGAGCTCCAAGCTCTGCAAGAAGTACGAAAACAGCGGCTTTAAAGCAGCATCTACCAATGCGTTTGATATGATGCTTAAAATTCGTTCGCAGCATTAGTTTTCGAGAACACCACCGCCCTTCCGGATACAACCAACCTTTTGGGAGCCATTCGTGCGTCAGTTAACAGGTCCAACAGGAATCAAACAGAACCATTCAAATTTCATCTCACTTTATTCTGATTCCTTCGGTTTAGCATCATTTGCATTATACGACCTCGCCAGGCCGTAGTCGGATATGCCTCTCGGTCCGGCGCATGATAGAGCCTTAGCGAAGGTGTTGAGCTGGACGTGCATCGTTTGTAACTAATGCTTCAATAGCCCCACTACACTGCATTGAAGCAAATTTCTTGGGTTTCTTAACTTCTGATCAAGGTTGTACCATGAACAAAGTTTGCCCACAAGGTCCTCCATGAGGATGCATGAGCACATCCTAACCATAACACAGGATTCCACCGAGTGCCAAGAGCAGCCATCGAAACGATGTAGAAACAAGCGGGGCCATTGTTGAATACCTACATTGGCGTCGGCGCTAGTCCGAGGCTGTACGCATCAAACGGACAGCACGTCGCCAGACACGGCAGAGGTGAGAAACGCGAGGACAGCAAAGGAAGGTAATCAGGAGGGGCAAAAGAGCGACAACAGTCAGGAGCGCTCAAGGGAGGGCGCTTCGTACTTGGGATGCAAAAGAGCCGCACCCTGGCCAGCGCCGGAAGTGCGCGAGCGAGTTAGCACCGCGGCACCGAATCAAGACTCATTCTGCCTCGCGGAATTCTGTAATGGAAACAGGCTTCGGAGGTAACATGCATAATAAATCTCGGCGCCACCCCGGCCACGCAGCGGCGGCTGTGGAGCAGAGGACTGCCGCCGGGCGCCTGCTATTCCGGCCGCTGGTTCGTCTGCCGGTTTCGCGCGTGCTTCTTGGTTGTGACACGGGCATGCCCGTTTTTTGCTCTCCTTGCTATTTTTAATGAGTAGTGCTCGTTTCCGGTTTTAGTGTAGTAAAACACTGGAAAAATTCAAGTATGCCATTTATCACCACATTATTTTTTTACTGCTGCAGCTTTTCATGTTGGAAACGTAGGTTTATCTTTGAGTCCTGCTTCTTTCTTTTGAAGCTGGAATTTTTCAGGTGTACAGGCGGAAAAAAGGAGAGGCGGGGGAGGGGGGGGGGCAGTAAGAAAAAATAAAAAGGTCCCAAAGGTAGAAATTAAGTTCTAAAGAAAGGGCGAGCACAAGAAAAAAGAAGAAACTCCTTTCTGCGCGTACAAGGCACTTCGCACTCAAGCAAAATTGCCTCCTCGAAGGATTGCATTAATCTACCCGAGAAACATAGCAGCGAAATTGTTCTCATGGTTCCTATGTTCTTGCTTTGGAGGCGACGGTGAAAGCAATGATTCAAAATCTCACCAAACACGAAGAAAAGATTTGTTGTTTCGCGCAACTTAGGAGCTTGTCCGCGATAACGTTCGTAGTTGTAGGCGTTTAAACAATAGGAAATGCCTTTTTTATGTTTATCTAAGAACTGGAAGGACATGAATAACGCGCGCACAAAATCAGCAGCTGCTTTCAGAGTGGAGTTAGACATTAGAAAAAGCTGTAACGGTAAGAATTCTCGTATCAGTTGTGATTAACGCCTTCGATTTTGTTCTTTGTTTACTAAAGCTGGAAAGTTTCACTCAATTATTATATTTGTATGCTTTTTTGGAGATTTTCTTCCTTTGAAATAATGCTCCTTGCTGCTTTTTCCGCAGGAGGAGTGGAACGGTTTTAAGCCATGCAAGCAGAGCTTAATCCCAGAAGCCTGGATAGATGCGCATAGGTACAATCAGATGATCGCAAAACAACAAATGCTTCACAATCCGTGGCAGAGTAAAGGACATACAATTTAAAGGTTTCAGAACATGCACAACTTAAGTAAAATGTGGCTATTCGACATGAAAAAAACAGACACAAGCTGTTAGGAAGAGGAACTATAAAATTAATTCGTTTGGTAATCGCACAGCTAAAAGAAATTCGAGTGTAAGATACACACGCACATGAACGAACAGTGCCATGTCTGTGGAGCTCCACCTCCTTATTTCATTAAAAGAAATTAAAGGGTGATCAGCCTTCCTACTTGAAAAGTTTTCTTTCCTCTACGCTCTTAGAATGATGCTAAGGCTGCATGGTCCGTGATGAAATGCCATTAGTGTAGTATTTGTGTTCCTACTTAATTCAGCATACCCTGTTCAGTGTAGTGGAGCGTGTTCAACCTTATTCAGAATGGCCGTAAGAGTAATGACGAAAAAGATCACGGTCAGTTGTAGAGAAAGTGCTACGTATAAGCTTTAAGAAGCCGCAGACAACGAAATGGAGGTCCAAATTTCCCAGCTTTATCTGCATGTGGGCATTTCTCTGCTATAAACGACTTTGGCGTCAATAAATCTCGCCCGTTACCCCCCCCCCCCCCAAAAAAAAAAAAAAAACGCTGTGTTTGCCTACTACCAACGGTAAAGTTGGACAAATGAGCCTTAACTCGAAGAGATGAGCAAAGCAACGGGGGTAAAACGGCACCAGTGCATAAATTTCACGGAATCCGTAAGAAGCTGAGGATAGAGCTCCAACACGCGCATTTCACCCGCGATAGGTTGTTAGCACACAACCTATAAACAGCTTATCTAATATTTATTACCTGCTTCTAAACGTTTCTTTCTAATAACGATAATAAACTTGAGCGATAGCGAACGTATATGCTCACGGCTCGGCACGTTTGAGTGCAGAAACAGAGGCTTATAACTATTGCTGACGTTCTTGTAGGGCTCTAGAAAGCAGGCTTCGTTCAGCGTCAGACAGCACTATGACGGCCAGTTGGCTCGCAATCGGACGATGCGTTTCACTCTGTCTTTCCGTTGTGCCCTAATTATTCACACAAAAAAAGAAATCGTCATGTGTATTTTTACTCTTTTACAGCAAACATTGCGTCAGTTTATGAAAAACAAATACGGGGCGTTAATTTGTAGTTCTTTAATCACAAAAATCACGTTAATATACTAATATGCGGTTAAATCACATGATATAGACACGCTTACCTATTGATACGATAGCTGAAATGATGCCCCTTGTCAGACGGCCTTAGCCTTTGATAATGAAACTAATTAAACGCTCATTTGATTAAATAAATTGTAAAGCTCTCATGCAAGGCATCCCCTGTCTAGCAAACCCTGCGCGCGTCCTGTCTGTCTTCCTCTGTTGTCCTTGTTTGTTAGCGCAGCACCCGTTTTACAAGATGAACATCAACCAAGTAGCCCAACTTGCCACTCAAAAACTAACCCCCAGTGAGCAAAGAATGGGGCACTAAGCTGAGAGCTAAATTATTATCAGCAGGATTTAAAAGCTGCGAAATCAAGTCGTCGATTCATTCATACAGCGATTAAAAAGTGTACTTTAAAACATTTTTTAAGTCATCGGGATCATAAGACTTGCAACTACTAAGAATAAAGTTCTTATTGATAGTGGGCTCGATGTGTAGTGACCGTTGCGACAGCAAACGTTCACAGTTCTCCGTCAGTGCATCAGGCTACTCGCGCAAGAATCTTCGACTTCCGAGAATGCGCTTCATTGACAGAGTTGGTGTTTCATAAGTTTGTTTCTTCACGTGTCTTAACATAGGAAGCAAAGGGCAGAGTACACACGAAGTCTACTAAATCTGGCATCATAAACGCGCAGTGTACCGCAACGACTCGCTGACTAATGGTGCACGCATGCGTCGACGTGCGCGCGGGGCTTTCCCCAGTTGCTGGCCGCTCGCCATTGCACCCGCATCCCTCGCTCGAAAAAGGCGCGAAGTCGGGAGCCAAGAAAAGTAAAAATCGCCGCCCCTAGCAGCAGACGCCGCTGCAGCGGCGCTTAATTACTGGGAGCGGACAGCGCACGTGACACACGTCGCTACCATCAGGGCTTCATTCGCCGGACAGGTTCGGCGCTGAAGCCGACAGCCAGGCTGTCCTCCTAGCGACGCTCTTCGAATCTCCTTCCCCTCCTCCTTGCTGAGGCAGAGCGCGCTTGCAGCCAGGCAGGACAAACTGGAGCCAGCGGCAGAAGAGCAACCGCGACGTGGCTCGTTACGACCGGTGTTGACTTTCGCCCCCTCAGCGGCAGCAGTTTTGCAAACACCCTGTCCAAGAACAAACAGAGTCGATGAACTTTAATCTGGCGCGTAGGCGGCGAACAAAAAGACGAAGGGACCCATGCAGAGGTAGCGAAGCGAAATGGGATGAAGCGCCGCAGTTTGGCACCCCGGAACTAGCTCCACTGCGGGGTTTCTCTTCGCAACTTGCGCGATCGCCGAGATTTGACGCAGATATGAAACACTGAAGTTGAGAAAGGGCGTCGCCGCCAGCGTAGAAGAGGTAGTCGGCGGGAAGTCCGAAGCTGCCACGCCTGCTGAAGCTGCGCCTGACCTGGATGTATACGCGAGAAATAGGTGCGCGTCTCACCCCATAAATGAACAGAGGCCACCCGTATAGCATTCCTATTTTGTCCGTCCTGTTACCAGTTGACACTAAGATGATTCGCAAAGAATGTGGAACGTTCTTTCTGCAAAGGGAAAGTGAGAAAAACAGGCACAAAAGCGCAGCGATATTTCTTTATACTACCTCCGATGAGAACAGAAGTCAGTTCCTTTAGGAAGGAACTGACTTTCAATTCCCTACCAATTAATGAATACATGAACCACAATGACGAATGAAGTATCAGCTCAGTAGTTTGCTCCCTAGATTTGAAGAAAGGGTTAGGAATATATCAACTTCGCTTGCACCTGTGAGGCGAAATGCAATCTAGCACATCGTTCTTGTCATACCAGTTGACTTGCTCGAGAAGACTATTCCCTAGTGTTTCCCTCAATCCTGTGGTTCTTGCAGGTGTTGTTTTAAACTTTATGTATGAAATTGCGTCAAAACAAACTCATGAAAACAACCTGCTAAAACTTCAAGAAATGATTAGCGCTGCTACCGCGAAAATATGGCACCTCCTTTTTGAGCAGGTTCATTCTGAGTTATCTGCTGCAGGAAGGTAACACTCTCAGGCCACTGCGTTAGTGGCGTGCTCGAGTTGGCGCACGTAGAGATAATATCTTTGGAAGTCCATCACTGCTTTCCCGTTAGTCCAGGAGGTATAAGTGGTAAAGAAAGGAAATGGCGTTTGCCAGAGGCCGCCTGCAAATCCATTTATTTCAAGAGGGCAAGCAAAGCTTCGTCGTGGAGAATCCCCCTCCGAATGATGCTGCCGTGGCGCTCGCATCAAATCGCCTCACGGACACGAGGGAAAACCATTAGTCGGTGGCACTCCTGGGGCTACACACGCCAAGCGGAGATCGTTACGGCGCCGGTGGATTGAAGTATTTGGTGGCTTCCACACGCTGCGCCCTTCGGGGCCCGGCTTATATTTGCGGAGCCCATCAGACGATTTGGTGGAAGTCACGTCAGTGGTGCGGGAAAGGAAAAGTGCGGTGCGCTGAAAAATTTTGCTGTATTCAGCCTGGAGCATCAAGATGTAGTGTAGAAGCAGAGTGGTAAGTGAAGTGAGCTACACTATTTAACCGGTGTAAAACAAACATCGTACACACATAGTGAAACTAAGCAGACAGGAGTCTCTCTGGTAGGGTGAACGTACTGTAGAGAGTCCGAAAAGCAAGTCCAGAGGGTGGCGCAAGTCAGCAGTACACTGACGGATGTGCAGTTGAAAGTGACACTCTACAGCGCTGACATGGCATGCAATAACGCAGTTCACATTACAGGCTGTCCTAGCCACCATTAAGGAGAACTTACTCCAATAGCAGCATGTCAGGAAGCTGTGTCGGCACCGACTGAAGGAAAAGGTGTAAAAAGGGGCAGAGCAAAAAAGGCCAAATTAGCATGACAGAGCTCAGTCATGATTCGTCTATCCACCCGCCTGAGCTTTTTAATTTCCTTGAAAATGATGATATCAGTTGGATTTTAAATCCTTCTCTCGCAGGGTAGGTTGTCATCTTTTTCTCGTTCTTCTAACCAGAAGGTACATTCACGATTGAACCGTCTACACCAAGATTCACTCGTAGCAAACGCTGCTGACGAAGATGCCAAAACCAGAAAATTCACCCAAACAACGGGGGTTGATCTCTTAAAGGGGCTCTGAAAAGCCTTTCGAGGAGAGCACATTAACTCACTTAATCACTGCACTATGCTGCCATGAAAACCAGGGCCAAGTAGGCTGCGGCTCTTCTACACGCAGCAGACGACCCACAATCACGCGTCAAAGTTGGCGAGTCCTTCCCGGCTACTTTTTCATCCTCGCAACCTTCTTCCGTCCCCCGCATCTGCGTAGACAAGGTGAGAGGTGGCCACTGGTTAGGTTCTTTCAGACGTCAGGTAGCTACCGTGGCCGCGGCCAATAAGCCGCCTATCACCGACGGGTCGGGAAGCTCCGCTCCCAGAGGGGGGTCGGCGAAGGAGCGCCTACCTTCCAGCGTGCAAGAAGTGACGAGAGGAGAGGGAAAGGCGCGAAGACGCTGATATTCAAATTTTAACTACAGATAACTCAGCTTCTACAAAGCGCATTTAAAAAATCCTTGCTGGACACTATTCGAGAAGCGGCGTGCTTCAATATCACAGACATGCCGCAACTTTATTAGAGCCCCCTTCACAGCCCCTTTAAAGCTCATAGAGCCCGGGAAAGTTTTGATGTGGGAGAGATTTTATCAGTGTGTTTGTAAAAGAGCTGGCTGTTTTATATCAACCGAGCATGCTAGGGTATTTTAATCACAATACAGCTAAATGATTTATGGTTCATTGATTGGTTGGCTACCTGACTAACTTAATGATTATGGGGACTGACTGAACTGAGTCACAGGACTGTACTGGACTGGAGTGCATTGATCTTGTGGCTGACCGACCGTCTAACTAGATTTGACCTGCTGACTTGCTGAAAGAACTTACGAGACTGGACTGGATTGAAGTGAATAGAGTGCACTGGACTCAACACAATGTAGCGAGCTGTCTTAATTGGCAGGACTGTATTGCCTGAACTGGACTGGACTGAGGCTGCAATACACTGGCATGCCGTCTGGACGGTTCTGACCGGGCTAGACTGAACTGACTTATCTCACTGAACTTGGCTGGACTCCCTGGATAGACTAGATTGGACTGATTGAATTGACTGACAGAACCTTTTCACCTTGCTGGACTGGACTGAACTGAATGACCTCACAGAACTAGACGCACTGACTGGACTTAATTCATTTCATTGACTGGAGTGAACTTATTGGACTGGCCGACCTTGAATAACTGAATATGCAGGGCTAAACTTATTGGTATGGCTGGGCTGGACAGAGCTGACTGATCCCACTGAACTGTAATTGACTTAACTGACTTATTGAACTTACTGTACTGGAAAGAACTTAACGATCTCACATAACTAGTCTGGAGACAGACGAGATTAGAGGGAACTGATCTCGGTATACTGAACTAAATATACCGGATGGCACTGAAGCAATTGAAATGGACTGAATTGTGCTTATTGAATTGAACTGAGTGGATTGTACAGAAAGAATTGGACAATAATTCGGCATAGGCTAAGACTGCTCACGTATGAGAATATGAAACCATTAAAATGCTGAGTCATGCCACTTTGCAGAATGGCATATGGTTTATGGGGTTTAACTTCCCAAAGCGACTCAGGCTATAAGGAATGCCGTAGAGGAGGGCTCCGGATAATTTCGACCACCTGGTGTTCTTTAACGTGCGCTGACATCGCACAGTACACGAGCCTCTAGTTTTAACCAACATCGAAATCAATTAAGGTGGACTCCTTGGGGTTCCTTAACGTGCACTGACGTTGAGCATGGTTGCAGCAACAAGTACTTTATTCTAACATTGCTTTCTCTCAACAACCGGACTTCGATAGACTCGTCTTGCCGGACTTCAAGAACGATGCGCTATATTTCATTCCAACACGCTATGTGCAGATTGAACATTAAAATAAATTCGAAAATAAATATAATTTGACCTGCGTCAGTGCAATAAGCCTCAATATTGATTTTTTCTCAAATCTATATTCTAATACTTATATTTGACGTAAGCACGATGTAGTGGTGCTGCTGTCGGTGGCTGCGCCTTCTGGGGGTAAAAACATGGCTTGCGCCCCATGGAAATATATGCAAACAAAACTTTTTAAAGTTGTTTCCTGAATTCAAAAGGAACTTATGAGATCATCCTTTCGTGATCGAAAGCCGAGTGCATCCTAGAAAAGAATGTGAAAGATTGAAGAGTCATTTCAGTGGCCACGTATCTTTAGAGCCCCACAATAGAAAAAAAATTACATACTTGTTTTCTGTGCTTGCGCTACCATAATCACTAGCCAGCAATCGTTTGAAGACATGCCATTTCTGAGTTGACAAAAATATTACCTGAGGCAAAACTGTGTTAATATGCAGGCTATTTTTCGCTTCAGCTGCTTCATTTTGGTAAGCAAACAAAACAAACCATATCTCTCAAAGCAATCAGTGCTTTAAATGAATCACGAAAGGCTCAAAGAAACAACCTTAGCGAAGGCTGGCTTTTGCCTTCTTGAAAGCGGGATGCACACGAACGCACGAGAGTGACAAATAATTACAAGCTGATGGATGTTTAATTGGACTCGCTTGGCATCGTCCCCAGCCAGCGAGCCGAGACGAGTTTCTCTCGTTCAGCTCTCTCTTTGGTATCCGAGGATAAGCCGTAACGTAGAGTGCAAAAGGGCAAAAACGGACGGCTCAGCCGCAAACACAGCTTTGAGAGCATCCAGCTCAGTGCCTCTTGTACCGGTGGCACAAAAGCAAGATTTGCTGCTCTGTTCGTGATTCTTTATTGTCCACACAGGGCGCGTGTAGAAACAGGCAGCGATCTACGCTTTTTTTGCGAATTGAACTCACCGGAGCAAATTGTTTCGTTTCAACCATTTAACAAGTAAAGTGCGAGAATTGTGTGAGCCGACTTAAATCCACGAAACTTAAAAAGCCACCTCCATCGAGAAAAGCGGTGCCTTTTTAGCGTCATTACTAATGGCAGGTTACAGTTGAGACATAGCGATTTGACGGAGTTACATCTCAACAGCAGCATTTACAAATAGAGCTATCGATGCGCATGAAACTGTTCATCAGGCAGGCACATCCTTTGAGAGCTAATACGCTTGTAACTGTGCCGCATCACTGCGTTGGTAGAGATGGAGGTGGGGAAAAAACTTTTTATAAAGGGATGGAAAGTGTCCTCCATCCTCGGGTGGTCTCCTATATTTAAACCCCAGCGGCGCCAGCGTCCAGCTCGAGATCGGCGCCCTGACTGTTTGTGGCTGAACAATATGTTTCGCGCTGCTCTTCGCGTAATGCAGCGCAGATTTAACCCTGTGTATTTCTTGCGTATGGACATTTTTTCTCTTCGCACATATATTTCAGCGGCAGAAATAGGCCGAATAGATCACTGTGCGAATGAATTAATAAGTGGAGTTTAAAAACTCAAGAATTCGAGGAGAAATACTCAAAAGAAACGTAGCAATAAGTCGAGGTAGTGCATTTAAATTATCCCTTGTTGAAATAGCGCTCTTTAAGAAAGTAAAAGCGATCTCTACTGCCAGATGGTACCTTGGAATGCCAGCATGGTTTACTAAATAGTTGGTGTGCGAAGCGACAAGACCACCTCTGTTGGCAAGTTTCCAAAGTACATCCGAGAAGGGAACCGGCCGCTGATTGGCCGTGTCAACGAGGGTGAGACCCCCTTTTTCCGTTTCCTCAGTGTTTACGTCGGGATATAAGCAACATCTGCTGGCGATGAACTGTGACACAAACGTCAGTACATGTCCACAAGAGTTTCTTTTCGGTTGGGTGTTCAAACTCACAAAACACATTTTACTTGTTATCAGCTTGGCCAGCAACACTACTCTGAATGCACAATTTTACCACAGTTAAGTTTGTTGCGCCGCTGTTTCTTCTCCATGTTTAATTCACATGTTATAAAAACAATATGAAGGAATCGTGATGTCATGATGAATTGTCAAGCTTTCGGTGCCGCTCGCGTTTAGGTTGATAGATAAGTTCTTTGCTTCGCATCGCTGTTAAGACTTCGTTTGCGTTTGCAGTGTAGTGCTACATATTTTTTAGCACATTCCAATGCACTTTTCATAGATATGTTATGAAAAAACCCGCCACCGTCTGGAAAACGTTGAAGTAACGAGCGTTAGCTGTTTGGTTTACTAGACGAAGAAAGCGAAGAAGAACGCGCCCGTTGTCCAGTCACACACCCTCAAGATACGTCCCGAACGGAATTCGCTTCGTTCGGGGGGTCAAGTTGGGCCTAGAATTCGGCTTGCGGCGCGATACGGTAGCGCTTCAATTAGTGATTGCATGTATACAATGTTTAACTATTATTTAATTGTGGTTTTATTTTTGTATCACAACCCATAGGGTTTTATTTACCTACCAAATTCGGTACACAACTGTCCCCGGATGGGTGCCTCTTGTTGTCTGAGTATATATAGCGGAACGAATGTGTGCACGTATAGCGGTCCCGTAACAGAACAGTTTTCCTCCCGTTGTAGGATATTTTTGGGGGGTGAGGAGGAAAGGAATGAGAGAGCACAACCAATTTTAATGGCCGCCATCCTGGATTCGAGGAAATTGTGCTGCCATTTCGTCCCCTGATGTCATTCTCACATAATTCCACCCCTATCCACCATATTGCACCCAGACTTCATCATTGGCACGCGGCAGGTGGTTGCTTCTGCAATGCTACTGTAGATGGCGCTACAATTCTTCATGCGAGATATGCTGTTTTCTAGTTGCTTCCACAGATGGTGCTCTGATCTCAGGGTGGTAGCATATCCCACGAAATCTCGAAACTGGATGAGTGCTAACGCTTTTAAAAGAATAGCGGGTCAATTGGACGTGGGATACAGAAGTCAACGAACAAAAGAAAAGGACACAAGTAAAATTTGGAGGACACTTAAGCTTCGCCTTTAAGAGGAGGACGCGACTGCGTGTTGCAGCATTGCCAAGGAATCCACGGAACACTATCGTCCTTCGGTGCAACCCCTTGCCCGGACAATTTAAGGAAAGGAAACATATCTTGGTGGACACCCAAACAGCGCCGTAAGGCAAGGAAAATGAAAATAAAATATTTTAAGCAAAGGATACCTGTCTCGCGTATCTCGCTGGACACCTGAACCGGGTTGTAAAGGAAGGAAAGTGAAATTAACATTAGTTTTAAGGAAATAAAATGACGCCTGTCCCACAATTATCACTGGACACCCGTGCCGCGCCGTAAGGGAAGGAAATTCCTTCCCTTACGGCGCGGTTTAGGTGTCCACCGAGATGCGCCATTTTTCGCTAACGGCCAAAGACGCCGATGGCACCGGCTTTTCTGCGACACGAGCTCCTTAACGCTGTCGCATTAAAACATGTTCCCACAAGCACGCGGTAGGTGTTTCCGACGCTGTCTGACGCTGGTCGACAGTCTGTTCACACGATAATTTTGGCCCTCTAGCGACGCAATTACGGTTTATAAGACTCAAAATGTGCCGCCGGCCAGGCGTGCACATTATCATGTTTCATCTATAAACGACATTCCAACATGCGGGATGTCCAATCAGAACTTAGTGCCATGTGGCGAAGCGGATGGTGCCGTGGCAGGTTTTCAGCTGAACTAAGCGTTCAAAATAAAGAAATTCTGCGTACTGTACTTATAAAGATAAATATAAGGGAGCTGTCACATTACAAAGTTGTCGCGGGTAGAGGAATAGATCGTTGAATGAAAGGAAACGAAAGAGCAGCGAATTAATCTTCTAAAGTGAATGTTAAGTCGTCGAAGCAAATTAATTAAGCAAATTAATCACTGCTGCTAAAGCGCCAATCCTCTTATAAGCCGGATAAACATTGGCGAATATCCTCCAGAGCATAGTTTCGAACCCTACCCTCTAGGTGGCTTTCAGTGGCATCGCGTCAGGCCGTGCACAGAGCGCGGAACTGAACTCACAGAAGTACTTGCCCCTTATACCGGGTGTCTCAACTATAAGTAATCAAGATTTTAAAAAATGAAAGAGTGTGCTATTCGATCGATGCCAAATGAGTGGTGTTGAGTTGCATGACCTAGAAGAGGTGTTTATTTCGTTCTCTAAATGTAAATAATTATTGGGTAAAATTATCTAGCTTTTTAAATTCTGATGTCAGGAAGAAGGTTTCTATGCGGAAGTTGTCTGCCACCTTGAAATACAGCCGGCTGAAATGTTACACCAGGCCATCATTTATAAATATGTTTACCTTCCTTAAAAGAACGCACGCAAGATAGAAAAGCTACCACGTGACAGCAGTGTTACTTAAACGTCCCAAGAGGCGCCTCAGAGAACAAAATCTGAATTTCATCGGAGTACTGTCCCAGCAGGGGCTTTGCATGCGCATTGGGCTAGGTTTATGTGCCTGCAGCTTTGATGTGGTAGATTTTGCATTTTGCGGGCTTCCGTTTAAGACCAATAAACAAAGCGACCTAAATGGTGTTTTGATGCACGCATTTTAGCCAGCTGTTTTTCAAGACGATCTACGACTCCTGAGCTGGCGCTTTCCCCCTGAAGCAGTTATTTTAAAAAATTAGCTAATAATTCTGTACGAACTATTTAATTGAACCTTGCAGAACGAAGAACCTACAGCAGACTTGTCCGCGCTGCTCTCAACATATATTTTCTTGATTTCACTCGGCTAAGACACGCCGACTTCAAAAAAATTGTTACCTTTAGCTGGGACACCCAGTATATCCGACAGTAGATTTACTCCCACGCAGTGTCATTGTATTTAAAAAAAATCTTTATTATGAGCCACATCTTTGAATATTGCTTTGTCACACACAGCCTAATATCTGCGTAAAACACTTGTGATTAATGTCTGTGGAACCAGTACCACCAAGGTCAAAAAACAATGCCATATCACCTTGCCAGTTACAGCAAAGGCAAGAAGCAACTCTTCAATATTTAAGCTGCTGAGAATTAAGAAACAGAAAACAGACACTTATTGGATGAAGCGGAAAAGAAATGCAGAAGAATAGTCACCATAGTTGTTTTTTCAATAAATGATACAAACAGCATAGCTTCGAATATGAATTTCTTAAAGATTAGCAACTTTATTAGCGACGAAAAAATTTTGTAACAAAAATTTACTTGCATCTTCGCTTGAACTAACTGTAACCTTTTAATCTTTCATTGCGTGGTGTCGGTGAGTGTTGTTTGTGTATATTGTCCTTTCCTTGTTCCTTGTATTTTCGAGACGTAGTTATTGCCATATACTGACTTCAATTTACATTGCAATGTCGGCACTTTTAAAATGAATTTGAACGCTGCATTACTACGGCTTTTTTCAGTCTTTCAACAATTACTGATGCCAGTATAATCATCTGAGAGCTTGATCTTCTTGTCTACTCTTCTACGTTTTGCTGCGACCGCTTTCAAATTTCTAGTGCATGGATCCTGCAGCTTTAACCGCATCCGACTCTTAGCTCTCAGCAGGCCTCCAGAATTGTGCATTTGTTTCCAAGATGTAGATAAAGTTAGTTATATCATTATTGCCTTGATAAATCTGACTTTGTAATGGTGACTTGTTTTGTAGCGACAGCTACATTGCGGTAGCATTTCGAGCCTTCAGCGTGGCAGCGCCGCCACCCTGTGGCTGCGCCGCCACGCTGTCACGGGGTTAGTCCCGTGGTGCGGAGCAGCTGCCGGCGGTGCGGCACCGTGGCTTATCCCATGGCTGGTCACTTGGCCGTCACGGCCACGGTCACGTACACGCATGCGCTGTGTCAAATGGGAAGAATATGAAGAAGGAACACCCAGAGAAACGGAGCGGCAAAAGACTGGCTTCGCAATTCAACTGAGCTAGTTTCACTCGGCCAGCTGTCGCGTCACTCCAGGTTTAACCAGAGCTAAACAACAGCCATTTTTATGATATATTTCTTAATCCTTTTATTTCTTTCTTTTGCGCTGCTATTATATTATGTGGGCTACCTGGTCTGTGTTAACTTCAGTCGCGGAGCACCTTTCTATGTGCGCACTCTGTATGTTTTATGCTTTCTCTCCCTGATTATCTGTTACTTATTTTATGCCTCTCTCTCCCTTGCCTGTATGTAGGGTAGTGGACTGGAGCTGAGTCTCGTTAACGTGCATACTCTTCTATTATCTGCTCTATAGCTGGAACAACAGCCGTGCGAGAAAACAACCTGCGGCATTGTAAAATGTACGCCGCGAAGCTGGAAACATAATATAAAAGCCTTTTTTCTGAAGCGAAGATTCTAGCCTCGTTTCCAGGGTACGCCAGAGTATCGGATTTTCCCAGATTATTACCAACGGGTGTTTTGTTCAGATGGAAGTTTAAGCAAATCCTCGACCGTTTGCAGGCTCTAGGGCCCTTGCTTCTGGTGCATTCAATCTACAGTGTGCAGAGGCAAGGATTAGCCGGGCCTTCAATATCCGATAATTCGGTAACGACCAGGGGCAAAATTTCAGGACTCTTCAAGTTCAACAAAAAGCTCCACTGCCGAAAACGACATCGGAAGCGTTACGAGCAGAGTGGTATATTGACTGGAATCACAGCCGCAAACTTCAGACAGTCAAACTTCCATATACGACGCTGTCGGTACTTAACGCAAGTCAATGCTGACCAGTCAACTTTGTTAAGTGTCATATTTAAATGCCTCCCACTAGATGGCCTCCGCCTCCTCTCCTACTTTATTCGTCACAAAGCCGAAGCGCACAGTTGGACTGCCTTGGTGCTCGTGGAGTAGTACACTCAATTTTCAGTCACCCACAGAAACTCCGGACGCTGTATCTTCGGCTTTTCCAAACAAGCTCCCAGCCGGGCTCTTTAATTCCATGCCTCGTTAAAACTTGACTCGCGCCTCTGTTTACTCGCCGGTGTCCAGTTTCGGAGCTGCGCTCCCCTCTTCCCCCCCCCCCCCCCCCCCCTCTCGACAAACGCCCGCTCTCTCGGTGTCCGGTAATCGCCTTTCCGGAGATTATTAGTTCCTGAAGAGGACGCCACAGAGGGGGCACAACTGCGCCGCGCGGGTGCGCCGTGCGGAGAAATTGCACGGAGAACTTGTGCAAATTCGTAGCTTCATGTTATGCATGTCTTGGGTTGCAGGCTTCGAGCATTTTGAGGTCCACGACGAAGTACCGATACGCGAGGGTGAACGAATGCGCTCGAGCTGCAGGCCGGTACTGATCGCGAGGAACAACCGAAACCCTACCGCGGCCTCTGAGAGGAGCCGAAGCTTTACTAATTGGCGACGCCAAACTCGGAAATAGTGATACCACACTGTCTTCCGGCTCTAATGAACTCCTCGTGAGACCACAGACGCTGGGGATACTCTGGTATGTTGCTGCGTGTTACCTGCATGTTGTTAGCACGTTGGTTGCTGCATGTCGCCCCTTCATAATAAGTCCGCAGGCAAAGATTACGGCAACCCCTCCCCAGCAGTTTGCTAGGAGAGCTTGCAGTTGAATGCTTGTTATTTGAAAAATATTTCGTAGAAAATAGTTAGACGCTTTCTTTAATATTGTTATGAGAGCAAAGGTTTAACTTCGCTTTAACGCATCATCTCAATATGCCGTCTACTTGTCCAATGGAAAACCCATCTAACAATGTATGAAATTTTTCCTTCATTAGTAATAATTAAAGCGTACGTAGATGTTAACTCGCTGCTGTAATTGAAGCCAGTGCGTTGTTGAACGAGACAAATGAGAGCTCTCAGTTGCGCAATACCTAATTTAAATAAAAATACACCTGTTCGAAGTCTCGCCAATGACATACCGTTACTGACCTGCGCATTACCATTGCCAGTCCTCGGTGCTCTCTCACTGCGCCATGTAGCAATTATTGTTGTTTGATCTCACTTATGTGAATAATTTGTCCACAAAAAAACGTTTTTTTTTAGAGCGCAGCTGTTAGACGCCCGTTCCTGCGTACCTCATGGCAGTCAGCGTTGTCGTAGGCATTGTCGGCGTATCCGGTTATAAGTAGCAGACCGAAAGCCACCTGAAAGGTGGCTTCCACAGGAAATTCCCAGAGCGTGCCTAGCGTACCATGCTGCCCGCCAGCGGTGGCAGGTGGCGTGTGGAGAGCTGCGCTCCAGCTTTGCATAACCGACTCTCGTAGTGTCTGACATTTTTTTTTCTTTTTTTTTGCATAGCAACGAAAAACAAACATTTGCCGGTTGAAATTTCTAGGCAATGCTTCGGAACTTTTCTTGAAAAAAGTATTCCAGCGCTGCCGTTAATTCGAAGAAAGAGAAATAATTTAATAGGGCGGGAGCTGGTATGCCGGTCTCAGCGGCATGAAAACCAGAACTAAAATTTCTGCGAACCATGATCTGTCAACTCCTGACCAATCATCTGCCGTGGGTATGTGCCATTAAGCCTGAGGACATCATCACGATAATCACTGTCAACTTGACCATGTTCTGAGGGTAGAAGCACAGCCTTAGGCAAGAGGGAACTGCGTACGATTTCTTCCAATTATCACTGTGTATTTAATATGTGGACATTGCGGCACAAAGTTACGCAGTAACGTAACGTAGCGCCGAGAGCGCCCCATTGTGCATTGCGGTCGTTCGCGACTAGTGCGAAGTAAAATAATATTTTTTTAGGGAAACAGCAGTGTCGAATATTCTGCCCATGGCAGCCGATGCCGCCGTCGCATGATGCAACCGAAGCTGACACGCTCAACAGTTGTGGGCGGCCACATCAAGAGGGGAGTGGGCGCGATCGAGACGCAGCTGTTGTGTGCTGGGCTGGTTGAGTACAGCGGCAGAGTGCGAGGCTAAACATCTGGCAGTTCCTTGCTCTCGCATAGCTGCAGAAACTGCGTTAGAAATTGGACTTTTATGTTCTTGCTTTTTAGTTATGCAGGCAAATGTTTTCTGAAATATGTTTGCCCACAGATCAATGTGAGACCGGTAACAATATCTTGTTTCCCTTGTTTACTGTTAGCTCTGCAGTGTGCGCATATTTACCAAGTACGCACATCTTTCCACTCTTATATTGTTGAATGTGAGAATGGACAAGTGGGAAAATATAAGAGCTATAAATTTAAGAACTGCTTCACTGATTACTCGTCCTCACCAGCAGTGCTTTGAATGTTCGCTATCTCTGTACTTTGTTGCGTAAAACGACGGCACCGCACAAAATGTGCACCAACTGCAACAGACTTTGAACTGAGTTCGCGGGCCTCTGTAAATCGAATGCCGTAGGCGGTTATAAAAACGCTTAGCTGCAAGTCCTGACCCGACGGGCCTCTGCAAATAACTCCGGGCTGTCGGAGTAAGGCCGGCGTGAACTAAGCGAATTGATGCCCAATTTTTAGGAACCCGAAACAAAAGTAGGCGCAAACTTGCTAAGAACCTGATATCACGCGCTGCTGTGCAGGGTCCAAACCGCAGTCGGCACCCAGGGGTGTCGTTACATACTCGTTTGCGGACCAATTTAACGGCGAACAAAGAAAACGGGGAAGATTCACTAAAATAATTTAAAGAAAAAGAGGGGAGGGGAGGATGAGAAGCGCAAGCGCGATTTTCGTGCGATACTCCCCACCCTGGCCTTGTAAAACCGCATTCCAGAGTCGGCATCCGAAGAACCTGGGCCATTTACCAGGAATACGGTACACCGTCACCCGGAGTAACTATGATGGATACTACCTTTAATTTAAAAAAAAATCAAGATGCCTGCTCATATGAAAACAATCAACTGCTTCAACACCTCAGCTTGGTTACCGTTGACAGAAAACGCCTCTTAAGTGGAGAAAAATGAATCAGTGGCCCAATGGAAGTGGAAGCTTAATAAACAAGTTATGCAGGAGTAAATCTGTGCACATGGCGTGCAACGTGCAGGACTGCAAGATGCGTAATTCTGCACGGCCTGACATTTGGAAGAAGGTTGTTCGATAGGCAAATACGTTCACTTTTTAGGAAACAGAAGTGACATGTGACTGCCCCAAGCAATGGTCACGAAATTGTCTTGAAGGTGGAGCGAAATTCAAGTTGAAGTTGTTGCCCGGTGATCTTGCTCCTTGACAATATTCAAGGACTTACCAGAAAAAAAAGCTAGTATTTAATGACAGAATCCCGATAAAAAACTCCCGGCAGACACTAAAAATTCACCGGATGTTTATCGTTGCGGCAGTACGAATTTCAGCAAGACTTTTGATGGTACGAAAAGCCAATGTCATTGAATGTGGTGAGTAATCTCGCTAGGGTTGTAGGTTATCTTTTGTGTTTATGGCGCTACGCTCGCATTAGCGTCACGGGTGAGCTTTAATGAAAGCCTTTCGCTACGAGGGTTGGAGTGTTGGTAACGCATGGTCACGCACGGTCACAGTTCGCTGAGCGTTGTCACGCCGGACAGCCGCCTAATATATCAATACGCGACAGTGTTGCGACCAGTTAGCGTGGCGTGAGGCAGCAGCTGTTTCTTTCCCTCAGCCCTTTCTCCTCGCACTCCTTCGCGTTACGAGTCCACCAGGGGCACCGCGTAAGCGGGAAACGTGGCTTTGGCAGCTGCCACTGTAAAAAAAAAAAAGAAGTATGTATCATCAGCATCATCGTGATCAGCCCGACTATATCACCTGTATGACAAAGGCCGCTTCGATATCCCTCCAGCTGTCCTGCGCCAGCTACTTCATCGTTAATTACCCTGAGTTCTAATCGTATCCGCCCACATGGCTCTGCGCCTCCATTAGCTATGCTTGCTCACTCTTGGAATCCGCTCCGTTCATCTGGGGCACCACGGATATGTTCCATTGCATTACATGCCACATGCACGCACACTTCTTGTTTCTTACTTACTTTCAGACAGATACCTTACAGGCCTCCGGAGATACATTGTGCAAGGGGGGTCAAATACAGAAGTTTGTGCGAAATAGGTCAGAAATAGAAAAAACATAGTAAAGTACAGCAAAACAAAAACAAAAAAAAACAGGTGAGTTCAGATACGTTATCGCAATTCACAAAAAGTGATAAAAGTAAAAAACAACTATGCGTCATGTAACAAAAAAGGGGAAATGTACAAAAAGTTATACAAAAGCAAAAGAGTATATCAGGCATACATGAGGAAAGCTGCGCATCAACAGAACTGCGCATCAACAGCGATATCATTAGTCCCGCTTCTTCTGAGGCCCGCTCTCCTCACTTCTTGTCTCTTAACATTTCACCTATCGTTCCCTTTTCCATAGGCCGATGCACTTGCCTTAATTTAAATGCTATCGTTTTCTTTAGCCTACACGCTTATGCCCTGTGCGTGAGTATCGATAAGATACAGTTGTTACATACTTTCTTTTTCAGGGATACAGGAAAGCTGCCATTCATGATTTGAGAGTACCTGGCAGATGTGCACCACCCCATTCTCATTTGCCTGGTGATCACATTTTCGTCGTCCTTATCTGCACTCACTGCCTTCCCAACGTATATGCATTCCGTTACCTGTTCCAATGCTTCGCGGCCAATTGTAAACTGTTGTTACCCTCCGAGGCTGTTGAACATTACTCTAGTTTTCTGCATATTTATTTTTAGACCCATCGTTCGGTTTGCATGTCAAGGTTCATGATAGTGATTTGGAATTGATTCTCTAATTTACTTCGCAAGGAAGCGTGATCAGTGAATCGCAGGTTACTACTTTATTCTCCATCAACTCTTATCCCTACTTCTTCTCGATATACATCTCTGATTATGTCTTGTAAACACGCGGTGTATAGTGCTGGAGAGATTTATTCTTCCTGCCTGACACACTTTCTATTTGGGTAAATTTTGTTATGAAGTACTGCGGTGGCTGTGCAGCTGCTATAGATATTTTTCAGTAATTTCATATGTGCCTCATCTACACCTCGGTTTCGTAATGCAGCTGTGTGGCTGCTGAGGTTTCTACTGTGCTTGTGATGCTTATTTAGCTCTCCGTGAGAATTACATTTCTGATCTTGGTGACTTCTTGTGACGTGAGTTTCTTTGCATGAAAATTTTGTTCTCAAATTCTAAAGTTTGTGGTGTTTCTAGAAACTTTTTTTTGTTGTCTGTTGAATTTTTTTGTTGGCACATCTTTTTTTTTACGCTTTTTAAGCTCTCACACTCCTTTGCCACGGATGTATGACACTACTTTTTCTATTATGCCTGCTTTTATTTTCGTTTTACTCAACTCTAGACGAATCCGAGAATACATTCAAGCGTTAAAAGCACAAAAGCTCGCTTTTGTGCATGTCGTTCTACCGGCGTCTTGTTTTGCTGTCACATGGGTGTGCATGTTATTGCACGGCTGTTTCTGTTCTTGGCATTGCGGTGATTAGTTAAGCCGCTTGAATTCTGAGGCGTGTAAATGCATGCTCTGTTCGGTCGAATTAACAGATGGTAGTGTGCTCCTAGGGCGTCTTATTTCATGTGCTTCCGTCTCCGCATCCTTCAGTCTAGAGGCGCAGTTCATCACACGCAAGGCCCACAAGCCAGCGATCGGCGCAGAACTGAAGCACATAGCGTCGAACAGCCGTCCGAGGAACTTTTTCCAGGTATGCTGACGCATATATTGTAAGCGGTAAAACCTGACTTCAATGTCTCCCCGAAGGCAGAGTCGGTGAGCTGGGCTGGATTCGCAAGTTACACGCCAGTTTTGAGAAAAGGCGACAGCGGGTCACATGCGTTCACGTGACCTAAGTGTGGAACACAGCATGGTAAGGCTACCGTTGCGAATACTTCATCCCAAATGAAGTGAAGGAGGGAAGTGTAACAATTTCATTTTAAGCTGAGTAACTTCTGAAAAACCTATGGCCCCCCAAAGAAAAAAAAACACCACCACTCATGCAATTGGCGGAGCATAAGTCCTGTGCGGGGTAAAACAAGTCTTGCAGTGGGGATGAGTAGGCACTAGATGGCATGGCAAGAAGGAAAGCAAGTACAGTGTATTTGATTCGGCAAATGGAATTGCGTCTCTTTAAAACGTAGAATCTGAAGAATTATATTTAAGGTTATCAATAAAATAATGCAGCTTCAGTTAATCTCAGTCCCTGAAAGCCAGCAAAAACTGATCCGTACTTTCCACTGCGCTGCACAAAACTCCATGAGTGCACTGCGGCTCCTCGTTTCTTCGCCGCTGGCTTCAACGAGTCCGACTAGCGCATTCCATCGTGGACACGCAAAAGTGGAGAATTGATAAAACTTGCGCGTGGAACACAGAGAATTCATTCACTATTTTGTGTTGAAGGTTTTTCTTTTTGTAAATTAAAATTAACGACCGCACAATCCGTCATTAGCGACACGGAATTAGGGGCGTACGCCTCCGTTAACCCGTCGGCTTGCTTTATGATTACATAGCCGTCATTGCAGTTGCAGATCGTTCAGCAGCGTGTGACGCGAGCTCCCGAGAGCTTGCGAAGAGCGCTGGGCCACGCTACTGCCCCCACAACATAAAAAAATTTACAAGAAATATTGCTTAGCAATGATGGCAAAAGACGAGAAGAAAACAAGCACACCGGGACCACTGACTGTAATAAGCAAACTTCAGCACAGCAGTGCCCGGATCTCTTGTTAGTGTTTTCTCGTCCGCCCGTTTTTCGCCTGAAACTTTTTGAAGAACGGTCGTTTTTTCGCCTGTTACGTTTATAAGTCCGGCTTTTTTCTCTGCTGCTGCCCTGGAGTCATTACGGAATCGTTGCAGCACGCTCGGTTGTCTGGAATAATGCGTTCGGTGTTTCTCTCCTGCCTAATGTAATCGAAGTTCGGGTCTGCATGGAAAGCAACGTGTGGCCACCGCCATGTGCCATCTGAGCACATCTTCGCGGGTTGCAGCGAATGGCCATTAGGACAGCGCTGACACGCTACTAAGGCAATTAATTTGGCCAAAAAACAAGAGAGAAAAAAAGACTCCGGCACCTGGGAATCTTGCATATCAAGAAGAGAACAAGTACTGTCAGCTAGTTCATGATGGGCAGTGCGGCTCTGCAAAGAACAGATAATCTGGAAGAAGAGCGCAGAGCGATCTAAGAAATGAGCAAGCCAGCTCTGAGGACCCGTGGGGAAAAACTTTGATAAAGAAAGCGCGGAAACAACTAAAAAGCGAAAAACCTTCGGCAGTCTGTATCAGCTGTATCATACAGCTGTAACAGCTATCACATAGGAATGTGTATGGCTCCCATCTCCTGGTTAAGAGGAAACTGACGTAAAAAATCTCTAATGAATATGAAAACGTGCAGCGGCAGAGCACGTAGGAGGCAACATACGAGCGGGCGCATAGCTCCAGGGAGGGCGGGCACTTTCTTCCAGCTCAACCTTCCATTTCTCGCTGGCTGCGCACTTGTTCGAAGCACATCCATCTTTGATCGGGAGTTCTGTCGCGGCCTCAGAAACGCTTGAATAGGGCAAATTGCCGGGCTAGTTGGTAATGATCCATTCTTGTTGACAGCGCGTTAAAGCACAGGGACAGAAGAAACACAGAGGACGACGTCACAGGCGCAAGCACTAGCGGTAGCGGAAATATGTGGTTGGGGACGTGGTGGCGGCATTTTTTCTTGATTTCTAAGCTTATTTTACGGTTGGTTACGGCCAGTGATGCCGCGTATTGTGAAAAACTGGAAGGAATGCGCCCTGATTCGCCCGTGTGTCGATAAGTTATGATGAGCACCAGACGAGGAATTTGGCAGCAGGAAGCCGTTACTGGATCCTACGTGCACAAAAAACTTACAAAGACCTTACAAATAGCTGGCCTTTTTTTTCCCCACGCCAGTCATTGTGAACGGCCTTAAGTTCGTCATCATCAAGAACTGCCTAAGTGCACCCCAGCGTATCTACTTCCAAAATTTCGGGAGTCCTTTGGAATGTTCGGGTTGGACCAACCTCAAAATCATATCGCATATTATTTTTTATGAATGTGGTTCAGAAGACACGAAGTTTTTTTTAATTCGATTATAGCATCTATCTGTCTTCTACTTTGATAAGGCCACTTGACATTATTTATTTATTTATTTATTTATTTATTTATTTATTTATTTATTTATTTATTTATTTATTTAACTATTTAATTATTTCAGAATACTGCAGGCCATATATCAGCCCGGTATATACTGCTTGCATATATCAGCACAGCTCCTCTGTTCACGTTGTCAACTGTACTGACCCTGTCTTTTAAACTCTCTCGTTTAACTTTGGCGGACCAAGCAAAGCGTATCTGGCCAACTTCTCGCCTTTTACGAGTAAATCAACTTTTCCTGTTCACGTGAGTTCAGCCTGAGAGAGAATGAAAAGGCGGGGAGTTCATGATGTCACACTTTTTATCAATGTTTTACGCCTTGTGTTCCGATCGAGCGAATGCGGTAACTTTCATTGGAAAGGCTCTTCGTGTCGACTGTGTTGTCACAAAGAAATCTGGTTACTGTACATGCCATTCAATCTCTGTGACATCGCGGGCACTGAAGCGTATTCTACGTTCAAACCAACGCCTCTATGTAGCTTATTTCTCTGAGGAGTTTCTGCCACTCCAACTCCTCTCCACAGTTCAAAAGCACTAGCAAAATTTGAAACCGACGAGCTGAGAAAAAAGAGAATACAGACGGCTGTCTATCAGGGAATCCATTTTTACTCTAAGCTGCAAACATTCACATAAACTGGAGGGTCAGCTAAAAGGTACAAGAAAAAGAAGATTGCGAATAACAAGAAACGAGAAAATTCCCGACTGCAAATGCATAAAGCGAAAGCATCGACTGATAAAAAAACAAGCAGCAGAATTGAGAATGATACACAACGCCACTCGTATGCTGCATCCTATTATGGCCGCTGATGGTAGTTTCATTTCGCTGCGGAAGCTGCCGCGTCAATATGCAAACAAGCTGCGCGTTCCTTATTACACGTGCGTGATGGTGCAGCGCCATTCCTCCCAGGCTGACACAGTTGTCGGGCGACTGCGGCGACCCTTGCATGAGAAAGTTCATTCAGGCGAGCGGGGCTTCCAGAAATGGGATAATTTTGTCGGCGGGCATCTGTTTGCCTTAGCAGCACACGAATGCGATGTATGTCGTACCGCCGGTTCCAAGCAGCCGGCGCGGTCTCGCGGGCCCACGAGAGACCGCGAGAGACAGAAGACGGCCTTCGAATACGGCTGGCGTGCAAACGCGAAGAGAAAGAGAGCTCCGAATTATTTTTCTTTATTAGAGCGACAGGAACGAGCGATTTGCAGAAAAGAGCGGGCGCCTTCTCTGATTTGCATGCACCTAATTACGGGCTCGAATATTTGATTGTGCGGGCAGACAAGATCCACAGCGCAAAGTGGGAGTAACTCAAGCGCGATTGCGCGTTGCAACGGTGCACAATGCGTACGCTGAAGCTCAGTAATTGCTGAGCAAACATGCAAACTTGTTTTTCTTGCCAAGGAGCTTGACGTGCAGCCATTGGCGAGGCAACGGAATGGATAGTAAGTACACAACCAGGGCAACACTTCTTGAGAGCATTTACTTGCAGCTTAGCCATGGACCAATCACTGCTGGCACTAGCCGGCACTGCTTTCAGAAAGTGAGCGGATGTGTTTGCTTTACCTGTGAGCTGAAGCGCGGTGTTACGTCGAATTTCTCCAAGCTACCATTCCTTCTGTTCACACTTCTAAAGAAAATCTACCAAGTGGATCAGACAGAGTCTAATCTGTGGTGCGCTATTTGGCCTCTAACAAAGAATTATAAATAGCTCCTCACAATGTGGCCCGCCTATCAGTGAGCCAACTTGCGCATGTAGAATGGCTTACTGCTTGTAATTAAAGACGTACATTTTACTCTGTGGTACTCAACCATGACTTAAGGAGATATGCCTCGAAGCTTATTGTTGACCCTTTAGTCAGGCAACCTCCATTGCCAAGGCTGTAATTGGCGCTTAGCTGCTGTGGCTTAAGATGCCGGCCACAGTCGCTTAGGTGGCGATGAAAACGAGGGAGGTGATTGCAGATGCGCGCATAGGAGGAGGAGGAGGAGCAGGAGGAGGAGGAGGAGGAGGAGGAGAAAAGGCAAGGAAGTTACGCGCGCATAGCGTTCCTTGTATCACTATATGCGCCTAGCGTGGACGAGTCATGCTGACGCGGGCTGTGAGTGGGTTTAGAGCATCGCGGGCGCTCCTGCTTCAAGCTATGCGATTATGCGAGGCAGGCCATGTGCAAAACTGTTTCCTTCGTTCACCAGGCTAGGCGTTGCAGCGTACAGTTTATATGATAAACGTTATTGCACATGGGCTGAGAGGCGCGACCATTCTAACAGCAACGTCTGCCAAGTGCGCCAGTCGCTGCCACTGCCGATTTTGTGTACGCACAGGTTCGCCCTGTCAATACTGCATTTAAGTCCCAAGATAGGATGCTAATCTCTCTTGCCCGTTATGCTTATCGGATTCTCTGTCTACCCCAGTTAACATCTTGTGGAGGTGCGCGATCAGCGAAATACTCCTAGTGCGTGACTCCAAACCAGCCCGTGTCAGTTTCCCAGCCGATACTCGCGGAGCAGTTAAAACTTAGGAAATGCTCCGCGCCAGTCACCGAATTTGATTTCGCCACCAAAGCACGGACTTCTTCCCGGTAACGCGCGGATCGGATTCCAAAAGCAAGCATTATGTACGACTGCGCGGTTCCGTGAGCAGTGATCGCACAACAGACACAATCGCCCTGTGCTTTCAACGGCTCGCTATGGGAGTAGTCACGGAAGGACTTGGAAACAAACCAAGGATTTCAGACAAAAATTCTACCCGATATTTCAAGGAGGATTCGAAAACAAGAAGGACCTGTGAATGGGGTAATGAGCAATGATTACACTGAACATAAAAAAATATTGTGGATGCTTGCATAAAAAAAAAACGCGAAGAAATGCGTTTCTTTCATTTTTATGTTCCACTTCGAAAATAATTCACAGTTGAGACAGTGCATCATAATTACCTTTCTCTTCGTAACAAAAACCTAAACGACAAATGCTGAGTGTATATATTATAGATGAGAATGCAGCTGCATGTGGTAAAAATTTTAAACTCAAGACTTCCTAATGAATCGCTGCTTCCTCGCTACCATGTGTTTATGCCTATTTGCTTCACCAGCCAAAAAAAAAATGCTTTTGGCAGCAACAAAACGCTTTTTCTTTCTCAGTTTCGGAAAACAAGATCAATGCCGACAAGGGCGCAGCATGCTGTTAATAAAAGAATGAAGCGCGACTCATTTGAACGTTGCATTTAAACGTTGCTGACACTACGTAAGAGCACTTTTTATTCTTACGATTTTTTGTACTGTTCGCCTCATAACTGTTACATCGTAGGTCGGACACTGCGCTTGACGCAGGTGAGGCAGACACAAGTTGACAAGCTGGAAGAATGGGCGTTTATTTGCAGTGCACGTCAAAATATAGACAGGTTATGGAAGGAGGGGAAGGGAAACAAAGAACGAAAACTTAAGACAGGCCACCAGATTGGCACGTGTAGCTGTCGACTTCATATGAGAACTGATAAGAAGAAAACTGCAGTTATTACAGTTATCCATCAATAATACAGAAGACGCTGCACAGGTCTGCGCTCTCGTGTTGAGCGTCGGAGTTCCGTGGCCACTGTAGGTTCACCGTTTCTCTCTTGTGCGTCCAGGGGTTGGGGTGATGACTGACGCTGTGGTGGTGGCGTTTCACGCGTTTCGGCTTTTGCCTTTGGCCCTGCTCCGGGAGTTTCTTGCGGAGTTCTCGAGATGGACGAGCTTTCACTTTCCCTGTGGTCTTGGGTAGCCGTTGGGTCTTTCCTTGTGTAAACTTGATCAACGTGTCGCCGAACGGGGCCCTCAGGCGCTTCCACTGTCACCTTCCTAGCTCCGCCTGCTGACTTTACCGTGCCCGTCTTCCACTTATCACCCTTACCAAAGTTGCGACGTATACATTTGTGTATAACAATAACCCTGTCATGCTCAACCCCCGGGAGTTGGCCGCTTAGAAGTACAAACGACGGCAGCTCGAATGAGAGTCTTCAAGGCTGGAAGGCTTCAAGCGAGTTTCGGTTGTTATCAACAAAGCTGTCCCACAGCTGTACATCGTTGTGTCAGCGCCACATCAAGCATCTTTGGCACTCGGGTGAAATTTCCTCAAATGCTCGCTCTAAAAAGTACATTGATCGGCTTGACCGTCAGCTTCCATCTTTTCCTTTGTACAGCGAGCCTTCCACAGCACGCTCACAACCAGGATGTTAAACGTTAACTGTATTGGCTTCTGGGTAGGCTATAACTAGACAAGATCCTCGAAACGCCGTCCCATGGCAAATTATCCCATCTTTCAGTGTTGCTCCCCATGCGTCTTCATTGCCGCATCATGGCTCCAAAAGCATAGAAAAGTATCCACCATTGCTAAGACACGCCACCGAGAAGCAGTATTCGGGAAGCCAGAGCACCAGGGAATAGTGCATATATGTGAACAACAATGCATGAAAAATCTTCTCGGTGTCAAAATTTGGACCTACCTGCATATGAATTATCTGAATATTCTTGTTTCGAGTATATTCACCTTGTTCCAAAAATTAAAAAAAAATCTTTTTTTTCCCTGATTTGCTTTCACCATGCAAAATTTCTGGAAATTTCAAATCTCTACATAGAAGCTACGGAAGAGTGCTCCGACCAATTTCACAGGGTAGCACTTGGGATGTCAAGGGGAAGTTCAGGTATATGGCTTCTTTGCTTCGAAATATCTCGCACCAGCAAATTGAGAAAATTCCTCTCCTTCCTTGCCAACCTGAGGTGAATATAGAGGAGAGTAACTGCAGGACCAGCGAGAAGCTTCGCGCGATGTTTAACTCATGGACAATTACGCAGCGCACAGTAAAATATCTTAAGCGTAGTCCAAGACTGAAAGCTGGTAACTCGAACTCAATTCATAGTTACTCAACTTAGTGTATGAAAAGGGTAAACTGCGCGGAAGAGTTAAGGGAACTGAAAGGAACACACACGCCGCGTACTAACGGCGCTACTTGTTGCAACTTATTCGAACTTAATGCCTTCTAGAGACCTTGTTGCGAATACCAAATAGGTTCGATTTTTTCGTCGTCAGAAACTTGCAACCGAGATCACCCTTATGACGCACAGATAGTACAATACCGAGAAAATATGGTCCATGTGGTGTAGCCCATCATTAATTCATTATCGATAAAAGACTTGCGAAAATGCTCAACAAGAAAAGTTGGTACAAAATGCGGATGTAATTTTGCACTATCTCGAACCTACCATGCATTCCCTACTTTACCGGCCAGTTGCAGAGGGTACGCAAGTGTGTTAATGGAGCCCTGAAAGCATCCTTCTCTTGAGTAGCAAATTGTATAATGTTCAAGAATGGTAAACTGTCATACCAATAAAGTGATAGGGGTAGTTAAAACGTGTGTAATTAGGGAAATGAATCTGCCACGTTGTGTAGTCTAGAAAGCGGGGAGCCACAGGAAGGCCATCCAGTAGTGGAGTGGAAGTTGCATCTGCACACAGATGCATATGACGGGCAAGGGGTCAAAACAGCATGCAAACGTTGCACCCAGTAGTGATATTTCCTGACCCTCGTTGTGTGTTGAGAAACTGCGTTTGCGAAAGAGTACGCAAGATACCGGAATGAGCACAGGCATCTGCGAAGGGCAGACGTGACGAATGCTGTTACCACTGGTGTGAGCGCTATCACGCGAATCCAAAACTGTATCCGGCGCCTTCGGACGACGGCTAACACAAAAGGAAAAGGGGGAAGGGGGAGGGCGGGGAGGGGGGGAGGGGGGGGGGGTAGTGCAGAGGCGTAGGCGCCGCTGGTACCTGCACCCCGCGGTCCGGCAATGTGGCCCTTGTCTGCTTATGCTGTACGTGTCACATCTCTATGCGGCGCCTGCGGCAATCGATTTGGTCGCCACAGCCGTGCTTTCTTGGAAGTCCGCGCGACAATTCCACGGACAGCACGATCCGGTTATCTGGCTCAACGTGACAAAACTGTCTCAGCAGTTATATTACCCTCGGAGCACACGTTGAGCGATTTGCACATCCGCAGTGGTTGAGCGCAATAAGCCCAAGCAGATGATAGAAGGTTGAAAAGGATTTGTCACTTTATCTATTCGCCGTGAAAGGGTGGTAAACATTCTAGCCACTCGAAGAACGCTGAAAGCAGCAGTACACTAAAGTAAGCCTATCTGCACTCACCCTGCCAATTCCGCAATGTGTGCTCCGTTCATTCGAGGTGGAGTGAGCGATGAGATTGCGCTGATGCACGCGGGCGACTATTCATTTACGTTGCACTGGACAACAGCGCTTTAATGATACATGAGCACATTCCGTTCACTTTTGTTGCAGCAGAAGTTCTCTGTACGTTGTCTTGCAATAACTTAAATGCTGGCTAGAGAATTCTGAGTCTACTTTTAGCGACTTTTCTTGAGAACTTTGTTTTACATTAGTGAAAGCTTAATTTTTCTAGTCAATGTTGTTTGAATGTATATTGCGCACGTAGCCATTGTTGAGAACAGCGTCATGCTTTCAAAAGATCAAAGCGAAGAGGAGCCGTCCCATAAGTAGATTCCAATGGAAGAAGAAATGTCAAGCAGCACCATGAGCCATCAGTCTGGTCGGGCAGTATCGGAATGCAGACGCTTTCGTAACGAGAGGGAAACAACTATGTGATCCTTAATATAATATTGCTCTCATAAAAGCTGTAGTTTGGCGAGCAGGTATACTCCCGAAATATGAGAGAAAAAAATTGAAGGAATCTCTTTCTTCCAGATCACCATTAAAACGGTATTTACCCTAACTCAACTTTAAAATAAAGAACCGGCTCAGTTTTCTAGACATTTAGGAATACTCCGAGTATTTGTTCTGCAAGGCGAGCTCACTACACGGGTTTGACAAAACAAAAGAAACGCTGACAGCAATGTTTGCCTCGTCACCCGGCTTCAGCAACCGTTATAGTTTTCCTCCAATCCTTGCATAATTCATCAACTGAGCAACCGTTCGTTAGGCCGATGGAGAAACTGCCTAGATCATGCGTGTTTTAGTGGCTGGTTTTATTGAAAGGATTCTGAGTACAACAACGTGCAATTTTCGTTCCGAATAGAAATCAATTCCGATGATGATTATGGATTTTTATGGCACAAGGGCATCTACGGCCAAAGAGTGCCATGACACAAGGTATTTTTCATTTCTGAAGGTGGGGTCAAAGACCCATTTCCCAAGCATTTCACCCTAAAGAAGCCGAGCATCAGACCAGGGGAAAGCTTGTACCCATTGTATCACCGGTGGGTACTCAACGGCACTGGGGATCGAACAAAAAAAATCGATTCCATTGCTCGTGTTGGGTACGTTTGATGTTGGGCTGGTAGAAGATCATGCATTTATTAGTGAGAAAAATACTTTGCCAGGTTTCCTACCGCCTGTTTCAATATCGTGATGTCTACACCGCAAGTGAGTGAGTGAGTGAGTGAGTGAGTGAGTGAGTGAGTGAGTGAGTGAGTGAGTGAGTGAGTGAGTGAGTGAGTGAGTGAGTGAGTGAGTGAGTGAGTGAGTGAGTGAGTGAGTGAGTGAGTGAGTGAGTGAGTGAGTGAGTGAGTGAGTGAGTGAGTGAGTGAGTAAACTTTAACTGAGCGCATGTGGGTGGGCCCTCAGTTCAATGCTCCGGAGGCTTCTGCCGGCCTTCTGGAGATGAGAAGGAGAGATGCCTGGTCGTCGAGGCGTGCGCTGGTCAGCTTCACCTCCCAAAGCTTCAGGGCTGCATTACGCGGCTTTAGATGGTGGGGTTTTTAGGAACGTGTCCATGTGATATGTGTTATAGTTAGTGTGGCACCACACCATGGAAGTTACATTTCTCTTCGTAAAATGTTGGGTGTAGGACCACCCCCAACCAAAATACCGCCACACCGCGAAAGACCCCCATTGGGAATTGAGTGGAGGCGTAGCCTAGACTTTGTTATCCGCTCCCAAAAAAATTTGTCGATGTACTCAGTTCACTTGAGAAGTCTGCCAGTGATGGAGACCAATATATTTTATTATTTCGCCTGATCTAGTTAATAAAACGACATTGTCAGAGAAGTTAACAACATTTTCGTTAGAAAGTGACGCTACTGATACAGGCCGCCTTTGTCCTCCATGTAACTTCAACGTCTGCTTGTCACGTTCCTCAGCCGCACATCTCAGACCAAAACACCCGCCAACAAAGGAGGGCCGCTGTCACAGGAGGCACACCGTCTTTATGAATTAAAATTTTGATCGTTGTGTGTCGGATAGCGTCGGAAAGGGCGGGAAACTATTTTGTCCCTACCGGTCGCGTCTGAGTATTTTTTCAGCGGCGTAGAAAAACTACAAAGAATCCTCGTTTGCTTAGCAGGCTCTGAGAGGTGTGTTATAGTTCTGTCACGTACTAAGAACCTTTGCTGCCAAATAAGCGCTTTGTCCACATTAGAATCCTTAACTTAAAAATCGTTACATTGCGGCATTTTTCACAGTAACTTATCTTTGTGTGTACACCGCCGTGGTGACTCAGTGGTTATGGCACTCGGCTGCTCACTCGAAAGACGAGGATTCGATCCCGGCCACGGCGGTCGAATTTCGATGGAGGCGAAATTCTAGAGGCCCGTGTACTGTGCGATGTCAGTGCACGTTGAAGAACCTGAGGTGGTCGAAATTTCCGGAGCCCTTCACTATAGTGTTCCTCATAGACTGAGTCGCTTTGGGACGCTAAACGTCCATAAACCTAAACATTTCTGTGTACGCGACCACATGCATAGGTATTCATGAACAAAACGACAACCCGAACTAAGAATTCATCATCATCGGGGCACCAGCCTCGAATAAAGAATTTGACTGAATGGCAAACTCCGCTACAAGCACAGTTTTATCCTTGTGTTTGTAACCAGCTCTGCGATTCCATGACCACAGAAAAACTCTGTTGTTAACAGCCAGATAACCAAGCTGGCCGAAGCCCTCTCTGCTGCGCCGCATCCTTCACATTGCCCTTGCAGCGCCCTAATACAACTGAGAAATGATACTGGCATGCGCTGTGTAGCAGCGTGGTTGGCGCGTGTAGTTTCGGCGCCAGAGTGTAGGCTTCCCTCCGCCGGAACCTGAGCGGCTACGTTCGCTCTGCAAACAACCGAATTAGTGTTTTGGTTTTAGAGCGCACAGCGTGACACAGCGACAAGAACATTAAAACACAAGGCTGGTATTCTACTACATTCTTCAGCACTATAGATTCCGTGGTGTACTGAACAAGCACAATAAAAGTAAGACAGACAGCGTAAGAACATGGCGGCCAAATAATAACATAGCGAGGCGTTGAACTTCTGCTTTCCGATGGCAATCCTGTGGAATCCACGCGTGTGAGAAGTCATCTTAACATGTGAAATTTACCGAAAAAGAAAAAAGTGGTAATTTTCACACATCAATAATCTTTTATTGCGGCGTCATAGTTTTATTAACGCTGAAAACAGGTCCAAAAACTTTAATCAATTCAGTAATAGAGTATAGCCATTTAATCTTTCGTCATTTGTGTAGGACAACAATCGAAACAATTTCTCATAAAGGCGGCTTATTTCACTATTCAGCGACGTTGCACAACGGTTAAGGATATCAATATTGATGAGCGACTTTTATGTCTTGTGGGGATTAAAAGTTGATAGATGAAGAGCAATGGGTTACAGTTAAGAAAAGAAAAAAGATTTTTCCATCACTGAAGCAAGGTGACAAGAAGATAGGGTGGTTTTATCGTGGCAGAATGATAATGAAATTGTTAGAAGCGTGTAGCTGCTTAGTTAACGAAGCGAACGCTTGTCTCCAGCGAGCACTTTCTTGCCGCATTGAAGAATAACAGAGAGGCAAGGAGCCGGTATTCGGGTGCTCCGGGATTTCCTCACCAGGCAAGACTCGAGCTTATGCAACACTGCTACAGCTCTAAGGCCGCGATGTAACATTCAAGGAATAGAAAACACTGCCATATTGCAACCATGTATCTGCAGAGCTCTACCTTGTTATGGTCTCTTGGGCTTCGTCAAGCTGCCCCGAGCAGCTTTTTGCCCAAGAGCTCCTACCATGTATATATGTGGTGAAATAAATGAATTTGATTTCAATTTCATTTTGCTAGCTCAAACTTTTTACTGAGCTTTGGCGCATTGCTTTTGCACTGCCTGTTTAGCGCGCTCTTACTCCTGTGTTGATCGGTAGCAAAATTAAGGAGGCATGTTGAAGAAATCTATTAATCACAACCGGCACTTCGGCCAAATCAGACGATAGTAGTGCCTCCTTGAGCTTGTTGTCACTCACGTAAGGGTTCTTCAAAATGAATGTTATTTTCAACATTTCTGAACCATAACGAGAGGTATCTGAAGACGCCCTCAGAAAATAAGTACAATTGTCGTCTATAAGTAGGTTTTTTTCTTCACACTGCTAACTACTGTATTTAATGATAATATCATGCGAGTGTCTCAATACTTTTTAATTCTTTTTGCCATGTTTTTGCACATTGTTTTGGACGCTTGAGGTGTGGAGATCAAAATAGCTGCGAGGGTCCTTGAACTGGTCAAAGTAACTTTTACTCATAGTGCCTTCTTAACAAAAATGCCGAAAATTTTCAATTTGATTGCTCAGGGCTTTGACGGTAAAATCGACGAGCATTACGAGCCGAGACATTACTTTCCTGTGCATACGCACCGATATGGTGTTAAATAAAAAAATATAATTTACTATGCCACTGTTGTTAGACTACAGGCGTGGACAAAATCAGTTTCGTTTTTAACATCACTACTGTGCTTCTGTACTTTTAACACGCATTATGAAGATTCATTGGCATATCAAAACCAGTGCCTCCCGGCAAGCGCTGAGGCACTCTTCTAGTCGCTCGAAATGCGTCCTCTAAATGCAGCACGAAGAATTCTCAGGAAGCACTGTAGTTTACACGGGTCTTCTGCGTGCTAAGGTCAGTGGGGCTGTGTGTTGTCAAGACGGAAAGCTGCGTTGTTTCGTGGCTCATCTTATTATAAGAAATCTGGCCCTTCGGAAAGCGGCGAAGAAAGCTTCCGTACCGTCTTCTCTTTCTTGGTCCTCGCCTGGAACCCTAGTATTTTTACAATAAAATGAGCACTGCGATTGCAGGCAGCCCTTTAAGCGCAAATTTCGAATTTATTCCTAGTAGTGGTTCCTTTAGAGCGAAATATAATGATATGGGGTTGTAAGCTGACGCGCTGTAGCATACTCAGGTTATCTATGCCGGTTGTTAACGACCTGGAACTTGCCTGGGATATCGGAAAGTCACTAATATTCGGGAAATCTGATTAAACTTATTAACCTTTGGCAGTACGATGTTTAGTTACATAATTATTTGATGAAAATAGACAGAAATATTGCATACAAAACAAATAGTATCATTCGGGTTAGGTTATTTTGCCTGTAAATAAAGATAAAATTTGAACGCTTGCGGCAGAGCTGGTAGCAAACCAGTTTGAGAATCAAACGTCGACTGCAGGCATGAACAAGCTTGCTCCCATCAGGTCTCGGCCTTCAGTACCAAATATGCTGTGGAAAGAGACACTTCACTAAGTCTCCTCACGTGTCCATACCAGTAAGGGGCGTTTCGAGAACAGCTCCTCTGACAGCAGCTCCTGCTGCATGATTAACGTGTAGGCTTTTCTGATAGCAGCATGTTCGAGTGGTGCCTTCATTTCTTGCGAAGGCATGCTCCCGTTGAGTTACCCTAATAATGGAGAGAATCTGAATATCAGTAGGTTTAAACTGCAACCTACGCCAACATCACCATACAAAAATTTACGCTTAATGCACAGAACGCAGGATAAAAAAAATTTAAAAAAATCATTGAGAAGATCCTGTCTCAGGTTAAATTTCAAGAAACTTTTTCAGTAGTTCGTAAACAGTGTTTTCTTTCGCGGGTCATTGTCAGAGAGAAAGACGTCGCAGCCATAGTCAGACTGAGAAAACCTCATAGATCAAGCGTTCCAACAGCTTTCAACCGCCTGTAAAGCAAACTAGCAGAGGACATACAGCAGCCGCCTTGGCCAGAACCTGTCGGAGCGAACAGCATTCTCGGATGCCGGGTCATTCTTCAGTGCGCCTTCCAAAGACACCGGCGGGTCAGAAACTGCAGCGCCTACGAACATCGATTGCCAAAAATACGCCGCCCCCGCGGTTGCCTGCCGCCGTCCACGTTCCATCTCTCTTCGCGCGCCCGTTACTAAGCTCCGCTCTTCGTCCTGGACGTGAAAAGAACACCGGAGGACGGCAGCAACCGGAAGCCGGGGGCTCAGGCCCTGCGTCCAGACCGCGAGATTTTTCTTGCGCAAATGCGTGCTGCCCCGCAGTGACTCATGGCCTCCCGTTCAGCTTCCGCGCCTGCAACGCGCCATGGGCCAAGCCCTCCCCCCCGCCGTGCTTGCGGGCACTCCATTTGCACTTTATCAGCGCCTCTCACTTGAACCTCGAGAAGCCAGCATATTGGCCCGGGTCACCGAATTTTTAAAGACGGTTCCGGTTTGTGCTGCGTCCTTTTTCCTCGGTTCGCAAAAGCCCTCCACCAGTGAACGCCATAACCCTGTGCGATGACGCCGCAAGGCTCCTGCGCGTCGGCCTGGGCGGAGGAGCTTCGTGTGCCGCGTGGTAAATACCAGCAGCAATACTTTCTCACGCATCTGGCCATAAGAATCGCCAGTGCGAGAGAAGGTGACGCCTGCCGCTGAGGATGGTTCCACGGCTACTATCGCATTTCTAATTTGGAACAAAGTGGGAACTTCAGATGTGCAAGGTAGGAAGTGCTCGAGTTCAAAGAAGCGTTATCTGTACCGCCGTGCTCACTGTGACCTGCAGCAGTAAATGCGTGGTCCATGCTCACTCCACGATATGCATCCGGGCTCTTTTCTAGCGTTATCTTTTTTGCTGTGAATCGAAACATCGGGTTTCTATGCATCGTAACCGGACGCGATTCGGGACGGATTGATTCGCTGCAAATCGCAAGCCGTAACTGATCACAACTGGCTCGTCTCGAGATGACGCTAAGAGCAATGGCAGGCCAAAGATGGCGAAAAACACCCGTTTGACAAAATTAGTTACAAATAGCAGTAAGTAATGCAATGAAACATTCAATGTAAATTTACCAAGGTTTAGAGTTTTATAACTGCGCAGCTTCAAGAAAAAGAGAGGTGACTTTCTCTGCTAGCTTAAACCAAGAGGCTTTTTAGGAATCTGATAACAGAACGTTAAGTATTTCAGCTTCCTCACAAAAGAGACCCAGGCAGCATCTTGAGAGCCATCGCTGAGTCCAGCACAGTATTTCTTCAACAGGTACAGAACATATGCAGGCGGGCAATGATGGCACGCCTCGTTCGACGAATGTGCGGAGCTATGGAAACTATTGTGACAACCTTTGCAAGCTTCTTCTTCGTCGCCGATACACCTACGCAAAGTGGTGCAGCCTTCCTGCTAACATATTATTGGTACTGGGTAAGCACAATTTTACGCAGCATATTTTGGTCATTGATGTGAAGGCTACTACAACGATTTAATTTATTCGAATATAGAGGCTCACTGCCTGATTATGCTGACAAATGTGTTGAAACGGACATTTGCACGCTGGCAAAACTACTGCATGCATAAGATATTGATTAGCGCATGTAGTCTGACGTGTCCCGTAGTTGAAAGTTAATGGTTTATTACGCATCTGTCGCATATGAACAATTTCATTTGAGAATACTAAACGGCAGTGAAATTATTTCTACTTTGTGAAAAGTGAGAATAATGATATGCATTGTTCTAATACCTTTTTTCACATTGCTGTCAGCCTATTTTCTGCTATCTCATGCAAACAAATCATGGGAACATATCTAGATGACCTGGTTGTGGGGTGCCTTACAGCCATATCCGCACTTGGTGCGGCAAATTTTATTTTAGTCACTTGCTTTGTTTAAAAGTGAAGTTGAGTATGCAGGTTAAATGACGGAGAATGTGGCAACCTTACGCAATTCGTAGCAACAACCTGTCGAGAATGATTCGAGGAAATGATAAGAACATTGTTTACAGGAAGTAGGAAAGTTTGCGTACGCTGGTTCATTGCCTTACTGCTTAAAATCTTAAATTTTTCCGACTGGCTGTTATGTGGAGATCTACTTAGACACGGAGGGTTTTTTTTGTGGAAAGGAAATGGCGAGTATCTGCCTCACATATCGTTGGACACCTGAACCGCGCCGTAAGAGAAGGGATAAAGGAGAGAGTGAAAGAAGAAAGGAAGAGAGAGGTGTCGTAGTGGAGGGCTCCGGAATAATTTCGACCAGCTGGGGATCTTTAACGTGCACTGACATCGCACTGACAGGGAGTAATAATAATAATAATTGGTTTTTTAGGAAAGGAAATGGCGCAGTATCTGTCTCATATATCGTTGGACACCTGAACCGCGCCGTAAGGTAAGGCAAAGGAGAGAGTGAAAGAAGAAAGGAAGAGAGAGGTGTCGTAGTAGAGGGCTCCGGAATAATAATAATAATAATTGGTTTTTGGTGGAATGGAAATGGCGCAGTATCTGTTTCATATATCGTTGGACACCTGAACCGCGCCGTAAGGGAAGGGATAAAGGAGGGAATAATTTCGACCACCTGGGGATCTTTAACGTGCACTGACATCGCACTGACAGGGAGGCCCTGTCAAGCTTTCCAGCCCGGTGCGTCTATCTCTAGAGTCAGAGTGAAGTGCTTCGAGAGGGGAGGGTCATGAGATCTCGTGCTGCACGCCGTCGAGAAAAATGAGACCAGAACTGCAGGACTGCAAACACGAGCAAAGAGAGCTCTTTGCGAGTCATTTTTTATGACGTCAGATCACGTCATTCTGCAGTGCTTTGTACAACGCCTGCTTATCAAGTAACCCGTCAATCTATGGCAATAAGTGATGTCGCCTCAGCCTTCCAGACACGGCAGCAGCGAAGGCCAGCAGTACCTTGCCGATCGTTCACGGAACATGCTGACGACGCCTACCTGGAACAACATCGGGTCCACCGTCATCAAGTGGTCTCTAAGCCGTCTGTAGACGGATGCACCTGCACTTGTACAAGTCTTGGAGCATGTCGAACCACGGGATATTTCTTCGTAAAGTGATTGGCTAGTCATGATGCATGTACTACTTAGCCCTATACTACTTCCATTCTATGTTTCATGCTGTCGCGATTGCAATTGACAAACTTTGTGCGGCACGTTGACTTTGCTGTACAGACCTTTTGTCGGATCCTCGTTTCAGAATCTCAGTCGAGCTGTGTTCTCATTAAATAACTACAGTAATTAAATTCCTGTAAAGCGGATTCCGTGGAGGAGCCGATCAGTTTTAGGCTTCGGCGAACCGTTACACAATCGTGCTCTATCTTGTCAACAGCGGCTTTTGCTCCCTTATGATGTCATTCGGACAGACTGCTCCTCGAATCACCTCGGCAAACATCGAGGGCAGCACCAGCTTCCGTTCACATAGAATAAACAAAGACTGAGCTAAATAAAAAAAAAATTAGAGAACTCGAAAGCCGATTCTTCGTTAAGGACGATAAGGAAAAAATGCCGCCAGTAATAATGACATCAAGTCAGGACTGCAAGCAGAGCAAAAAGAATAAAAGCAAGACCGTGGCGGCACGTCGCTCACAGCACGCATTGGGGTGAGCATGTGCAGCAGCCCAGTAGGCGAACCTGGCCGGTGGAGAGGGGGGCTCAACGGGCGGAACCAAAGGATCGCCGAGCTGCTCGCCACGCACGCCGGAAAACAAGTCTCTACAAGGAGGCCGCCTTCCCCACTCGCGTCACGTTCGAGTTTCCGAGCAATTTGTCACGCGTCGCACACTAGCGTGACTCTCCCGAAAACTGCTCGCGTTCTCCGGCGCCCCCGCTTTGCAAAGAAGCCTGCAGCAGCTACTTGCCTTTCTCCTTCCATAGGGGCCCCGGCTATTCGGCGAGCTAAGTCGGAGGGAGCAACAAGAACCGTAGTGCATGGGGCACACCCGAAGCAAACAACCCTTCCAGGAAAAGCGAACAGAGAGAGCGAGGCCTAAATGTTCATTTAGCCCCTCGCAACGCATCCACTTTCAATAACCCGCGCGGCACCAGCTACTCGCGTGCGCCAGCAGCTCACCGGGGTTGGCCATGCCTCGCGAGGAGCGCTGCGTTCGCTCGACGAGCAACTGCAGAGGTGGTGCGCCCTGGCGGCGCACGGATGGCCGTGGAATACGGGGCTGCTAGGAACAATTAGCCGAGTTTAATTACCCCGCAGTCTGCTTGTTCCGCAGATAAGTGTATCGTTGTTTCGGCTTATAGGTGGGAGGAAGCCGGGTTTGTTTCTGTCCCGGCAGAGTAAAGAGGCAGCAGTTCATCGTATTCCTTGTTCGAGGCTTAAGCGTCGTTTTCTTTGCTTGTTTGCACGCGCCGCCTACTCCTGTTTCGAGATACCGGCTTCTTACTACTCTGCGGGCGAATTGAACGCTGACTCAGAAACTGGACGAACTTTGACAAGCGGTGTGCTTGTTCGGGCTCTAATTATAGCTAGGCCTTGTAATGAGCCGCTTGTCGCATGAGAAAGGCTTTATCGGGGCTACGTGCATCGCACGAATGAGCGCCGGTTATTCTGCCTAATCAGAATGAAAGCATCGCTTCATGTTTAGTCGCCGATAGCGCCTACTTTGTGTAAAATTCGAAAGTGTCGTGAAAGAACTTAGCTTCTAGCTCAAAAAATATTTTGAAATCAGAATAACTAAGCAAGAGGTATCACTGTGCATTGTGTTAAACGTGACGGGTCGATAGGCCTGCGGGTTCAGCGCAATTAAATGTAGCAGCTACTATGCGGAGATGGAAGCCTCTCTCTACGAGACGGCTACAAATTGGTAGCGCAGCATCTCTACCAAAATAGAACCACTGAGCAGAAAAGGGAGGGGAAACGAAGGGAAACATGCATTGCACTGCATGCTGTTTTCTTTTCGTCCTTGCTTCTTACACCATAAGTGACTGAGGGCAGTCAAGCTGACTAATTCAGCCCTTTTCTGAGTGTCCCCTACCTGTGTAGATGTTCTTTCTGTACATGACAGCCTGAATCAAGTTAATGTTCAAGTTTGTTATGACATATACGGTGTGTTTCGCCTAAGACATTTCACAATCTCTAAAAATTGGCTGTTCAGTTAGAAGAGCGCTTTTTACGGTGTAGCATTGTCAGCCTTGGAGTGCGTCAGAATACAGGTAAGATGTGCTATAGCTAGCAGGCTGGTTAACTGATATTGAATAGATATCTTTTTAGCTTTTACTGTTATGCTCCTCAAGTACTGAGAGGCATGTAGCAAATCGTAAGTAATATGCATTGCAATTTATAAAGTTTCGAAAACGCAGTTTTTCTCGGCGGGGTGGCCCAAAAAATTTTGCCTATTTTGGCGAGTTACGTGGACGGAGAGGTTGCTTTGCCTGCAAGCTTCTCTTAAGTGTATTTTGGCGTGAAGGAGTCATAATTTGTTGGGCTGCAGCGCCGAGGCTAACAGCGGTTTTAAATTTCTAAAAACTCATACGGATGTTACTTTCCGTGGGCTACACGACTCTCAATAATTATGGAGCCTACCAGTTATAGCTAGAAAGTTAACTATTCAAGATTAGTTATCCAGCCTAGTACTAGTTAGCACGTCTTCGCTGCATTCTGACGTACTACGCCGCTGACAATGCTATGCCGGAAAAACCGCTCTTCTAGATCAAAAAGCGTATTTTTAAAAATTGCGTAAAATCCTAGGTGAAACGCCATGTATATGAAGGAAGCGAACAGTTCCCGAAAACAAGAAGCATAGGGGAATGTTTGTATTTTTGTTATATGTGGTTGTAATCAATGATAAATTAACTGTAGATATTTTATCCGTGAACAAGAATTGATTAGAAAGCACAAGTAAAAGCAACCACAGGCCGCCTGTAGGGCCTGAGCCCCAGACCTCCGGATTTCGGATCCGGTGCTCTACCAAGTGAGCTACGTCGGCGGCTATCCAATCTCCTGCTTTCCTCTATAATCCTTCTTTTCGGTGGTTGTTGGCTTCCTTCGTATAAACGGAAACATTTGACACTTACTGCTCTGTCTCTCAAAGTTTCACTCTCTGGTGGGGATTTTCAGCGAGCTGACAAGAACATGGTTGACCACTTATTCCGCCGGCAGGCCTGGAAATGTCACCTGAAAAACAACACGACATTCTAGTGACCCCTATAGCAAATATGTGTAAGACGGTTTTCGCACTCATATTCCCGTTTTTCATGAAAAATAACGATGCCAATAATCTGCGCCCTTTAGCGATTGCCCCAAGGAGAACGCGAACAGCATCACTATTCCGGTCGCTAATTCTCGTTATGGACATGATATAAACATCATTGATCATGTCGAACGTGTTACTACCATTGTGGCTTAATATATAGGTCTGTAAGTTGTACTGCAGGAAAGATTTCAGGATTGAACATGTGCCATTTTTATTTTTTGCAAGATTATCTCGTACTCGAGGAAGTGTTGCCATGTTTAATGAAACCAACGGCGTCATTCGCCGTGTAAAGGCAGCCGCTGAAGAGCGCCGGCGAACGGGACCCCGGCCAGGGCGCAAGCGTCTCCACGTGAGCTGGCGTGTCCGCGTCCACGTCGAAGGGTTTCCGCCGCTGAGATAATGGAGCGCTCCCAACCCCCGAGTAACGTCTTCCTTGGCGGTCACTCCATCGAAAGCGAGTATTCCATGTGCTCGTGCATTTCATCAAAGACGCGCCGCGCATTAATCATGTGCCGCGAGCCCCTTGCACCGCAAACAAGGGTGTTCCTTTAGTCTTGGACCAGGAATAGGCGCTGACCCGGAAACGCATTCTGTCTTTCCTATAGAGAGCGGGATAGTAGAATAAAGATGCCTCGGGGATGAGACGCCAAGTGCCGGGAGTAGGAGGAGGAAGGCAAGTACAAACCTGAAACACGAATAGAAAATTAGAGGGGACACTTAAGCTCCAACATAAGAGTGTGACGCGATAGGGTAATGGGTGAATTCTCATGAAGGTCATTTTCTACATTGCGTTCATATATCCCTGGAAGTAGTACTCATATATCCCTGGAAACCTCATAACCACCGCAGTGGTGCGGTGGTTAAGCGATGTGCATACAGTTTTAAGTTGTGCAAGTTGTGAAAACACTAGGCAACCCCATCAGCATTATTTACTATTGTCGTAACTCTCTCTAGATTCACGAGTATTTCTGTAACTTTTTATTTAATTACACGAATTGCTGTGTACGATAAGGGAGCAAGTTACTCATTGGCATCTACGTAAGCGCACTATTCGCTTTCTTTTTACTCTCATATTACAGCTCTGGGCACGGATTCCCAGCAGCAATATGAGGAGGGCTGTAACTGCGCTAAATATATGATGGCTTTCAAATGTTGCTCTCCTTGAGCCGAAAATTTGACTTTTATGTAGGTGAAAATACTGGTTTTCTATAATTAGTGTTAATGTGGACAGCAGTCACCTCATTCGACTCCGAATGTCATAAAGCATTCGCGTTAGTATCTTCAAATAGCTACAATATAGGAAGTGAAACGGTGAGAGGTATCACGTCTGTAATGATGGCGCTTACAAAGGGACATGTCCTCTTGAAGGACGGTAGCACGTTTCTCTTGATGCGTAGCATTCTTACGACTTGCTAGTCGGGGGAAACAACAAACCTTGCAGCACATCAACCAGCCTAAAACATGGCTCTTGTGGAAGCTTTCACTTTGAAGCATAAAGATATCACAAAACAGAATTTTTTTTAGGAAACGAGTACAAACTGCCACCAGTAAATTCGTGTAAGTCTTGTTTACATACAATAAACTTCCACCCACCGGAAACACCCTTCTTGAGGAGCTACGTCGCAAGTAAACTAATAAAATAGGAATCCGGGCGCTCTGGAGGCAATAAATTGTCTTTTCCTTGAATTCAGCAGCCACAGCACAATTCATTACACGAGCTGCAGCGCGAACCGAGTGGTCTACAACCGGAGTGCGAAGCGGCGGCAAGAAAACCCAATTTTCCTCCTTATTTTTACTTTCTCCTCGTATCCTTGCAGGCTGCCTCGGACAAACTCTCTCGCAGCCTCCTCCACACGGTTCTGTGAATTGAATCTTCTTAGTGCAGTAGGGTAAGACGCACGGACGTCGCGGTTGTAAAGGTCGGGTTGGGGACGCCAGTTTACGACGTTTCATGATGGAAATCTACGATTAGAACTTCTTGTTGAAGTAGATGGTGCATGGCTGTTCTTAAAGACCAGTTGCGCACACATAAAAGACAGACACAGTGTTCTTCCTGTGTCTGTAATTTATGTGTGCGGAACTCGTCTTTATGGAAATCTACGAGGCGAGAGGAAACGCCAGCGCTGCCGCAAGCAGGAACAGCAGCGACAGCAGCAGCGACAGCGGCGGTGGCGAAAGAAGGCATTCTGCTTCACGATATCCAGCGCGTAACATTGGATGCCGTCGCAAGGGGCGCAGCAAGTACTTGTTTGCTCTCAAATTCTGGGAACGCTAGTGGAGAAGTCGCTCGTAAAACGGCTGTCGCAACGAAACGCTGTGTCACCCCTCGCTCTGCCTATATCGACGGCAGGTCAGATGAGTTGGTCAGGCGCGTGTTTGCAGAAAACTTCTCCAGAACGACATCAAAGCGAGCGCATACGTCCCACTGGCTTTATGCGAAATAAGGTCATTTGCAGACTTGCGACACCTTGTGGGGAAAAGGGAACCAGGAAGTTTCTGAAAGGCCATAAATCAAACGGCACTGTCAGTAGTGCCGGATGTTTCTCCTTTTATTGACTTGCGACGCGTCGCTGTTCATTCAAGGTATTAGAACTTGAACACAGCCACGCACAAAAGGTCATGCAATAAAGACCCCTATTAATAGATACTTCGATCAGTTGGTTCTAAATAAACATGCTGAAAGCCACGCATAAAAGAAGGTCCATATAAACAGCTGCGGTGTATCTAAGGAACATATGTGTTCCTCGGCATTGGTGACTATAGACCCAGCATCCAAACACGCATTAATGGTGTCACAAAAATACTTCGGGTTCGAAATGACTTCCCATACTTTCCCATTCTGTTCTAAGCACTCGCCAGGGGTTAGAAAACGGACAACTTGACAAGTACACTGCGAAATTAGTGCATTATTCTGAAAACACCTGCTTGCATGAATTTTTATATGGCCACAAAAGCGCTAAAGAATCTTTCTGACGTCATAGATGCTGGGAGGCCTATATAGGGTTAAGCACAAGAATGAAACCGTCTTTGTCAAGGCTCACTCTAGAGCAGTCCTAGGGCAGAGTCTAGAGCAGATTTTCTCAACTTTGGATGGAGCGAAAAATAGCGGCACCACCTACGTAATTTTCTTTAAGGGCACTTCATCCACCGCTGCAATGCCTGCTGGGTGCGTTTCGTATTAGGCCTGGCAAGTATTGAACCAGAAATGTGGATTTCGCAGCAGAATCATGGCTGCGCTACGACACGGTGGCTAAGTCCAGCCACCGTCGTCGCAGCGCTCTTCACTGCGTGGAGGTTGAATTCGTTTTTATAGAGCGTTATTTGCTTCGTCAACAAATATATCGCCAGTAAATGTTTGATGCTCGCATGTACGTTAACAAAACGTTTATTGGAGGTTCACCTGGAGAAAAGCCATCTTGTTAAAATCGAATCCGCGTTTTCGGCCCAAAACTAGCAAGCCAAATCCAAAACTACAACTTACAGGCATTGCCGTTGTCGTTGAAATTCTCTGTTGCCACTTTTCGGTCCAGGCATGATTGGGAAGGCCTACGATTTGCACATTGCACGAGCGTCGTCACGCGCTGTTTAACTGCGGAAGTTATGACGTAGCATAGTGCAGCAGCTCCGGTCAAAGGTGACATGAACGTATCCACGTTCATGACAAAAAGCGTTCTGAAAACCTTTTCGGGGACTACGCTTCTAAAGCGACAGCATTTAGGAGCTCGTAAAGCGGAAAACACGGCGTCATCGGAGTCGCCGTCGGCGTCGCCACAGTCCAAGGCTGCCACTGCTCCATCGCGTCGTTCGTGCAGGAAAAATCTCAGAAGCCCCAGAGGCTGAGGCCTTGCGCAGATGCTCTGTCACCGTGTGGAACCGGCACCCCCCCCTCCCTCTCCCCACTCGCGGCGGCCGGACAACGATATCGCGTTCTACTTTTAAAGGAGAAGCTTAAGCGTTGCCAAAGTTTTTTGCGTGAGTTACGAAATTCAGTGACAGCTTGTAGTGCTTCCTTGCGATTTCTTAAGCCCAACATCTATCAGCTCTCAGCTGTCGCTTTTCACTGATAACAGATGGCGCTAAATTTTGCAATTGCTGTAACAAGCGCAAACTTAGTCATTTGTTTTAATATTGTGAGGACCTGCCCTGCAGTCATTCTGTAGGCTTTCCCGCGATGCACACTGCCTGCAACATCATCGCCTCAAGAGAGGGGAGCATTCCCTGGTTAGTTACCTAACAAGGGAGAGCGCCACAGAGACTGCTTGCGCGCACACGGGGGGCGTCGCTAACAGCATCAGTCTCTACGGCTGGGATGGTCGGCGCGAATGGACGTGTCGCTCGCGGCTCCGCTCTTCGCCAGCGGGGAGGGGAAGTGGCGGGGAGACTTGCTCCCGTATCTCGTCCCGTCCGGCCTCGGAGTATCCCTTGCCCTAGCGTGGGCGAGCATTCGCTCGTAACCTTGATGGTCAGTTGCATGATATCGATTCCTCAGCGTGTTTTGTTGCTAGCAGGCATTATTCTTGCTGTAGCAATAAATACCTCTTTGTGTCAGCCAGTGTGTCGTTCTTTTGTTCCCTCAGAGCAAGGCCCGCCGTGGACGGCGTGCGCTCGGTAGCGTACGAGACCACGGGGTGGGTCCGAGCGGCTTTGAACTATGTCAGCCGCGGTTAAATGGTGGAAAACGTATTTATCTCTCCCCGATTGAAACCCCACAATATATGCTCCGTTTAATCTCTTTTGCAATGATTATCAGGAAATGAAAGACGAGGTAACTGTTTCACTCCTAGGTCTTAAACCTCAACCGCACCGTCAGGGAAGAGAGAGAGAAGTGCCGTAGTGGAGGACTCCGGAATAAATTCGACCACGTGGGGATCTTCAGCCCGCCCGGATATTAAATATCTGCATGCGGTCGAAATTATTCCTGAGTCCTCCACAATCCAATCGGCCATGGCATGGTCAAGAGGTCCACCCGGTTTGAGATATATATCCCACCTTTCATTGTCTTATAATTACTTAATATAAGGCCAAGCAGACGCTCAATCTTCGATTCTTTAGAAGAGCGAGGACGCTCGTGCCTCGTGTTGTGGTATGAGTCAAGTGTGGCGCCGTGCCATGGGAAATCATCGAAGGAAATATTATGAGCTGGCGATGATGATAATGGCCATCAGCTACAGACATAATATATTGAGCTGTCACCCCTTTACACGGTTACAATTTTGTAGCGACATCTACATTACGCTAGCATTTCGAGCCTTAAGCGTGGCGGTGCCTGGTCACGTGGTTGGGGAGTGTAGAGGAGGGGAGTGTAGAGGGGGAGACGGTGAATCACGTCCAGGGGCGAAGATGAAGAAGGAATACCAGCGAAACTGAGGCAAACAACACCAACAACAGAGCGGCGAAAGCGTGACTTTTTAATTCGACTGAGCGAGTTCCACTCGGCCAGCTGTAGCTATCGCTTCACTCCAGGTTTAACCAGAGCTAAACCACAGCCTTTTTTTTCAGCGCGTACCACTAGCATAAGTAGAATAACGTAAGACTATACGGCTTGAAATTACAGGTAACTGGAGAACAATTGCGTGAATTACACCATACGCAGGCTAATCTTTAGAAGCCTGTGCGCCTCTCGCCACTGATGAAACTCCGTTAAAACAACACATGCAACCAACATGCAAACTCGAGTGGTCCTCTAGCCAGCGGTCAATATCCCAGTGAGAGTGCTGCCACATGCAGGCAATGTTCAGGCAGCAAATGTGTCGGACTGTTCAAAGGGAACACTCATAAGGGCTCGCACATTCCTGAAGCGCGGAATGTGAAGCACCATTCAGAATTGTTAAACTTCTCCCCCAACCTATTCTTGGCTCTTTGCGATTCACAATGGATAGCACACACGATGCCTAACCCTCTAGGTGCGTAAATGCCAGCTTCTCTTTCCGACTGGATTTTTTTTATCTAGCAGTCGAAGTACTTTGTCGTGAAGCACCATCACAGCGCCGCGGTAGTACTGCGCTTATCGTTGTCTTCCTTTCGTGTCCAACCTCTCGGCGATCCCCCATTCGCGACCCACAAAAAAACTAATAAAAGTTGGAAAACTTTACACCAGACCAGCAGCACAACCTAGAGTTTCCAAGCGTGCTGGCTCCGCGAGGAATGCACACTGAGCCCCTGGACCCCTCCTCTCAGCGAAATCGAAGGAAAAAAAAACCGAGCCAACACAAAATCCCATGTCAATCCAATTCCTATGGTGCTGAACGTCTTCTGTGCCATGGCCGCTCTCTCTCCCGTGCAGAGATCGAGCTCGGCTCTTCTATGGTGTCCCCGTGTTGCGAAAATCGCGGCGGTGCCACTTCATCTCGGCTCGCTGCTCCATGTTCCTTAGATTTCCAATAAAGCTTGCGATATACGTGGGGCCCGACTGAGAACAGCCAACTGCCGATGTCTGATCTCTTCGTGGGCGCTTCTGTGCGCGCCGACCACACACGGGTGCGCTTTTCCCTCTCCGCCTTTCCCCCGGCAGTAGATGGACTGCGACACAACTCTGCTTGACTGAGTACATATACGTAACGAAAGGCGATTGGAAGGGCACCGGAATTCCACACAGAGTCAATCTTCTCAACAACAAGAACCTGCGAAGCACGGCAAGCAGTCGCCAGGTTGCGCGTCGCCCTTCTCCAGATGACGACCTGCCGCTGCGCATTGGCTTCTTCAGTTCGTCTGGCGATTCATGCGTGGTACCTCTGGAGTGCTTTTTTTTCCATGGATATGAAGTTTTACTCAGGCTCCGAGATTGTACTTACACTCTCAGTGGTGATTGCAGCCGTCCACACAGACGGTGCAGCGTCACCAGTCTTGTAACTCTTCGCACGTCAACTGGCAGCCGTTCATGTGATTAGGCAATGTCGGAGGCGATCATTACACATTATCCGATAAAAGCCGAGTGAAGCGTCTGGGCTTTTACCGCGACAGTTATTAGTATTCATCACCGGGTTTCACGTAGTAGTAGTAGGTTAGCAGTTGTAGTGACTATAACAGTAAGTGTAGCAGTAGAATTCGTTGTAGAATAGTAGGTAGTTATTGTAGTAGTAGTGCGGATAGTGGTTGTACAGCAGTGGTTTATTGCACGTGTAGTAACAGGTTGTAGTAGTAGTAACTATTAATACTAAGCGCAGTGGCAGTAGTGCAGTGTGGTTAATTGGTGGTGTTTGAGGTAAGCAAATGGCCCAGAACTGTCTCACATCTCGGTGGAGACCTCCACCGCGCCGTAATTAGTGGTTTGTGAAGGAAATGGCGCTGTAGCTGTCCCACTTCTCTGAGAAAGGAGTTAGTTCATGTGGCACAATACGAAGCACGTCAGCAACATTTCCGGCCTTCCTGTTTCAAACTAAGAAACCCTTCTTTCGAAAAAAATGCTTGCAATCCCGTGCCAGTGTTTTCAGGTCTGTACTCCTGCGATTAATCTAAGACGCGTCGTTCAGGCCATGTGATTTAAGATCAGGATTAATTGTAGCGCCGGGAAGTAATTAATTGCTTGCGCGTGGTCATTCCAAATTAAGAGTAATATCCCGTACTGCCTTCGTTTGCCATGGATCATTAGCAGGTGAGGCCTAGAACATGTCCCCTCAAGGCTGGCACGGCCGCCGAATTGGTGCCGATGAACGCAGCTTAATTTGGAGACGACAGATTAGTCAGCCTAAGATTAATTGCGGGACGTGCATGGGGCAGAACCAGAGAGCACTGCGTTCGTCGTTTTTATCATGTGCTGTTCACGTCACACGACCATCGTTCTCGATCACATAAGAGGCTTTCCTCTGACTTGGCAGCGTGAATACGTTCTTTAATATGTTACCATGTAGCTGGGTAACCATGGGTTCTTTCCTTGAGATCGTGGTAGTGGATGTTTTTACATCACGGATGTTTTAGGCGCGGACATGTAAGAGGCTTAATTGATAACCTAATAAAGAGCGCACATTTTGCTGACCGCATCAGTACAGCGGCTGCGTTTGGAACTGTAAATTAAATATCCGTTAAGCCAGTTTCCGAAAAGGATACAAAGTGATAAGGTTAACACTGCTTGCTACCCCGTATTCGTGCAAATACTGAGTGGTTGCGGTATGCCTTCAGTTTGGTAAAGTTTTATATCACTGGAATTTTATTAAGGCGAGAGCTTTAAAGGCTCATACTAGCGCGTCCGGTGTAACACTGTCTTCCACGAATAACGCGGCAACTAATCAGGATAGCAGAAAACGAATGGTAGCATCAAATAGAGGGACAAAATGTAACCCCCAAGCCAACTTTGATGATATATAGTGATTGGTTAATTAATTCCAGCCAATTATAGCGAAAAAACAAAGAAAACAACCAAATGCATCGATATAGCGCGGACGTCGATATAGCGACGGAAGAGGATGACGTCACACCCGAAGTCCTCATGGTAACGGCCAGCGCGCTGGTGGCGCCCCTTGCGCGCTACCACCAGAGAAGAAGAAAAGAATAAGAAGGCCAGAAACAAAGGCAGACCGCAAGCGCCAACAACGTCGTCTAGGTGGAAAGTGTGGCAAGGTAGAAGTCTTTGGGAGTGCCACTGGTATGGGAACTTACGAAGCTAGAATCGCAGTCGGCAAGGCCAAAGGCTTTCGCCTTGCCAAATTTTAGATTGCCAAAGTGCTCCCATAACTTCTCTGTAGTTTATTTGTTTACAATGCTCAGTGTTCTTTTAATTTTTTTAAATATATAGCTATCCCTAACAAGCTTGGCTAGAAATTTTCTTTGCATCCCCTACCTCATGCATCGAATTGATAGATGGTAGCAATCTGTGCCGTTTACTTTGTTTACGGAGTCAAGAGAGTCCTGTGAACGAAAACGTGATTGTGCATAAGGACCCTATAGTCAGCAGATGAGCACTTTTCACAATCAAAAAGAAATGGTGCGGTTTTTAGCTGTATAAACTTCTGGATTTCGATTGCCAGAGATTCCAGCAATCAAAGCTAAATATATAACGTTTTTCTGCTTTCTTTTTTTCCTACAGCGTGTTAGAGCTACAAAGCCATTGTGGTTAATATATGGCGTTATCGTTGCGATCGAAAAACAGAAAACATGAAGCGTATTTCACTGCGCTGCCTCGTTAGGCGTCCCTCATACTCGCGCTTCTGTTGCACGGCTGACAGGTTTCGGTTTGCGAGCTGGCAACCGTAGGTATCTGAACAGAGAAGGCAAGCGCAGCGGGCGAGCAACCCCGACCACCCGCATCCATCATTATGCCACTGAGGAACGCGGAGCAACGGTGTTAACGTAGTGGGTGCCTAGAGGGCTGCGAGCTTAAGTGTGCATCGGGCAACATCTCTTCGCGCGTGGAACGTTGATCTGCACGAGTATTTCTTCTAAGCTTACCTCTTTCGCACATCTGCAAACCGCATCATGCAGCATGGTTTATTTCCTGATGAAATGAAAATTGCCCGCCTCTGCGAGGTGTACAAGGGGGATGGCAAGAACATTATCGGAAACTACCGTCCTATATTCATACTTCCAGTGTTTTCAAAGATAGCGGAGCATGCAATCAATAATAAACTGAGTGGCTTTGTATCCAGCAAGGGCGTCATCAAACCCCAGCAATACGGTTCCAGAAATGTAAATTGGTTGAACTTGCTTTGTTAAGCACCAAAAAAAAATAATTTCAATCATTGAAAGCAGACTTTACACCGTAGGTATATTCATAGACTTCAAAATGGCCTTTTACTGCATAAAACGTGACATTCTTTTCAACAAACTGGAAAGATGCGGTATTCGTGGCAATGCACTCTGTTTAGTAAGAAGCTATTTACAGAATCGTCTCCAGTACGGAGGGCTCAATAACGTTAAGTCAAGCTTGCAAGTTATAAAATATGGTGTGCCACAGGGTTCAATTTTAGGCCCGTTACTATTCGTTGTATATAAAAACGATATTGTAGCGATACCGCAGACACTTAACATTATCTTGTACACAGATGATACAAATGTATTCTTCAGTGGTCGCAATCTTGCCAACGTAATGAGTACGGCAAATGTATGGCTTCGTGTTCTGTAGGCATGGTTATCTTTAAACAAACTAACCTTTAACGTAGAAAAGCCAATTATGTAATATTTGGGGCAAGGATTAAGGTAACTGGCACAAATGCAAAGTTAACTTTTCAGGACCGTCAAATAATTAGAGTGGAAGTACATAAGTTCTCGGGAGTGTATTTTGGTTGGCCACGTGGTTGGTCACGTGGTGCGGAGCAGCTGCCGGCGGCGCGGCGCCGTGACTGCTCACGTGGTTCGTCACGCGGTTGGTCACGTGACCAATCACGTGGTCGGTCACGTGGTTCGGTTTACAGAGGATGTGCAGACCGGCGAGGCGCGCCAGCTGTGCGCCGTGTGACGTCACTGCTCCTCGCGCATGCGCAGCATGGCTCTCCAGGAGCCACGCGAAACTGCTCAATCTCAGCCAGAGTAGCTTACGCTACAAAACTTTTCCTCGCACAACAAAGAGCACGGGAATTTGCTCGTCTTGCTAGTTGTTTAGAAAAGCACATCGGTCTTGCTTGGGCGCTGCATCGCAACGGCCATGTCTGCTCAAAAGCAGCAGCTTTAGCTCTTCGGTTTGGTTTGGTTGACTTATGGGCTTTAACGCCTAAAAGCAACTGAGGCTGTGAGGACGCCGTAGTGGAGGACTCCTGAATAATTTCGGTCATCTGGGGTTGTTTAATGTGCACTGAAATTGCACAGTACAGAGGTCTCTAGCATTTTACCTTAATCAAAAATGCCACTGCTGCGGCCGGGATTGAACCTGTGTCTTTCGGGTCAGCAGCCTGGCAACATAATCGCTCAGGTCTTCTTTAGGTCTTCGCTCGCGATAACAAGGCCGCCGCCGCCGCCATCATCAGAGTTAAAGAGCCGGACGGTTTTCGCCAAAGGCTTTGACCTCGTTGAGCTCCTCTTTCGGCCCCTATTGCAGATAATTCCTAGTTGAAGCCCCTTTGCCTCGCTTTTGATGACGGAATTGCTCGCTGCAAATGATGTCACAGCTTTTAACGCATAGTGATGCATTGAAGAAGATACGGAGAAACTAAACCAACCGCCTGTCCTTTGAAACTCACTGAAAGCAACAAGCTCGAGCCTGTGCGTGTTGTGGCGTCAGGTCATGGCCAGGTGGTTCTTAATTTTTTATCTTTAATATCCTCCAGCACCCTCACGATACTAGTCGACCACTCGGGCAGTCGGTTACAATCAAGCCAGAATGATTTATACCATTCACCCGCATTGATGTGTCCAGCACAGTGCACATAAACGGCGTATACTAAAGAACGCATTCAATTCAGTCAATATCTGTCATTCTTCTGCAATAAATAAACGTGCATTTTTAACTGGTAATACTCGAAGACAGGTAAGCGCGTAACGTGCCTCTGAGGTACGCACATGACCAAATTTGAAAACCAACTCAGTTACGTAGGTTAATTGGTAAACTACGAACAAAAGAGCTCAAGGCGACAAGAACGTCCCCTGAAACCCTTTTCAAACATGGGAAATAGGCCGGTCCATTTGTCAGGCCAAGTGGTGATTGGGGATTAAAGCAAGCTATTTTACGCGCTGCAGACCTCATGCAGCCTCACTTCATATCCTCGGTTGCTTTGCAGCTCACTGGATGCCATTTTTCTGCTCAGTTGTCAGGGAGGCCACATCATTGCGATATGCTTGATTTCTGCAGCAGCCGGATCGGCTGGTACAAGTAGGAGCTAGGAGAAGGACAGGCGACGCTGGATAAAGCAAAAGCCCCTAGACGCATACGGCGCAAAGCAATTTACGTTAATAGCGGCAGAAGACACCATCTATTTCTTTATTGTTAAAAAACTGAATTCATTTTTGCATAAAGATTTCAACCGGGAGATTTCAACACTCTTGAATTGCCACACCAAGTGAACTTATGTCTTGACTATCAAGTGCTGCAAATGTGAGATTTCAACCGACCTCCTCTCATTTAGCGATGCGTCGGGCCGCGAGGGGTACAGCAGACTCCGAGAACGCTTGCATGGAGAGCATGGCTCCCTGCCTCAAACCGCCTCAAACCAAAACCTCCATCTTTATGGCCGTAATGAGAGAGGAATTCAATAAGGCTCCGTCTGCCGCTTTCTCGGTAGTCGGCCTCGTTCGAACTGTTTTAGTTCCTTTCAAGTTTTACGGCTGTTAACGAGTGCCCTTGTTTTCCAACTAGCTCTAAAATGAAATTTTTATGTTCTTTTTGATGTCTCTCAAAGCTTAATAGAGGAAACTAAAATTTGATAATCTTACTAATAAACAACAAATGCACTGTTCTAAATATTTAAAAAAGAAACATTCGTCCTTTGCAGATCCCTGTAAGCCACGTAGCATCCGGTCTGAAATGCACACCAGCCAGTAGCGCTCACACAAGCGCATCCGTTCGTAAAAGTTCACACTGCACGCATCTTGTGCGAGGCTTTAAAAATGTCCGATTCGACCACCAGACCAGCGAAGCTTTGGGTTTCGCCTGTGTGCTTCCTGCCGTTGCTTTCTCGCGACTCTCGTCCCTTTTCAAATTTCCAAATAACAGTGACAGCCTTGGTGCCATCCTAATCGGTCATAAGCAGAACACCTACACCACAAAGTCTTCCAGCCAGCTGTATTGGGAACGATGTATGCACTACATGGTGCAGCCGTGTTCGATAAACCACAAAAAGCTGCACAAGGCGTGTGAATGAGGTGCACGTTTCGTTTGCACCATCTCCGCACTGGTCAGCTACATTATTCTCGGAGGCCTGTATAGCATCGCGTCGGAATCGATGGCGCTCGCAAATGGCGCAGCCGTTGTCGAAACGTTTGTCTTTAGATACTATTTCGAATCCTTCGCTTGGAGATAATGAGCGCGCCTGATGCACTTGAGACTTCCATAATAACTGCTGTCCTCGTCACAAATACGGAACGTAGGTTTTGGCCGCACAAGCATTATCACAAATCCTTCCACATGCTGTTCGTTACGCTTAAACGCTTAACTTTCGCAGCCTGCAGCACTAGCCTTGCGCGACGACGCCAGTATAATATATTGCAAGACGGCGCACAAGCCTGCCACTGCTAACGCCGAACAGCCTGCTGCTATTCACTCTGTCGTAAATTATAGCACATGCCCAGTTAAATTTTACTTAAGCCTTAAGCGAGAAGAGGCGCAGTCGTTTTTGTGAGGCAACCATAGCATGAAAGCAACGAGGACCATATACTGCTGGCCGAAACGAAATCGAAACACGTACTCTGGGTGAAGACCGGTGCTGTGCCGATAGCGCCATAAATTTGATGCCATGAGTGCCCCATGTGTCCACTTTAGTTGGTGCAGCGTAGGACACCACGATGCGATCAATAAGCGCATTGAATTCTCGTGTCTTCCGTGGCTTGTGGCCATTTTCTTCGCAGATCTATTTTTGGCAAGAAGGCAGGCTGCGTTCTTTGGTTGCGATTTGGCACTGACTATTCTTGTGCGCAATAATTATGAATGCTACTAGCGCTACAATTCGTTCATAAAGCAGAGGCTGCATTCTCTCTAAAAAAAGAAAGCGAAAAATTATTAACAAACGCACAATAAAGCAATAGGAGCCCTTTTTAACAGTTCTTAGCCCAACAGTGTCAATAGACGTTTTCGTGGCATATTCACAATTATGTCCTTGTTCAACTTTACAAAAGTTTACGATATTTGTACACAATGGTGGGTCAAAAACTGTCAGTCGGTGGTCAGCACAAAATCAGAGCTTCTTTATTTAACGTAACTCACTTCATATAACATAATATAAAATTCTGTAAAGTCACGTTATATTTGCATTGCGAAACTTGCTGTTGATTGGTCTAGTCAGGATAGCTAGATACCAATAAGGAAATATTGTATGTTATTTTATTTATTTAAATCTTCCAATAAATAATTTATTATTATGGTATCGTATTTTAGTGTTATTGTCTTGGTACTTATAAGGTGTATGAATAAAAAAAAAATAGGTGCGACTTTTCGGTGAACCAGCCTGCGTGAAGATTCACGGCAGAACACGCTGTACACTTCAAAGATATCACCAAGACCCTTATTGCAATGGAGATCGATGCTCTGTAGAAAAAAACACCGATAATGGATACTAAAAGTAAACAATATTACGAATGAAACAAGTAAGGAATATTTCTACCAGTCGAATACCCTGGTGACAGCCTAAATTTTCTCTGAGGCACATTTCTGTCCAAAGTCCCTGTACGGGCTACAGTCTACCGCAGACTGGTGCCGATTTCCCCGTACAGACGTTGTGTTTTTTTTCTTCCTCTTCTGTTATGCTGTTTTTATCTATGTTCAGCTACGCACTATTTCTGGTAAGGAAAAAAAAAGCCGCCCACGCAAAAAATAGGATCCGCTGCGGCCTCGCGAAGGATGTTGCGCCCTTTTCACGCCTCGTCAGGCCGCATTGTCCGCGGTTCGGGCCTCGTCGGGTGTCCTGTTTGCACCCGCTGCTGCTTCTGCGCCATCGTCGCGGACTGCAGCATCGCCCTGACAGGCAGAGGAAATCACACTTCGGCACGGGCCCACCGGAGTTCACCCTCCCGTCAAGCGGAAGCCTGCAGACTTGACGCGCCATGTCGCTGAAGCTGCATTTCCCACAAGACCCGCACCATCTGCTCGCATTTCGGTTGCAGTTCGAGTTTTGTCTAATATAAGAGCGCGAAATGTGAGTTCGAGTGTATGCATACTAGGGTCATAAGCGAGCCAGTTAGACGCTGTCTCTGAATCGGGGGGTATCCTTGAGCAATCTCTTTTGCTTTCTTTTTTGAGTTCTCAAAATCTATGACACCCGCAAGGAAAATTTTATATAATGAGAAATACTCAACAAACTCGTCTGCACACACGGAAACAGCCTGCGTTTACCTGCGCGAAAACCGCCACTATTCGGTATAAACAAACTCTAAGGTAAATACTATTTTTCTAGATAATTTATGACGCGAAAGAGGACTGTTGTGTCAATTTCAAAATATACATCTGATGTTATGATTGCCTTATGCTGATGTTATGAGCAGTTAGCAAAAAACAAGAAACATTGTAGTCCTTGTTTGTTAAGGCACAAAGCCGCATGCACGTTGATTTATCACTTTGTTTATGACGCGATATGCAACTAGCTTTATCTGGAATGATCGCAGCCTCGCGCAACTACTCCCGCAGTATTCAAAATTACACTAGGCGATTGCGGTGCCTTATCTAGAAACTTCGTAATCTTAACACCGAATGCCAGACAATGATAATATTGAGAGGGAAAGCCAGACAACGTACACTGAGAAGGAGAGTATGCATAGGAGGCAGAGAAAAAGAGAAGCCTATTCTACACAATCACTGCTGAAGGGGTCTTCTGGCGCCAAGTGCAAACGCTAGGTCAGGAGGCGTTCCGACTCACTGCATCCGCCAAACACAGCAAGTGCGGTTGCTGACATGCTGAGACTGCGGGAGAAGAAACAGAATGCAATGAGAAGTCTCAAAATAAAAAAAAAGAAATGAATTGCCCATTATCACGTGACATGACAGTAAAAGTACTCGTCCAACAAGCCTATCGTGTTGATAGCGAGACAAACGGGCAGCTGTTGTTTTGAGTTGTCATGGCCTAGCCTTAAGATTACTTCACTAATTTTTTTGGCACTTTTCTCTTTCTTCTTGTGGCTCTGACATGGACGTTTGGCTGCTCACGTGCTTGCTACTGTCGAATGGCCGCCTTTTTGGTGCGTGCGCTTCAGAGCTGTGAATAACTCCTTTCATGAAGTTTTGCCGCATCAGTGGGACCTTTACTTAAGCATAATGTTTAGGCTAATAGTAAACAGCCTGCAGGGCGATCTGCGCCAGGCCTGGACACCTCCACTTCATGAAATACCAGTCGGGTGTTCGTTTATGCGGAATCCATCTTCTTGAGGCACTTCTCTTTAGAGCTTGCAGTAATTTTCATGCGTTCTTCGAGGCTGCCATCAATTACTCTTGTAGACACATGGGTGTTCCTCTTGCATACAGGTCAAAGAGGGCTCCGACTGGAGCCAATGCAATATGCAGCGCTAACTGAATAAGGGGCTTTTCCTCGTTTTGCGACGCCAGGCGTCCGAAAAGGTGGATCTGAGCACAGTACGCATGATCACAGGTGCAGAGCAGGCGTGTATTTACTTTCCCACAGGTACACGCCTACGAAAAGAACAGATTAAAATTTGAAAACATAAAAAATCTAACAAACGAAAGCTCCAACGAGAGTGTATTATGCGTTTTATAATAATAATAATAATAATAATAATAATAATAATAATAATAATAATAATAATAATAATAATAATAATAATAATAATAATAATAATTGGTTTTTGGGGAAAGGAAATGGCGCAGTATCTGTCTCATATAGCGTTGCACCCCTGAACCGCGCCGTAAGGGAAGGGATAATTATGCATTTCGTTATTCGCATAAAATACGTGACACTCATTCGACAATGAAGTATGCTTCGTTAAAAGCCCTTGTTTCAAAAAATATTCAGAAGCCTAAGGAAGAAAAAGAAAAACATCGCGAGTGTGGCGAGCAAGGGCGACGGTAAGCTCCGGGGCGCACGCACCAAGGTCGTCTCTGTCGCCCTCCCCCTTCTATTCAAGTCTTTCTGTCGAGGTGACGACGCGGAGAGAAGGCAGAGGAGGCGGAGAGCACAAAGAGAGAGAGAAAAAAAAAAGCAAGCGCCGAAAGAAGAAAAGCCCAACTGCTCTCGCAGCAGGGGACAATAAAGAGGAGCTAGGGAAGAAGGCGTCATAAGGGAGCGGCTGCCGGGGGCGAACCCTGAGTGGCCCGTTATTTTCCCATTTTCCGCGAGAGATGAAAGGAGAGAGCAGCGAACAAAGGGGGTCGGCCCATCTGCTGGGAGGAAAGCGAAGCAAGAAGCACTGGCAGCGAGAGAACGAATGGCTGTGAAGAAAGACGTATAAGAAGACAGCGCCAATTACAACGCGGAAATGGCACTAGTCTCTCTACTCGGCCGCCGCGATAAATCTGAAGGAGACGACAAAACAGAGCCCCTGGGACCTTTGTCATGAAAAGCGCGGTGTGAACAAGGCAGACAACGGCGGGAGCAAAAGCAGCAGTACGAGACAAGCGCCACGGCTGCTGCGAAAGACAATGGCCGTCTGCGCAGCGTTGCTTTTGACGCTGTTTAGCCCACGGCGGCTGTGAGGCTGCTAGTTGTGCTTTGAACATAAGTAGAGCCACTGGAACCTAATGTCTTCAGTCTTTCTTTCGTTTGATCAAGCTTTCCTGTGCTGCAGTTAGAGTGAACAGTCGACAGCAGAACTCCTCCTGGCCTTAATTATATGCATAAAGGATTATGCTAAGTGTAAGCGGAACCTACCCGAACGGACTAAATACAAAATAAAACCAATGCACTGCCGGAAGCATGCCAACGAGCTCTACAATAAAGTGAAGTTTTTTCTCCCCATAAATACGACGGCAAACGAGACTTTTCGGAAAGGTTGAGCATTTCGCTGTTGTGCTCCGCCGCGACGCCTTCCGCCTTTCCCAATTTGAAGCCAACAATGTCGCCGATACATCAGCCAGCCTTCACTTCAACTGAATAGTTGGGCAGAGCTCCCTTAGAGCTCGCAGGCAAGGCACAGAATTAAGCGCACCTGCGAGGCACGACGACAAAATGAGCAGGGAGCTGAAAGGTTTAGAAAATAGCCGAACATTGTGCGCGTAGAACTGCGACCGAATTTCATGCACATAGCTAAGAAAACACACCTAGCGAGAAGATTACGACCGTTTTCTCAATGAATGTCCTGTGCTTCTCAATAAGCGAAGCGCTGCCCGGTAACTTTGTGAAGTGTGTCGCATAGGGGATCGCTAAGCGGATTATGCCGTAACCTTGTATACCCTGTTCGCTCTGTTTATTAAGTACTCCTGGCATAGATCGCGGAACAATATGAGTTGGATTAAAAGGATTAACGCCAGCGGTAACCCCCCCCCCCCCCTTAAGATCCGCCTGTATAGGAGGGACTGAATTCCCAAAATTATTGCCAGGAGCGGCTTAATTGAAGCGGCTGCGGAGTTCGCGAAGCCGAAGGTCATTATCGAACTCGAAAGAAAGTTTTAATTACTGGCCCCATTGCCAGTGAGCGCTCTTTTAAGGCGATTTATAAGTGAGTCAAGGTTTAAAGTTTATTGAAAGAGAAAAATAGCAAGATAAAAGCATCCCTGCACTACCGCCTTCGGCATTGCAGCGTGATATAGATGTTTAATGCGAGAGCTTTAAGGAGCTCGTGTCGCAGAAAAGCCGGTGTCGTCGGCGTCTTTGGCCGTGAGCGAAAAATGGCGTATCTCGGTGGACACCTTAACCGCGCCGTAAGGGAAGATGTTTTCCTTCCCTTACGGTCCGGTTCGGGTGTCCACCGAGATATGTGAGACAGGCGTCCTTTTCTTTCCTTAAAACATTTTATTTTCATTTTCCTTCCCTTGCGGCGGTACCCGCCGCGGTGGCTCAGTGGTTAGGGCGCTCGACTACTGATCCGGAGTTCCCGGGTTCGAACCCGACCGTGGTTGCTGCGTTTATGTGGAGGTAGAACACTAAGACGCCCGTGTGCTGTGCGATGTCAGGGCACGTTAAAGATCCCCAGGTGGTGGAAATTATTCCGGAGCCCTCCACTACGGCACCCCTTTCTTCCTTTCTTCTTTCGCTCCCTTCTTTATCCCTTCCCTTACGGCGCGGTTCAGGTGCCCAACGATATATGAGACAGATTGTGCGCCATTTCCTTTCCCCAAAAACTAATTACTATTACCTTTTCGGCGTGGTCCGGGTTGTCCACCGAAACATATGACGGGCGTCCCTTGCTTTCCTTGCGCTGCGGTCGCGCGCTATCTGTTGTGGCAGTGGCGTACATTGCGAGGAGTAGGAGGAATTTTTCGCTCACGGCCGACGCCGACGACACCAGCTTTTCTGCGACACGAGCTCCTTAACGCGGTCGCGTCAATAAGGAACCCAGGAATGCAAAGCAAGCAAGCAGGGACGAAGCTTCTAATGGCAGGCAAGAGAAAGCAGCAATCGACTTTAATATCAGTGTCTTTCATATTGCGCTTCGCTTTTTTCAGCTAATAAATGACCTGCGCTTATATTTCGTACATGCTCAATGAGGATATCCATAGCATAGCTCCTTACGTGAAATTGACGTGCAGTCATTCCTGCTACTTGCATATTTCTGCCAGAAAAAAATATTGATAATAGAAGAAGCTGGACTTTTGTACTCAACAACAAGGATTTGCGCAAGTTGAGTGTTAAGTATTATGTTTTGAATTTTGAATGAAGCTAGATTTATGGTGAATAATCTTTATTATAAGCTGTAATAGGTTTTCTCTGCTTTTTTTTAGATTTAAGGGGCAGTTTCAAGCCAGGGCTTTTAACACAATTTCAGGATATCTAAAGCGATAAAGCTAGGAAATGGCCCAGTGCGCATGCGAACTAGGGAACAAAAGGCAGGGGAAGTCGCAGGTCTGTAGGATATTACGGGAAACTGTACTGGCATATAGCCGAACAATGCCCGCAAAAATCAGTCTGTTTTTTCAGCGCCGCTTAAAACAAATGCACGGCACCAGGCGGCACTTCCGTCACGACACTGGTCTCTAAAAAGGTGCCCATCTTGTGCGCGGATTCAAGAAAGGCGTTTGACAAAATGCAAATTCGTTTAGGCGCGTCGGCGCAGTGAATATGCTAAATGAGCTAATAGTAGAATACGAAAAACTCGATTTGGCTTCGTTCATCTCTTAAGAAATCAGCATGTAAGGGAGAAGAACTCAATATAGCCCACATTAAATAGGTACCAAAAACCCCGTTAGTCGTTTTTTGTTCTCTTCTTGGGCAGGGTGCAAGCGATAGAAAGAAAAAGAAAAGAGACCTTCATTGAGTTAAAATTCCGGATAATGCAATTTTGCGCTTCCAGGCTACCGTTCACACTTGTATTTGCGTTGAGGAGTGGCAGAGGTCGCCAGTCATAAATAACTTCCAAGCTTTTAGCAAAATTAAGCGAAACGAATGGCTGAACGAATGAAGTGAAAGATTGTGAGAAAAAAAAAACATCTTCTTGGACTGTTTTACCCCTGAGTTAAAATCTCAGTTATTCATGACTCCGGTACCAGGCTTCTGATCGAATTAAGAGAAATAGGAGGTTTAAATTCAACGGAAGCAGGCATTATTAATATTTGAAAACACCGCACAATTACTAAATTTGTTTTGTTTCTAAATTTGTTTTTACTAATAAAATCAGGACAAATTTAAGACTTCAAACAAACAAATGACCAGGCAGGCTTTCGTAAATGTTACTCGACGATTGGCCACATTCACAATCAGATTAAGAGAAATATGAAGAATAGAACAGACCCCTATTATGAGAAATCATTGGACTAAATCTAAACTTCAGCAGTGACGCAGGCATTGAGGAACTAGGGTGTAGAAGAGCCATAAGTAAAAATACTTAAAGCTATCTATAGCGGTGGCGCAGCCACCTTAGTACCCCAAAATTCAGCAATAAAATTCCAATAAGAAAGGGTGTCATGCAGAGAGACACGATGTCTCTGATGCTAATAACCGCTTTTTTGACGAGATCCTAGATTGGGAGCAGTTGGGGATATGAGTTAGTGGGAATACCAGAGTAATCTGCGATTCTCTGATGACATTGTCTTGCTATGTCACTCAGGAGATGAATTGCAAAGCATGATCAATGACTTAGGCAAAAGAAGAACGGTGGGTATAAAAATTAGTATTCAGAAAACAAACAATTTTCAAAAGCATCGGAAGGAAGCAGAACTTTATGATTGGTAGCGAGGCACTGGATGTAGTATGGGAATACATCTATTTATATGCAGGTAAAGAGCGCAGGTTCGATCACAAGAGTGAAACGAGAAGAATAAGAATGGGGTGTAGCGCATTTGGGCTGGTATTCTCAGGTCATGAACGGGAGTTTACCAATATTCCTCAAGAAAAAAAACTATATAGGAGCTGCATCTTATCGGCACACACTTATCGGGCAGAAACGCGAATACTAACGAAAACAGTTCAGCTTGAACTGAGGACAACACAGTAAGCAATGGAAAGGAAAATATGCAACAAGAGACAGGCAGAGGGCAGAGTGGGTAAAGGAACAAACGCGCTGTAATGACATCCCGGTTGGAATCAAGAAGAAATGGGCTTGGGAAGGGCATGTAATGCGAAGGCAAGATAACCGGTGATCTTTAGTGGTAAAGGGCTGGATTCAAAGAGAAGGCAAGCGTAGCGTTGGCCGGCAGATCGTTTGATTGGAGGATAAGATTAAACAGTTTGCGGTGAGGTGGTGGCCGCAGTTCGCACAGGAGAGGTTTAATAGAAAAGATATGGGAGAGGCTTTTATCCTGCACTGGGCGCAGCCAGCTGATGATGACGGCTACAGTGACGATTGTGATGAATTAGCGACTTAGAGTACACATGTTTGGACAGAAAAACACGCAACCTTTCACAAATAGCAGTTACAAGAACCTTGGTGCATTTTTTTTCTGTTATGACGGCTCCAGCTTCTAATATTTTGAAAATTTTCTGCTCAGAAATTGTAGGCTGCTACCTTGTCGTCAGTAGGCCGTCAAATTCATATAATTATATGACGCAATTTTCAAGGTACAATTTTCAATAGCGACATGGTAAATAGCGACATAATGAAGCTTATGGCTGTATTAATTATCGCCAGCTATGTGCTTTTGCTTTATTTTTTATAAGCGCTCAAAGACGGAAACTCTTTGACATTTCTGTACAAGAAGTGCACACAAGAAACCTCGGGGAGCAACTCTTACATGAATTATACTGTAATATACAGGAGGCGCTGAAACGGGAAGAAAACGACCGAGACGACTCCAAAGCAACAGCGTTTGCAGCAAGCTCCCTCGTCGAGCACATGTAGTGGCCAAAGCGCTCAAAAGGTGGCGACCCCGGTGCAAGAATTATTTCAGGGGCAGCGAGAGAAATGAAAAAAAAGGTTGTGCAATTGTCGGGCTACTAAGAGGGAATCTAGAAGATTGCGGTGAGGGGCTAGTTGGTACGACATTATGGAAAATATGAATAACTGCGCAAAAATGACAGGACAAGAGAGAAGAAGCACAGAAACACTGCGCTTGTCTTGTGTGTTTCTGTGCTTCTTCTCTCTTGAACCGTCCTTTTTGCGCAGTTATTCATATTTACTAAGAGGGCTTTGCAGTGAGGGCGATAGTTCTAGGGCCGCCTATGAGAGCGTCCACGTCGAGGTCACCTCCAAGTCCAACGAGCCTGACGGTGACTTTGACGGGCCCGCTACGTTGTGAAGTTGTATGTGATTTGTGCAATAAGTATTATTGCCATTATCATCATTATCATTATCGTTATTATTCTCATGGGACCTTGAAGGATAACTTGTTGGGAGCACCAGCATTTTGACTAACATGATTCCCGTACAACAATGGCCAGCACGTGACCCCAGCAAATATCAACATCAACACACACCAACTGGCCGCGGTAACCAGGCTCACTGCATTTACAGCGTAGAAAGTACTCGTGCATCGATCACTACAAAATTTGCACATGGCACTTAAGACTGCTTGCGTGCTGTGAAGGCGAAATCATTTATGGCCAGTTTTGCGCCTCTAACTTCATCTGGCGTTCCTCCCCCCCCCCCCCCCCCCCCCCCTAGACTGTTACCTTAACCACATCACGTGACGTGGTGTGTAACATCACGCCACATTGTGCGATGTGACGTAGTTGATCAAGCCATACGATCTGACTTAATTGATGAAGTAATGTTACACATTTGCCATACATGTTCTATGACGCCATGGTGCACTAGGACGTCATCTTATTTTCTGACGTCATCTTATATTATATGAAGTCAACATTACACCATGACGTCTTAAGGCACCACTAAATATGACTATCTTAAACGTCATAGACATCACTGTCATTATCTATTACTTCCGTTAACTATCTCCTGATGTACTTCTGCCGTCATGAGGTCTCGATGACGTAATGGGAGTTTTTGCGACCACTCTTTCTGGTTGCCGACAGCAAGTTTCTTGCCTAATGGGCCATATGATGCTTTCGCATTAAAACGAAACAAGATTGGATACCGAGAAAAGGACCCAGTACTCGAGTCAGCTCGCACTAAGTTCCCACGGCTCGCCATGTTTCCTGAAAACGAAAAAGTGCCCCTCCTCTTATAATGTCATTTGCCAATTCTGTTCAAGAAAATATGCCGGTTTATTTATTGGAAGCCGACTGTCTCAACAGTTTAATTGCCTTTTGAAGAACGGCGATCACTTTGTTTCTTGCTCTTCTAATGCGCGTTTTATTGCAGCAACGAACACTGTGCGCTCATACAGGAAACAGGACAGTCGAGAGGGAGACAGGGCACAAAAAACGCGCCCACACCGAAAGAAGCAAAACCTCTGTTTCGATTACCTACTGCGAATGTTGTTTTCTGCAATACAAAGAAAAAAAAAGAACGATAGAAAGCGAAAGTGGAGAGAGAGGCAGCACAGCAGCATGAAAAAGAGCACACTGGCAAGAAACGTGCTGTTGAATAGGCGGGAAAGACAAAGCGAGGGCAAAGTGGTGGCGGCGGCGGCAGCGCTCAAAAGCGGCGCATTGGCTCCTCCTCTCTCTTGGAGGTCATCTCGCTTTGTCCGGCCTGATGCGAGCCGACATCAAATTCGGCGTATAAAGCGAAGGCTGCCAGGACGGATAAAGCAGTTCAATCCGACCGGAAGAGGGAGAGCGCTTTCGGGGCCGCCGGAGGTTGGAAGCCCCGCCAAATCCAGGGAGAGGGAGAGAGAGTGAGGAGGATGTTTGAACGAGGGGGAGAAGGTGCACCAGCCGAAGGAAGCGAGACAAACAGGCACGGAAGCGCGAAGGCAGAAGGAGGAGAAGGAGAGGGGAGAAGAAGCCCCTCGGATGCGTCGTCCGCCGGAAGCAGGGGCGATACGACGGCGCTGGCGGTGGAGAGCACGTCAAGGAGGCTGGTTCAGGAGCCGCCGGCTCGGTCGTCCACCGATCTCCTCGCTGAACGGACGCCGCCTCCGCCGCGGGCAGCCGTGCATGTGCCACCGAGGGAGTCCTGGCTGCCTCTTCCTTGGTCGGCGCCTCGTGCAAACTCGGGTCTTGTTTTGCTCGTCTCAGAACCTTGGAAGGGGCATTAGTTTTTGGACTTTCTAGGCGCGTTGCGAACATTTGGGTGAACTGGGAATAATCAGCTAGTCGCCTTGCCTATATGGTTATGCTACCATGCGCAGGGTGTTGAAATAACACCGTCAAATGCATTGCCGTGGTGTTCGCGACAGCAGTGATGCATCGTTGTCGATAATTCGAATAACGATGATAGCTAACCAATCTACGAGCGAAAGGTGACCCAGCTGTATCGAGTCGCAGGTATCATATACAAATAAAGAAGTGAATTGATAAACTTGCAAGGTGAAAGGCGGAAATGATAATGAAGAAAGACTGACGTGAGACGAAATGATGTCGACCATAACATAAGTTACTAGAGGGTGATCAATATAAGCAGCGAACATGTTCTTTGCGCCTGCGCGTTAACTTCCTGAAGACGCGCGAGTGACTTTCATTAGCACGTTTGCGCCGTAATCTTGATCCCAGTGCCAGAAGAAATAGTTAAGCCGAACTTTTCATGGTATTAATTTTGAAGTGACGGATACTGGTGGCGGTAAGCAGACGTAGCGTTGCATTCTGTTCGGTGCAGTACCGCACCGTGAACAAATGCATATCCCCCGGCAGAAGTCCTAACGCCACGGCGTTCACACAGCATCGAAATGAATGTCCCTAGAATGATCCGTGTAGCGGATCATTCAAAACACAAGTCACGCAGTAAGTTTCTCTGCCGCAAGAAGAAACCTTCGGCTAGTATTTGAGGGTCCTTCGGTATTAAATAGTGCAGTAATGGTTCATTATGCGGCTGAAGCGAAAGCATTTGGCCTGGAGATTTTTGAGTAAGACTGTACATATTCTCGGAAAGTGTATCGGCGGTATTTCCTTATGTTTGCTTATTTATAATCAGTTTAATGCGTTGGCATGAAAGCCTCACACAAGAAAAAACACTGCATCGGGTTTCATAAAGTTCGCCTGATTGATCGACGTGGTGTGTGGCGTCACGAGAGCACGCGACATGGACGAGCGCTCAGAGGTCGGCGGGGTGTGTCACATTATGGGATCACGTGACATGGCCGAGTTGGCAAGTGCCCCAGCAGGGTGTGCGGCAGTTGCCAGGTGCCACTGGTCATATGAAACTGCCGAGCGCGGTGCCGGGATGGGCTTCAGCCGGCAGGTGCCCCTGATTTTGTGCTGAAATATCTAGACAGCTCATAATGTCAGTTTGGAACGGTGCGTTCAGAGCCTTCGTCTGGTCTGCTGTTCTGCCCGTAGGTGCCTCTGCGCAAGTTATTAAGATGATTAACAGAAAGTTTTTTTTTCTAGGGCACAGGGGAATCTTTTACCAGAGAAATAAAAAGACTTCGCGAAGTTATAAAAACAAGGGCAAAAGTTCATCTTTCAGTTGCCAGGCTCCTAAGCACACGTATTGCAACGTTCTCCTAGAAATTGGTTCCTTATATTGAACGACAAAGTAGCTCTTATGCCATTCACACCGTCCTACTAACCGTGCGCAGTCTGGTTCAAGCTGCCGTTGTTTTCTTATTTTGCCGGCAGTAAGCCAGAGGGAACAGCACCTGCATCGTTCTATACCAGGCCGGAAGAGTTCCCGGCGCAATCTCTCCGCGTGTAATCGCATAGAGAAGCCGCAGCTGAAGAGGCTTCCATGGGAGAGGGTCTCCGGACCCGGTGCCACAATGGACCCCATTAGTGGCCGCTCGGTGCCGAACAGCGGCGCCTCCTTTTGTCGCGAATGAGAAGGACAGGCCCGTCTTTCCCCTCATTCATCCCCCAGGTGCGCCCTCTGCCGCCGCGCCAGCACTGCTGTCCAGGTCGATCGGGAGACCCGTGCCGAGTGGCGGGCGCCGAAGAGATGGTTGCGCTGCAGGCATCTGTTACGCGTCCGCCGGTTTTCGTCACAGCTTTGAAGCACAGCGCTCCTGCTGGCAGGCGCCCTTGCCCGCTATCCGTCTCGTCCAGCTTGGAGTGTGATTAAAAAAGTAAGACGGTCTAGTTGGCGTGTGTCCGGCAGGACTTCGTTGTTTTTTTTTTGTTTCCTAGCGCTAGTTACCATGTTTAAGCCAGTGAATCAAAAGTTTGGATTGCGCTTAGCCTCCAGTTTGGACTAGATTTGCATTGCACTAGGTGGCACGTGCTTTAACGGGTAGGTGCTAGCGGGAGAAGTCGAACCGGACGCGGGGCTCATGCAGTGCGACAATGTTTAGTAAAACACTCATTCTTTAAAACCTCGCGAAACGGAAGCGCAAGCCGCTTGGTGACGTGGTAGTAACGACATCTCCACACAAGGATTGACCTCAACCCTTACTTGCAACTGCGATACTAGGTCATTGCTGATAGTGCGCGTTTTGTGCGCAGAATTTAGAACATAAGAACGCCTACTTTGTATTGCAATAAAGCTGAAAGAAGATATTTATGCATAACATCATAATTGTGACACTTGAAAAAACGTAATGAGCTGTTACTTCATAAATATTAATGCTCTACAAAAAACTACGAATATAAATATGAAAAAAACACCAATCTACAGCTAATGAAGAACCGGCAGCGGCAGCAGAATAGCTCTGAACAACATTCTCTTTTTATAAAACGCCCGTCAAACGATAAATAGTTCCCCCACCCTTCGTTAAGAAGAGCGCAAAGCCTTGAATTCCAGAGAGAGACAGAAAGAATAAGGCAGGGAGATTAGCGGGAAGGGTGTTCCGGTCGGCTACCCTAAAATGGGAAAAATAAAGGGGGACATAAAATGGCAGAAGAAAAAAGAGCAGTGATGTTAGGAGCAAAGACATCGGGTGAGGACAACCCGGGCTACAGTCGCAATCTGTCGCACAGTGTCGACGCCTTAAGAATTAGAAACAGCGCTTTCGTGTCTACGTACTTGCGCTGTTCCTAGCTCAACGGGTCACAGTGCTTGAACTGAAGGCTTCGGAGAAGTCGTGGAAACATCTGCCAGTTTTGCTGCCACCATTGCCACGCCCCTAGCCCCAGGGGTTACAGTGATTACACAGAGGCGAAATTAACGCAATAAATGGTATGCAACTGTTGCTCCACAAAAACATTCATCAAACATCGATTCTTACAATTAGATCGCTGAAACCAGTTGGTGATCGTGATCGTGGTGCATCTTTGAACACGAGTGGTAAGAGTGACAGAATGATTCTAATGAACGAAGGGCGTTGCATTAGCGGGACGCACAAAACTTTTGCGCAGGCACTGACCTGAAGCTTGTTCGATGCTGACAGTGCAGGTTTCAAAGCAGTTTTGGATAGAAAACAGGAAAGAACTTTCATTTGGCCTTCACCAGGCGCAGAATGCTGAGGTTGACATCGGCGACTTAAGCTAAAGGCGTGCCATATTTTATTTATTTATAGTAATGCATGGATGGATACAAAGCTAGCCGCCTATTATTTTTTTCTCTGCATCCGCATGACAATGCTTCGGCATCAACTCATTTTTAGGTGCTCACTGTCGAAAAGACTACTTTTGTAACTTGTTATGAAAACGCTCGCAACAAGAATTAAGCCATCGCGTTCCCATATTTCTAGTGGTGCAATTTCTTGAAGCAACAAACAGGGCTAATCGAACTCGATATCAGAAGAGGTGAAGGGTTGTGAAAGTCATCGCTATCACTCTTTCATTTTACGTTCTTCAAAGCGACCCTTGTATTCAGGTTAGTATAGGTATGTCCAACCACCGAAGTTGGTATTGAAAGTGGTTACAGCCTGCACTCAAGAACTATCGTGACTCTTTCTAAGCAAAGAGGGCACCCGATGCTAGAAAAGAGTCGCAAAGACTTTTGTAAAGCGCGTCAACACGCACAGCATATCCCTTTAATGATCCGAATTTGCTGCTCGATCACCGAATAAGGCGCCGTATTAACCCCGAAGTAAGCCCACACTCACAGTAAACACTGCGCATGCAAAAATAAATTTTCCGCGCGTCGGCGCCACCATCGCCTCGTTTGTTCCCGCTTCCCAAGAGAGGAGCCGAGGAAAAGCGCAAAGGAAAACCTGCACTGGCCGGGAGTTCATTTATTTTTGCAGTTCTGCTTTCCCGCGTGCGTCAGCGCCAGGCGAAGGCGATCAGCGACCTCTACACGTTTAGCTACACGCTCCTGGTGTCGCCGGCGCATATTTTCTAGCGTAAGCGGCAGGCGGGGCCGAAAGAGAAATGCTCCGGTCTTGATGGAAAGTGCTCGCCTAGGCCTAATTTCTGCAATCGCCAGTACGCGTGACGCGCCTACCGAAACGCCCACGTCAAAAGGGGCGCGCTCCCATCGTGTCGAATATAGGTCGCTATCCGCACTCGCAAGGCTGGCGGAGGAATCCCGCTGACGGTGCCGTATTGCCAGCGCGCGCTGTTGCTTTATGAAATAGGTAGCTCCGGCGACACGCGGACTTACTTTTTCATTTCATCCGGCGTCAAACGAGCACGCTAGTGAGGAGCAGAAGCAGCCACGGACGCCAGTACGGTGGTTGCAGGAAAATATTCCTTCCACAGGTCGACACTGTATTCAGCAAGTGCGCTGGCGTTATATACTTTTCCGACGCAAATACGAAGAGCGATTTAAAACGCAGAAGGCTAATGTCATGCATGTAACTGTCTGGGAGGTTCTTGAGCAAAAAATACTAAAGGGAAATGTTCTCTAGAGCTCCTGAGATCGTTTGAGAAACCGTTGACTTGCGAGGTGCGTGTTTTGCTTTTGTGTTTTGCTACCAAAAAGCTGCATCTCCAAACCAACGTCCCAAAACTCCTAACCTGCATCCCAATGGGGCTCTCTTCGACTACCCGCGTGGCTTCTCACTTCAAGATTTTTTTAGAAAATTTTCCAAAACACGTTGATTACCAGCCAGTGTACTTTTGCACTGGTACACGTTTCGCACTGGGATCTGCTTTCAGAGCTTATTACGAAATTGTTTGCTTGTTTGCTCAAGGTGTGCATAACGCAGGACCTACGGTGACTTGTAGCCGAAGAAAACGCTGAAAAAAAAAACGCATCATCCAAATAATCGGAACTGAAGTAATAGCATCAAGATGGCTTCACAGGCTCTGCTTGCCCTTTGTGTTATTAATATTATCGCTATGAACAGCAACACAATGGGCAATAATTTTATTCAAAAACTGTCACTTTTAACAAAATCGTTTTTCAAGATTGTGCCAGCTCTTGGCGGCGTAATTTGGCGCGCGTTTGCAGTAAGATTTGGAAAAGCACGAGCAGCCCAGTGACATTGATGTCTGATGCGACATTAAAGCTTCTAGGTTAGCTTTTGTGAAGGAGTCAGTTATTATAGACGCCCGTGTATTTTGCTCTTCATTTTCCTTCAATCGCAACAACTGTGAGAGATGAGTTTGTCGTGGCCGCTTTGCTGCAGGTACTCAGCGCGCACAGAACTCAGGGTTTCAGTAGGTTAATTGCTGAGTAAAAGGAGATAATTAATCTGAGGCGCGTAAAGCGAATGTATGGCAATTACAATTCGCATGACGGCTGTGTGGTTATCAGCGGGCCAAACCTGCTCCCGCCATTTTTGACAGCAATCTTACAGGTTGATCAGTCATTACGTCGAATTCGCTGCGCGCCACGTCAGCCTACCGTGTGAAGACCTTCATTGCCGGCTCTTCATTGTTAGTGCGAAGAGCTTCTTTGCTTCCGCCTAACTTTGGGGATGAGGCAGAGGGGATTAAGAGGAGGCACGTGCATCACGCCCTCATCTCGCCGCTTCAATGCTTCATATATCCATGCTGCTACCATTGTCACCCAGCGCACGCTGGCGATCTTCCACCTTGTCCCCTGTGCATTTCACCGCAGAAATAATCGGCTATTGTTGCTGGATTAGGGCCAGTGCGTAAACACTCAGCCTCGTATTAATCATGACGGAATGTGACAGACATACTGCATGTAGCGAAAATAAAAAGCAAAACAGTGCAAGTATTGCCTCGTACTGTATTATTACCACGTAAGAACCAAATCACGCCTTCCCTCGGACCACTAGTAACGCCACTTGACAATTACGCACCACAAAATAAAACACGGCTTAGCACGCCGACGCACAACTTATTCACCCGTAGTTCACAAATCTTTCAGCCACAAAAGTCTTCACTGATATTTGCGCGCTACAACGCACGAACATGACCGCACTTCGTTTATTCGAATTTCACGACTTTGATGAGTGTTTATTCTAATTTTTTTCAGCCACGCTAAGCCTTTGCTGCTGCATTTTAGCAATACTTGAATTCTGTGGTGGAACTCAGCGTCTGAACGAATTTCAAATGTGTGCCAGGTGCAACCATTCTGTGCACAGCAATGTTCCACACGTATCCAAGTACTGCGTTTGGACGTACCCGACCCTGAACGGCCTCATCGTTTCATTATCAACCAGGTCAGCATGCGCTAACTTTAGCGCGCAACGCAGCTAATAGCAGTCGATGCGCAATCTTCTCTGCTACTTACCGTATTCGCCAATAGCAATCAGACAATGTTTTTTTGAGTCTCAGCCATATAGCGCTGCTCTTACGACAGCCCTGAAGGACCAAAGGATCCGTAAAGCTGATGTCACGGGTTCTTTTTACCTCAGACAAATGTATAACTTACAGGAGGAGATAAGTGGTCCACAATACAGTTGAGAAACAAACTCCGCAGCTTAGTTACTTTTGGCAAAGACGATGCTTGTGTCTACAGTTTGACTATCATGCATTGCGTGTATATTGTTAGCCAAGCACTCGCAGCACTTAAATGCGTATTTACTCAGACCTAGCCATTAAACGCCCACGATACCCTCACTGTGGCATGAAATAGAGAAAAATCTCAGAAAACACATGATCCTTTGAGCCGACACATGATTCCAGCCGACGTCAATCTGCGCGTTGGGTAATGCATTTCGCGGTTACGGAGGAAGGCTTCGGTTATCAACCGGAGCCAATAACATCGCTCATTGTGGCCTCGATGGCCGTAGGCTCAAAAGTACACCTCTCTAAATAACGGCGAGCAGCGCATGTGCAGTACATACTTTATTGGCGTAAGTCACTTAATTGGATCTCCGGTTATTGGATTTGTGTGTGCACATTCCATGGTCGCGGGGGAGACCTAGCTCCGAAGCGCGCCAAGTCCGGCGTTCAAGATAGCATTCCGTAGGCTAGAACACGAGAACACCCCCGCTATGACTCCAGTGAAAAAAAAACTACAGCACCAGCCATAGAAATTCACTTACTCCCCTATACGGGAGACATTCATACCTAGGAACACTTGGATACCAACAACAGAAACACCAATGAAGAAAAAAAACACGGAAAAGGGGGTGGGGGTTGGGGGAGGGGCGGTGAGACTGCGAAGGAATGAAGCGGAGAAGAGGGTCTCCCAGTGTCGTTGCTGTGGTGGGGTGGCTGGTGAGCAGAATGGGCGGCGGGGAACTGTGGGAAAGTTCTCGTTCCCGAGCGCGAACGCAATCCTCAGAAGTGGGGATACGGGGAGGCACGTTCGTGATAGATAGCCCGACGTTGGCAAACTCAACGCCATCGGAAGGAGTCCCGTTTCAAGCTGCCACGCTGCTATGCCTCAGTCGAGGGAGCGCTGCACATTAGACACGGGGCGGGAGCCGTGGACGCAAAGCAATGCCGGGTTGCCTACCACACTTTCTTTTTACACGATTGAGCAGGAGGGGACAAATGGCAGGGTGCCTGGTCGTTCTTTTCAGTCGATGGTAGTCGGCTTTTATAGAATTGCTGTGGCCACTTTTTCCCAATTCATGCACTTGTTCACAACTGATGATCTACGCTTACGCAATTCTGTATCTGGCTTTTCGAATGTCAGTACTTTACGACTACGATATTCCTGCTGACCATACGGAGAGCTGCAGTTTGGCACTTTCCCTCAGTGCTGTGAAATAAAAATTCGTACTTTGCTGAGCCCACCTCGTGAATTGGTCGGCACTCACTGGCTTACAGTGGAAAGCTATATGCACAAAAGCAGCGTTAGAAGTAAATTCATGAGTCGTAAGAGTACAGCCATGCACTTCAGGAAAAAACGCATTTTTAATGATTTTAGTTCTAATACAAGCTGTAGGGTCTCCTCTCACTGTGTCAATTATGTACTCCAATAGCGCAAATTCTTGCTGGTTTCAAGTACAAGGTGCTTATCTAGTCTTAAAAAAACAAGTTATTTAAATCTTTACCATAAACCAGGACGATGAGCCTTGCGCATCGCTTTCCTAGGCCTTAAAATACTTAGATCAAATGATCATTCTCCTAGAGCATCGTTGTGCGCTCTCCAGCTAAACAGCAACCGCGCAGGAAACCACTGTCAGCATGATTAATCTTCCGTGATCTTCCAAAGAGCTCTTGCGGGCCGCAATAAAGTCACAGAGAGCGAAACAACGAGGTACGTTTGCGAACATTGCCAACCGCTAAGCTTACTAGAGTATGCCTCAGTCTCCCCGCAGGTACATCACTGCGGACGCTAATATGGCGGCTGTGTGTTTATCACGTATAATAGACCTGTTTAATAGGGTCCGTTATTCTGTGGGACATATTACTCGTCACAGAAAGACATACCAAATAGCTTGGAGTTCATTCTTTGGTCTGAAGTCGCTTATCCAGAATCAATGTAGTGTATTCAGTCTGCGCTCCCTCATCAGGCGTCACGTTGCGAGGGCGGCATATGAAAGAGTGAGGAAACTTGCGGGCTCATTGTTTCTGCTCCCCCTCAGTAATAGTTGTCTTTTCTGTCCGCTTCGTGCTGAAAATAAAATTCGTCACCCGGCCCGTTGGCCGATCTTTCATGGAGGTGGAGGGATATCACAAGTAAAAGACAAGCACGATGCGAATGAGATAGGAAGAGAGCTCTGAGAAAAGCTTAATTCGATGAACGGCAAATATTTAGCGCCCTACTTCCAAAAACCGCCATCAAAAATGTGATCAGTTTGCTTAAACGGATTGTTTAAAACCACGGCCATGTTAGAGTAGGAATCTAAAAGGAGGCATTTCGCTTGTATTTAAGGTCAATGAATATCTATTACTTCTTACTTTTGAATATTACAAAATATTTCTATAGCTAGCTTCTCTTTAACAGCACTGGAACTCTCGTAGCATCCTGATGACGTAAAAAATATAAAGCGTCTGAGGCGGCGTTTTGAAGAGTCATCTCCTCGCGATAGCAATGGGATAATCTTTAACCGCGGTGAGTCAGAGTCATTGAAGATTAAAGCGCAAATTGCGAGCGCCTTGTATGAGTAAGAGGCAACGCCCAAACTTTAAGAAATACGGTACTTTTTGATACGGCTCCACCCGTTGAGGTCATTGCATCTGAATTTACGACTCTTTTCGGAGCCTCGATTTGCTTAGCTAAATCCCTTAAAATCGATTAAAAGATGAGATACTCGGTGAATGCCGCTGCCGTTCCTGTTGAATGAAGAAGATACTTTTCCGAGTTTCTCATTATTTGCTTTAATCGAGTGGCCGAAGCTTCGAGAAGGATTATAAGAATGCATACTTCTTACCAGGGGCAAATATTCTTGATCATGAAGTTCATGAAGGTCCATTACAGTCTTGGCTTCTGCTAAGCACGACGAACATAGTGCACGCAATCGAGCCATTAATGTTTCCTAGCAGCAAAGCACCTAGGGAGCCTCTAAGCCTCTCTTCAAAAGTGAGAAAAAAAGAAAAGAAAACTATACAGACTTCAACGATTGACAGAAAACGTAAAATCGCTCCCCGTAGTTCCTCCCCCTCCCCCTTCGAATAAAAAGGGAAGAAAAGACAGAAACCAAAGAAACAGAAATGAAAACTATGTTAGAGCCATAGAGAAAACCTGGAGTACGGGACAGATGTTGTAAGGGGTGCCTGAAAATACCAAAGAGAGGCCACGTTTCCATCGTTTTAAAAACGTTTCAACTCTGATTTCTTCTTGCATCACTGCCGTATGTTTACGCATGCTCTATTAAACTTCGCGTCGAAGGGTCAGTAAATCATTCGGCCGTCATGCAATCTAAGTCCCCGTCTTGCGGTAACCTTCGCCAGCACTTTGCCCAGCCAAACCCAAGAATCTGTTCGGCGAAGCTCGTGCGCATTATAAAAACGTTATGTCCCAGCCGCTACTGGCCTTCTAACTGGGTATTTCTCGCGTACGAGGTGAGTACTCTGCTACTAGGCATGCAAGCTTTCTTTTATTGACAATAAACATTAGGTTTGTAAATGTTCTTTCTCCGAATCCTCAAAGATTTGCCGAACTTGCACCGGAGAGCATTACGCGTGTACGTTCGCTCCGTCTGGTGCTCGCGAGCAGCAGCGGGTAACAGCAATTCACCGTGCGCCGGCTCGCACCAACAACCTCGTTGTCCATTATAGAAGACGATCGACATTAAGTTTGGCTATTTTCTCAAAATCAGCCGCTGACAGCTAACTGAAATCATTCCCTGCCCTTAAGTTATGTGGCCAAGGGGACACAAACTGAGATGAAAAGTGCCACCACCAGGATCCTAATTATCTTAACTGATTTAAGAACGTTCAAGTGAGTGCAGTGAGCGGGCGTATTTGTGCTGAAAACTTAGAGGCAGTCTCATTCCAGCACCAATCCATATGGTGAAATTCTTCAAGCTGGTGTGTGTTAGCAGATATTAGCTTCGGAACTTTCCCCCTGGTAAACGTAATTGCGTATGCGATGTATTGACGACCGGCGCGAAACTCCTCCCGCTGTGCCGCGCCGTTTCCTCTGATAACAGTGCAAAGTGACTGATAAAGCTCATAACTGCTTCCCTTCCAGTATCGGGTATCGAAATGGAAGAAGTGCTCGACGCAACAGCTGTGTCATGCTAGGAAGGATTTTGCGTCAACGGCGATCACTTTGCACGCATAATTAGGCGAAATCAATTGATATTCTGGGATAGATTATCTCGGAACAGGCATGCTCTATTCTAACTCTACCAAATGGGATAGCCTAGCATTTCAGCCGCTTCTATGTTTCTAATGTGAACATTAACGCTAACCGCAGTGGCTAAAGAGCTTAATAATAATTTTAGTTAATTAGGTGCCTGGTGGTGACAGTTATCATCTCACTGTGTGCCCTCCGGGCCCCATAGATTAAATCCACAAGTGGATTTCACGTACTCCTCAGCGCCCAATTGTAAGAACGGTGTAAAATTTAGTTTTTATCAGCCTGTGTAGGAGTCGCTTATGTGCGAGTGGAGACTTCACTTAGGAGCGTGGCGCACGAGGCACATAGCACGCAACGCCGGGCGTGCTGCGGAGGGGCTCCCACCTGGGCGCTTTCTCACGCTAAGCATGCAAGACTACAGTCAACCTCCGCAACCGCCGCAAGCTATTCCGACATCCCTCTCGTACATTTGCCGATCGCTCGTCCCAATCTCTCCAACCGGCGCCTCGTCTCCCAGTGAGTTGGGATCCTTATGAGAACACGCTTGCAAATCTCCTTCCTCCGGCTTTTCCTCTCTCTCCTCTTTCTGCGCCACCTGTTACACGGGCTTGCTATTGCGCCAGCGGTGCAGGTTTAATATAGTGAATACTGCTATTTTTTCATTCTCCCCGAACGAACAGCGCATACGCCACTGCAGAGCCTCCAGGACCTGGCGCTGACCCCGTGCTCCCTATCCTCCCCTCGATGGCCTGACTCAGGGCACGCGCCCGCGCCTTATTATTATCCCGCCCTGCAGCGTCGATCGATGCATCAATCAAGTGGTGTTCCGCGGTATCTAAATTCGCAAATTACTGGCGCCGGACAGCGATGCAGGGGCGCCCGTGTTGCATTCTTCCCTCCCCGCCTCCTCGTTTTGTTGTCACCCTCCCCTTGTTACTTAGGACCTGTGGCCACAGGACAGCGTGAAGATCCGAGTGCTCCGACATACGCGTCGCACAGCTTCGCTCCGAATTCAGTGCCGTCGAACGACGGCAGCTCTTGGCTGTCCCGTCATTACAAATGTGGGTTTGCTGGGACAGATATGAGGGCTCGATTTCCGACGCTGTTTCAAATGGCCTGCATTCCTCGGGGTTCGTGTTAAGGGCCTCCTATTCAGTGGAAACCCGGCGTGGTTGCCGTCATCCCCAGTGTGTGCGGAAAACCAGGATTGGTCTAGAGGGTCCTGACGTCACATATAGAGCTGTGGAATGAAAAGTGATTAAAACGTGAGAAAACTGGTGCTGATAATGACGCAACATGACTCACACGTCGTTACGGCGTGGAAGCATAGAAAGAGAATGATTTGCGCTGGAAGCAAAATTGCGGTAATGAGTCCTGAATCGAACACCTGATCCTGGGTTGCGAGTGAGAAACACTACTACTCTGACACGCAGGCACCTTCGTATAGCTTGGATAACGCGGGGCTTTACATGTATGTCGTGTGTTCTTTCACATAATATGGAAACAGTGTCTGCGTTGGTGTGGGCAAGAGAGCCGCTGACGATACCCATTAACGTTCGCGCCATTCCCTTCAATGCGGAGCTTAAGTGCCGCCTAAATATGGGAGACTACCGTTTTCTCTCTCTATTACACGTTCCGTACGGACAGTGGCAGCCTACTGCAAGGAACACGCTTGCCATTAAGTTTCCCGACAGCGTCTCACACACATTGACGGGAAAACATGCGGCAATGCCCATGTGCTAACCATTCGCTCGAAAACAATCTTGTGACAGTTAGGTTACTCCGTAGATTCCGTCTCCTTGCCCACGTGAGGGCATATGTGGGAAAAAATACATAATCTATGTTGTCCATCAATTTATTCTTGTTCTGGGCAAGATTTCAATTATGAAGCATGTGCACTTGAAAGCTGGTATTTTCCTTCGATCTTCAATTATATGGGCTTATTCACTTTATCTTTTTCTTCTGTTTAGCAGAGCAAGCCAAGCGATAAACTAGATGGACAAAATTTCTTGTTGCCGAAGAACACCCGGAAAAACATGCTACTATCATGTCGAAAGAATCGGCTTTCCTGCAGGCACTTTTCGACCTCTTTCCACTTCTTTCCTGCAATGCGAAAATCTGCCTTGACATCATGATGCAGCACCGGTAGGTTTTCGGAAGCCCTGATTTGCGGCAGGAGATTTTTGTGCAGCATAGAAACACGTTAAACTCTCTATATACATTTCGCATATGCGCTACGAGCCGTGTTGTCAGGCAAAATTGTTTCAAATGGGCTTACAAATAAAGCCTGCAGTGTACTTTAGAGCACGTTACTTCGACTTAGCCGCGTAGTTTTAGTCTTCATGAAACTGTCTCTTTCCGTCTTATTCCCTACCATCAGTTGATAAACCATACAATACAGTAGAATTGCCGCGGAAAATATTACTGATCATAATACAGCAGCAACAAGAATCCTCCTTCATGTTCCTTGCAAAGAGAAATTTACTTTATTCGACAGTTCCTATATCCGGGTAAAAAGAGAGACACCGTAAAGTAAGGTTACCGACGTTTTTAACACTATTGCCGGAGAACGGTAGTGTCCAAGGCATTTTGCTTTGAGTTGCTTCCTTGTGGTATGGGCTCAAATGAGGAGCGTTCCATATTAACTTGAAGAGGCTTTGTCATCGCAAGAAAACACCCCGTGGGTGCCTCTATGCAGCCGGTAATGGTGCATGCGTCAATTGTGGCGCCAACACGGACGTTTATAAGTTTTGTCGCCTTATATATATGTACTTACAAATAGGTTTACTCTTTTTTTTTTCAGAATGTACTTAAATACGTTAGTGGGACAGACTTATTTACATAACGAAGGTTTGGGGCGGGGGGGTGGGGGTGATGGTCACGAAATAGGAGACACATTATAAAAGATAAAGATACAGAAGTAAGTCCAATTCTAAGAATGTTTATGAAAACAATGAATTAAAATTATCACCGTTTTGTCAATATGCCGTACTACTCCAGAGGCCATACGAGCTACCTAAGGCACTTAGCAAACTATTAAATATATTCAATAGAGAGGTCAGGAGGCAAATTTTAATTTTACAGGTACTTCTATGCCCTTGCAATCATCGCTCTTTGAGAGAGGCAACTGGGAGCCTAGATCAGCCAACTAACGTTTCTGCCGACACAAATGGACCAACTTTCTGCTGGGGGCGAGGTGGGAGGAATGCACCCGCCATTTATCTCATCACGCCATGCTATAGAACGCTGCAAGTAAAGACAAGATGGTTTGCAGCCTATCTTCCTTATTAAAACGGTCAGTACGACGCGCTACTTCTGACGTTATTAATCCAGAAGTACGTATAGCCCTTGCGATTTAATCCTTCAGCGTCCACAAAATCAAAGTCCGATGCAGCTTAGTGTCACCAAACTGGCAGACTTTTATAATGTGGGCAATACTCCACTTTATTAAGGAGGTCGGTGTCATTGCCTCGACGTTAAAGATAGAGAAAAGACCGGCCCAGTTACGAAAGTTGTAATCAAGGAGGCACGAAGAGGTGACGAAATGCAGTTGGCTGAGTAAAATTGTGAAGATATGTTCGCCGTTCTAGCGCCTGTGTTACCAGGGTGACCACTTGACGTGACAAATGACGAGTCAGAGTTAGCTGGCGCATCATATTCGCAGCACATCGGCCGCTATCGCTCGACGGGACTGAGTGCGCAAGTCGGCGCAGCAGTATACTTTTCCCCAAAACAGCCTTGAAAGAGAGCGCAGGGTGATTGCGCGTGCGCCAGACGCGCAGGATTCGGAGTACTGTTAGACGTTGCTCGCAGTTCAGTAAAGTGATGAAAGTTTAAACTCAGCCTCGTTAGTTTATATGGCAATCAACACATTTTACCCAGTCCTCCTTACCAGCTCTGTTCAGGAGAAAAATATTGGCGACGGTCAGCTGTCGCTTACCACGCCTTCACTGAGGCCCCAGACACGCATGAGAGTTACACAGGCGCGGAGGGCGGAGATAAGTGCGGGCTACGGCCGAATCCGATGGCGCAAGTTACAAATGAAGGCATTGCTTCCAGTCGATTAACACAATTAAGCGCTTTCGACAGCGGTTGACTTCCGCTGCTCCTTCTGTTCCCTCTCTTACTCTCTTTCGGGAGCTCTCCCCCGAGAAGGACGCAAATGGCGCCGCTAGGAGGGCGCAGATTGCGAGCCCCGATTAAGGACCGCGATGGATTTGAGTCCGGCGCAGGCCCTTCTCTTTGGGAGGCGAGCCTGGACGAAACGTGCCTGCGTCGCCGGTGAGAACGGTGGCGCCACCTGCCACGCATGCCTCGGCGGTTGCCAAACGCGATTAGGCGTAGCACGCCGTAATTGAACGACACAAACCGAGGCGGCGCCCCCTAGCAAGTTCGCTGGCTGTCGCGTCGCAGGCCTCCTCCGAGCATCTTTCTCCAGCGTCGACCGCGGCGCGTAACCACGCTTCCTACCGAGTTGGGAGCATGAAATGATTCGCTTCTGGGTGACCGGGCAGGAGTTGTGTGGCTTCGTAAGCGGAACCATCTTTTGGGAACAACGCACCTGTGACAGTTTATCGCTCAGCCCAAGTTGCACCCATAAACATATTAGTCAAAGCATCTTGCTGTGTCGAGAGTTGAACGCTGTATCGATGCCGACGTAACCCCGAGGAACTGCCAGCAACACCAATATAGCCTCCAGAAAAGCGAAGACGTTGTGTGTGTTTCTTTGTGGCAGTGACATATTAATTCGAGCGAACACCTGCTGGTTTTTCTTGTGTCTCCTGAATGGAGTAGCCCCTCCTTGCATCATTTCCCTTCTTTCCTTTTCTTTTTTTTGGAAGGGAAGCTTCAAGAAGACATTGTATTGAATCAATTTGCTTAAATTTTTTTCAAGTTCTTTTTGGGACACACGAAAAAAGGCTTGCTTTAGGACAAAGGAAGATGGCTAACGTTGTAATAAAAGCGATAAAAAAGCAAATGCAGTCTCTCTGCTTGTATTGACCGATTTATCTAACTTGGGTGTCGTGAGCACAAATGGTAATGGGATAATGGCGAGTTTACAGTTCTTGCGCACCGGTAAATGTAAATGCACATTGAAAAGTGGTACACCGACCTCTGTGTAGCAGTGTAATTGAACATATAGATATAGTTTTCCCATGCTGCTGTCAGGAGATGGCAGCGCTTATATCAACTCTCTCTCTCTCTCTTTGATATCTTCTCTCTCTCTTCATTTGTGACATTCACAATACGTTTCCACCCAATGGCTGGGGCTACCCTAGGAACGTTACGATCAATGTGTGGAGCAATTCGCAATTGTCCTTTCTGTGTTAAAAAAACAAACAAACAATGAACTGATAAAATGAACCTGTCTTTCTTTCAGTCAACCAAGACAGCCGGTTTCTTCATATTGAGCATAAGCAGTGCAGACATAGGATATCCTATTATATTTAATTACTTAGAACTATCTGTTGATTACAGTATTTAGGAGATGCACATATGTGTTTCGCCTAAAATTAGGCTTCTCTGTATGCAGAAATCATACCAAATAAAGCAATGTAGTCTAGGTGCTGACTCATTGTGCTCTACAAACAATCACCTACTCTGAATTCGTATTACTGGAGCATGGTTACACTCGGCGCTGTGGTCCAAAAAATTATGGCTACAGCGCGCCAAAATACATGCGCTATCGAAAAGCTTTCAGGCAAAGCAACCTCTCCAGTGCATGTAATTCGTCGAAATAGCAAACATTTGCTGGGCCACAGCGCCGAGGCTAACGGCGTTTTCGAAATTTCAAAAATGTATATGGATATTACTTGCAGTGGGCTACACACCTCTTAATAACTAAGTAGCCTAAGGTAATTAGTTAAAAAGTTAACTATTCAATATTTGTAACCATCCTGCAAGTTAGCACGTCTCAGTTGTATTATGATATACAACACCACTGACAATGCTACGCCAAAAAAAAGTGCTCTTCTAGACCAAAAACCTACATTTAAAAGCTGTGTGAAGTCTTAAGGTGAAACACCCTGCATAAACAGTTCGCTCTTTGCTTTCGCACAAATTTCGGTGCCATTACACGCGGTGTATGTGTTCTTGGTGACGCTGTACTGCGGCGCGCCAAAAGCCTTCCCACGGTTCCCATGGCTGCAAATGGCGCGTACGTACTGCGTATGGCTTCTTCACCCTAGACGCCGCCTTTGCAAAACCGCCGGGTGGCCAAGCAAAGGAGCTTGTCGAGCGTCCGTGCGCGCTGAGGTAACCATCGCGAAGCCTTATGTTTTTTCGTCTCCTGGAGTTGTTTTTGGTCTGCGACGTGTGCCTTATTACAAAGAAAACACAGACTTTAAGGGAAAACGTAACATTGTATAATGTGTACATAGGTCTCCAGCACAGAAAAACACAGAAAATAATATCCATGTGGAGTGATGATATCGAAGACGATAAGCAAAAAAAATGACTAATAAATCTGCCTGATTAGGCCAAATGCGAATAAGGTGCGCAAGCACTTCGGTTCTCATTTTGGCTCTGATTTCGGTTGGAGGCTCAGTTTTCAACCTCAAGCTTCCTTCGTACAATGATCGACAAAATTGTTAATTGGGGGCCTTGGAGCTAGCGCAATTGGCTAGAGCGGTCACTTAAGCTCCGCCTTAAAGATAAAATGCTATAGCACAAATCGGCTAATGCCCACACATGTGGACTTGTTCATTCTCTGCTTCGCATTCACAGACCACTGGGAGACCTCACACCACTGCTAGCCAAGTGGTACAGCGGTTAAGAGATGCGCCATTAACCTACTGTGTCAGGTGCCGCCACCGCTGGGGCTTGTGAGACGCAGGTTGCTCTTCCCTTGCGGCGCGTGGCCTCGTGATAGCGCACCCGCCTCGGCTTCGGGAGGTGGTGGGTTCGACTCCCACTGCCGCCGGTTACCCACCAGTCATGCCGTAACGGTTACAAGCCATTCCCCGGCGTGGTGCTCGGCTTTCTAGGGTGCATGGCCTGGTAAAGGAGCCCGCGCATTCAAATCCCGACACTTTGTGAGCCTTGCATGGGCACACTAAATCCCGTTTGTCAGACAGATACTGGCGAAATCCCTAATAAAGGTCTTAGTGCTAGTGCACCAAAACTGGGGAGGTTGGAAATACCATTCTAAGTATAGACGACGGTGGCTGGGTCAAAGGACGTGAGGAAAGTTCGCACCATGAGAAGTTGGAAGTGGGAACTGAGATTGGGGGCACGGGCTCCCAGTTAAAGCACAGGGTTTGAAACTGATTTTGGGAGAATGAGGAAAAGGCGCAGAGCATGCCTTTTCAGTTAGACCAAGGACTGAAGCTTATCGTTTGCGGTATCAGAGAATAAGACGCAACCAAATTCAAGTATTGGCCAAATTGGCTTTATAGAGAAAGATTAACGTGCCGTGACGCAAGCCGATTTTTTTTTGCATAGTCGTTTTAACTGACCAAGCGAACATTCAACTTAAAGTACATTATTCTTGATATGCGGGCGCCATTCCGAATTTGAGTAATAAGTAACGCCTAGATATCTTACCGATCTTACTGCCTGGAAATATTACTCCACCTGCGGAATTAGATCGGAGCGATAGGCAAGCGATATGCACAAGGGGTGTCTGGGGGAAACACAAGCCCAACGCATTTGCTGACAATGAGGGAGAAATTAATGTCGTCCAACCAGTTTTTGAGGGCATTCAGATATGCCTCGAGAGACTGGTAAAGAACATGAATGTCTCTCGCTGAGGCGAAAAAACTACTTTGTCTGCGTACACAGAAACTGCAATGTCTGGATGAATGGAGATGTGCCAGCAAGGTTTCGAATGTTTATTTTGACTTTTTGATTTAGAACTACATTACCGATTAAGAAAATTTAAAAAGACAGCTCACCTTCGATGTTGCCAGCCATCAATTTAGAAATATAACTTTGCCCATAAAATCAAAAATAAAAGGAGTATGAATTAATTTTAGTTAATTTATCTTTTTATTAACTAAACGAGGTTCGTAATGTCCGCTTTGCTCTACAGTCTAGCTCACTACACAGCGCCGACATATCAATCACGGTTTTTAAAATGAAAATCTGCAAAAGTAAAACCAGAAAATTGTACAGAAACGCCACGCTTAATCTACCATCACCAGCACGAATCTTTTGATACTTTGTGGTTGTTTGGAAGCAGGAAACATTTTTTTTTTGTTTTAGTGCGGTGGTAAGGGCACAGTCATCGGCGAAAAGAATAGTGTATGATCGTGTCGCAGTCGAGCGACTATTAACAAATATTATTGGCCTGTAATTAGTGAAAGTTTAATTTCTGATACCTACAAGAGGCCTTTGCTCATCGATATACCTTGTTAAAAACGTGTATATAGGACACGTAAGAAAAGTTTCACATCCAGAAAAATTGACCGGAATTCCAAGACACAAGATATTTACGTGTTTTCTAGGTTAGTCCTGATTGTTCTAAACTGCTCTGGCGCCAATTCGCGTGGACCCAGCTGCCACGAGGCAAAGAGAACCTCTACCATATCGATATGTTCATTAAAATTTCTCCGGCTTCGTTTCTCTCAAATGCTTACCAAAGTCACAAGTCGAACGACTAGTAGACAAACAATGTATGCTCCCCGCTAAAACTGTGGAATTATAAGGAACACTCAACATTGAAAATCAGAACATATTTAAACCTTTCAACGCTAAAAGAGATTACACAAAATATAAAAAAAATGATAGGAGATAGGTGCCACTAGATCTGCTAATGTACGCCGTTAGGATGCCAGCGTTTTTAAATTTCAGTTTCCTTACAGAGGCTTCCGCTTTTTTTCCGATCAAGTTATGGTTTGCTGCATGCTGCTGCTGTCTACTGACTTTCTGCTTCCACAGCAGCGCACGTTCGCAAAATGCCTCAGACCAGGCACAGGAATAAATTATTCCTCGTGAAGCTGTAATGACCGTGCGTGACGCCATCGAGGCAAAGCGTTCATTTGGCGGGTAGGGCTTCCTCAAACAGCTCAAAACAAATGGTAGCGAGGCGTCCCATCCCGTCCTAAGGAATTATATAAGAAACTATTAAGGCTATACAGGGCGCATAATGGCGGGAAAGAATGAAAAAAAGAAAGGAAAAGAAAGAAAGGAAAAGAAAGAAGGAAAGAAAGCAGGAAAGAAATAAAGAAAGGGAAAAGAAAGATAGAAACAGCGAAATGCATTATTTCAGCGACGCATAATCTAGCAGCAAAAGCAAAGCTATGCTGACATTCGTACTCACGCTTAAGACAACAAAGAGGCCAGCCTCACTGACTTGTGCTTTGTTGTGCTTTTTGCCCAAAATAACTCAACAAAAATTCATCAAAGGAGCCCAGAGCAATGCAAAGCCAAGACAACCGAGCTTCACCCTCTATTCTGCATCTTCGAAAAAGAAATCAAATATTCCCTTGTTTTCCCGTGGCTCATTTCTTCCTTTCTGATGCACACTTTAAAGAGAGAGAGAGAGAAAAACGAACTAACCGGACTCTCATTTTCTCCGAGTTCAGACAGTTGGCAGAGATTTGGCGCTAAGGCTCCTTGGGAAAATCTAAAAAAAAATGTGAGATCTAGAAAAAAATCTGAAGAAGCAAAGAACGTTTGCATAAAATAAAAATACTTGAGCGCATTCATTAGGGAGCGCCTTTTCTGTCTCGAGCTATGACTGCACGTAAAAAACATGAGCGATGACAGCACACGGACCGCAGACCTTACAAAACAGAAGTAATTTTTGGAGACCTCTTTTCTGCACAGCTTCTTTCTACGCGGAGAAAAAGAGCGCGGTTGGCGACTGCTCCGAGCACAATTGCCTGCGATGGCTCCAGACAGAAGACAACGAAATCGCATTTCGCAGGCGCCGTACGTTATGAAATATAAACAGTGCCTCTTGTTTTTTTAATATTCTGAAACTGGACTTGTTAGAGCTTTTTTTCAGTATCTTTTTCCCGAAGCTCGTGCTCAGTCGCCTGTATGTGTAACAAGGAAGAATATCAAATGCATTATCACTTTCCGTTTCTCGCTTCTTATTTATTTGTGTCTTAAAGTTATGCTACTTTTGTACAAGAACTAAAGATAGGAGTTAAAATCATTTCTTTTTGCGTCTGAACGTCTGTTAGTTAGCAAATTAGAGTTAATTTTTTTCGGGGTAGTAGGAGCCCGAAATTTAAAATTTTTTTTGCTTATATGGCTTAAAGCAATTGACTTATCATTTCTCGTCGTGAAATGAAACCAGCCTATAAAAAAAAGAACTACGACGCCAAAAATAAATTAACAATAAACATGACATCAAAAGGAGTTTAAACATCAAAAGAATGAGGGACCGGGGAACGTAGAAGGAAGCCACCGCTCACGAATGATTGGCACGTGACAAACTACAAAGATCAGAATTGACGACAAATTTGGAAGACAAAGATATGCTCATATCACAAAAGATTCGTATTCAGTGTGTTATGGGAAAAAAACCTATTTGAAGTCATGAACTAGAAACAAAATGTTTGGCATATAAATCTTGCATAAATTAGGCCTTATTTACAGCATTTGGGAGAGCTCAGAAGAGAATGAACAAAATTGCACCCTGTTCGCTCGCACATTTTCCTGTCTAAGACCGGTAACTGAATATTGCGGAACATCCCACATCACTTAATAATGAAATATTGAGTATTGATAACTTGAGCATTTTTTGCAAATTGCAGCTCTTCTTTTGACTCTACAGCCTGATGTTGGGAGGTGGAACCTGTATGCTACAAGCGGGACTTCTCTCGCTCATAGCTGCCTTGAAATATGTCTTCCACCAATTCATACTTAAAACCTGATCAATCGATGTTAAACACTAATTAGATTACAGGCAGCAGGATTTCTTCTGATTCCAAAACTCTATAAACAGTTTAAGTGCTCTATTCTGAGTATTTCTAGCTCGGGGTATGTTCACTCGACCAATTTCATTAGACCGTCTCTCTGCAGCTGTGATTTAAGATCACAAACTCATGGGTGTCTAAAATCCAAGTCAAAGACCAGGCTCCTTTAGGAATGTACTCCGATCCATCCGTAGTTCGTTCTTTTTTTGTTATACAGGCTGTTTCATCAAAGGTGAACCGGAAAATTAAAAAAGAAGGCTTTTCGAGATACATGTATGCGTCTGTGCTATATTAGTACAAATGTTGACGAACATCAGTAGCCAGGCGAATTTTGTTAGTACGCTAGTTAACGGGTGTCTCATAGTTACCTTTATAACTATTAAATTTAGATGCATTATAGGAATTCGAGATTTCTGCACAGAACAGCCATATAATTTGTATTAGTTCGAAAGTTGATTACCTACTAAGCCTTAGTGAAAAAATTTTTAGCGTTTATGGCGCGTCCCCAATATTGCTACTTCGTGCTCCACGCGCTGCAATGCCCACCTGTGCACTTCAATCCGTGGCTCACGTGTGATGTGACCTTAACCGAGTGAGCAGCGGTGAGCGCCGCGGCGCGGGCAGGACACACGTGGCAAGCGCGTCAAGCAGTAGCCTAAAGGGGGGCCAGTTGGTTCAGCCACAGCGGTGATGGTGATCACGTCTTCGAAACCCTAAAAAGTGGTATGGCTATTACTGTTCGCAAGCAACAAATCCCTAATTGTAACACTATACCTAACTGTAATAGTTAAGAAGTCAACTATTAGAAATTAGTTATCCCGCACGCTGATTAACCTGATTCACCCGCTTTCTGATGACCGCCCACACTCGCACTAGAATTCCTCAGGACTCTTCTCTAAGCCTAATTATGCCTATGTTTAAAACTCCTGGTTCAGTGAGCTATCTCGTTCTTGTTTTGTTGCGACCCGTGCTCGGCTCGTGCGCACTCACCTTCAAAAAACTCCCTGTCAACGGCAATCACCACATTTTATGCCATCGAGGTAGCATTTCATCTTCCAAGCAGCGTACACGGGCTTCACAACATGCCAGATTCCAGAACAAAGTAGTATCCGTGTCGCGGTGAACAGTTCCATGCGCGACGCTGAAAATGATGAGGGCTTCGCCGGAAACTATCGGCTGTACGTCACGTTAAATAATTGCTTCAAACGTAATCAATGCGTCTTAAGTTTCCAAACATTTCAGATGGGTTATGTATTAGAGAACATGGTAAAAGAATGCAGCGCGAAAAAAACAAGGACGAACAGAAGTGGACAGGACAGAGCGCTGACTACCAACACATTTATTCAGAAGGATGAGCAGCTTCTATAACGCAGTCCAACACCCACGTGACCAAGAAAATAGCAAACGCGTTCAACTATCTAATACAAAAAAAAACAAAACGAAGTACACAATATCAAAGTGATACATATCTGGGTAACGCAAAGTCAGCCAAGAACCGATAAAACCGAGAGGACCACGACGAACCGTAAGGTGCACGCATGGAAAATGAACAGTCAGCGACCTTTGCCGCCAATGCAGCACGAGGCAAAACGAAGACGACAATAACAAAATAGTCACCGAACAATAAGTAAAAGTCGAAGCTAAAAGCAGGGTCGGGGCCAAACGCATAACAAAACAATGCAAAACGCAACGCAAAAGCTGAGTCAACCGTTCACAGTCAAACTGAGTCAAAAAAGTTGAAAGTTCTCTAGAACAAGAATTAAAAGCAGACGTGAATAAAAAAGACGTGTTTATAGTGGGCCTAGAAAACTGGACTCCTTGTCTGTAAGTAAAATTGAAGGCGTGCTGACGCACTTGTCTCCAGCTTTGGCTATCATCCTTGCCTCAATGATGAAACTTTCATTTTCTGTCCGCGCCCGTGCTCTGACAACCGTGCGCGTGCACAATCGGCTCGCTGCACAATCGGCTGAATTCCTATGGAACCAGTACCGTCTGCGCCTTCCAGTAAGGAAGAAGGAAGTGAAGTCGTCTACGACCAACGTCACCGTTCTCGGAGGTGCTTGCATCTCGTCTCAGGACTTGAAGGTCCTACAGAAGGGTCCCAAATTCAGCTTTCAACCACCTTCAAACAAGTACCAGCTCCTGGCTATGGTGCGGCAGTTAGCACAACGAGTACCAGAGCAAGACAAGGCACGAGTCATTGGGGATGGCGTCGATGTTCTACGTCGCTGTGGGGCCTCGCTCACGCATGCTAAGCCTCCCATCGTGTCCATTGCTAAACGCCTCAAGGAGGGTAACCTTATGGCTCTGCAAAGCGACAAAGAAGGCGGATTTGTCATCCTCCCTGACCACTTGTACAAGGAGAAGGTTGAGGTAGCGCTCGAAAAGAATTTCAAGAAGGTTCAATTCCGCCCCAGCAGACAGAAAACTTTGGCTTTGAAGCTACTGACAAGTTTCCAGCTCGACAGAATAAGATCATCGGCAGAAAAGGCCCGAGACTGCTTCTTGGAAGTCTTCTTCACAGGCAAAACCCATAAGCCTGACTGCCCTCTGAGGACCATCATCTCGGAAAAAGGTACGTGGCAGGCTGAAGTTGGTGCCTGCCTACAACGCCACTTGAATGGCCTACCTTTAGATGACCCTTTTCTGGTAAGGAACTCGTCAGAGGTGTTACAGCGATTCAAAGGCAGTTCAGACGCTACGACTGGCTTTACAGTTGACGTTGAAGACTTGTTTTATTCCGTTCCGCACGGTGGTCTATACGCAGCGGTGCGCGACGTGATCCAACAGTCGGGTGAAGTGCGTTTCCAGAACAGCTCGGGTGTGAGCAGCGACAATTTCCTTCGCCTTCTTCAGTTCTACCTTGAATCTACTGTTGTTCAGTACAGCGGTCAGTACTTCGTGCAAAAGAATGGCGTATGCATCGGGTCATCAATCGCGCCAGTCCTGTGTGATATCTACCTGGCGGCAGCCGATAAGCGCATTAGCCAGGTTCTCCCGGGTGAAGTGGTGCATTCGGTCTTCCGGTATGTGGATGATTTTATGATCGTCCTCAGAAGTTGCCCACCTGGTTCGTTGGAGCGTGTCATTCTTGAAATTGTCGCCCTTTTCAAGTCTCATTTTGGGGGTCTGAACTTTACCTGTGAACCGCCGAGAGGCAAGGATGTTCAGTTTTTGGACGTACTTTTTAGTTTTGAACAAACCCACCTCTGTTGGACGTACAACCCTCGCTCTAAGAAAGGTCTTCTTCCGCATGACAGCGCTCACTCGAAATTGATCAAGCGAGGCATTGTTTCTTCTGCCATCCAGGCAGCGCTCACAAAAAGCTGTCCCCATACGATGCAGAGCAGTGTTAACAACCAAGTCCAACGTCTGTACAGTGCTGGCTACTCACCAACACTAGTGAGTAGCGTTTCAGAGACTCTTCTCCAGAAATTGAAAGTGCCAGGCAAAGACGCAGGCAAACTAGAACAGGCCAAACGACCTCCTTTGGCCGTCATCCCGTATCTTCACAAGTTGTCTCACAATTTAAAGAAGGTTGCAAAAAGAAACAACGTAAACCTTGTCTTCTCAGCCCCGTGCAAATTGTCACGAGTGTGTACACTGCTGACAAAGCAAAAGAAAAAGGTTTGCCCTATTAGACATGTAGAACCACTCACACATTGTGCAACCTGTGTCATTTACGAGATTCTCTTGAAGTGTGGACGCGTGTATATTGGGCAAACCGGCAGGTGTCTCAACGAGAGATTGTTTGAACACCGCCGTAGGGTCCGTAACAAAAGCGGCGGGCACCTGGACGACCATTGCAAGTCTTGCAAAGGCTGCGAACCATGTTACACGCGCACGGTTGTCAGAGCACGGGCGCGGACAGAAAATGAAAGGGTCATCATTGAGGCAAGGATGATAGCCAAAGCTGGAGACAAGTGCGTCAGCACGCCTTCAATTTTACTTACAGACAAGGAGTCCAGTTTTCTAGGCCCACTATAAACACGTCTTTTTTATTCACGTCTGCTTTTAATTCTTGTTCTAGAGAACTTTCAACTTTTTTGACTCAGTTTGACTGTGAACGGTTGACTCAGCTTTTGCGTTGCGTTTTGCATTGTTTTGTTATGCGTTTGGCCCCGACCCTGCTTTTAGCTTCGACTTTTACTTATTGTTCGGTGACTATTTTGTTATTGTCGTCTTCGTTTTGCCTCGTGCTGCATTGGCGGCAAAGGTCGCTGACTGTTCATTTTCCATGCGTGCACCTTACGGTTCGTCGTGGTCCTCTCGGTTTTATCGGTTCTTGGCTGACTTTGCGTTACCCAGATATGTATCACTTTGATATTGTGTACTTCGTTTTGTTTTTTTTTTGTATTAGATAGTTGAACGCGTTTGCTATTTTCTTGGTCACGTGGGTGTTGGACTGCGTTATATAAGCTGCTCATCCTTCTGAATAATTGTGTTGGTAGTCAGCGCCCTGTCCTGTCCACTTCTGTTCGTCCTTGTTTTTTTCGCGCTGCATTCTTTTACCATGTTCACTGACCAACAAGCCCAAACAGCCGCTTTAGTTAATGTATTAGAGGACGTGAAGATTTGCCGAAAGTAGTTTTCCAAACAGTGCCAAACTTCCTATGGCATGCAAAATGATTTTTCATCGCTTCGCAATTGTGGCCGTCGAAATCAAGAAAGAACAAGAAAGAGCACACGGAAAGTGGAAAAGGAAAGTTGCTTTCAGCACAGTTCTATTATATAGTGATGAATGCATCTCCGTGTTCAGAAGTTGCGGTCGGTCGAAAAGTTGCTTCAGCACGCTTCCGCGACAAGTCCTGCAGTCAGGACGAATGACATCGTACTGCCCACGACAATGCGCTCATTAGTATAACTATACCGATGAAATCTAAACTGCATTCGTCAAGGTTCCCCAAACTCCCAAAATCAATTACGGTGCCGTCTGCATCAAATTAACGAACCCGGAACTGCCGGAAGACGGGTAGCCTGTTTCGTGCTGTAAGTTGCAGCGTAGCGGTGACAGCTCGTAGAAAGTCGAGTAATCGCTTCTCTCCTGCCGAGTAACGGAGCAGTCGAGTCCTGTTGGTGGCTCGGGTACGAGTTAGCTTGATGTCGTTCTAGCCTAGCTGCATGCAGTTGTCGGCGACTGAAACGAAGTTCTGCTCTCCGCTGAAGGATTTATTCGCCCGGTCTTGATTGCTTTGGGTGAGCAGTTTCCTTGCGTTGCGCTTTTCTCTGCGCTAACTTTTTCCGACACACACGTAACCACGCACGCGCACAATCCCATTCGTACAACAGCACGCGACTTGAACTAAATAACTCTCCTTTAGGTTCATTTTTTTACTTTAATTTGCGAAGTCAACCGCTAAGAGGTCGTGTCAGTTGCATAAAAAAGGCGATGTGCCACAAGTATCAGGTATGTGACCAGTGTTTATCAATGCATTCGGCGCTATTAAAAAACAACCTATCAGCTAGAAAGAGGGTGGGCAGAAAATTATGGTGCAAGAGACAATTCAATACCATACAGACAGTGTATTAATGAGCCAGCTCTTTCACTTTTTAAGATTCACTCTTAAGTGTATCCCAAGCACGTGCGGTACCTAAGATCTTCGTTTTCGCCAAAACCTACAAAGTTAGGGAACACCGAGGTGCTCTAGTGTTTCCAGAGTTCCTACTTAACTATTTTTGAACGTCTTGAGTGTAAAGCTGCATTTCAACGCGAAAGCGTTAAAGGCCCCGACACCAAGAAAATCCAGGGTCAGCTTTGTGAGCGAAAAATCGCGACCACAGCTCTGGCAGGAGGTGCCCAGAGAGCAACCTATGAGGCAGGTGGGCTACCTAGGTCACGTGACTTTGCGGCGTCATTACAACCCGCCCACCAGACAGTGAGCAAACTGCGCGCCATAGAAGGTGGCAGTTAAAATAACGATTGATCACTCGGGAAGAGCAATCTGGGCCTCACAAGGCCCACCGCTGGGGGGAGTACGTGCCATTGCAGGGCAGTGGCGCATCGCTTAAACGCTGCAGCACTGCACCAGGAGAAATATGAGGACTCCCGGGGATCTATGAATGTAGATTAAGGGACGACCTCCTGCATATATGAAAATTAAGCCATTACGCTATCGCGTCAGACCCTTAAGGCTGAGCTTAGGTGTCTCCTATAGTTTTCTAAAGGCCGAAAAAAACTACGGAATGGGTTTTGGCAAGTAGGATTACGCACTCCTCGTGGGTGTCTAAGATGGAGTGTCATCCATGGCTTCAGTATTAAACACGTGCCTTAGTTCTTCAGCTGGTCTAGGTAGGTTATTAGCTTACGCTTGAGGCGCGCCTTCAACGGCAGGGCTGGGCAGACATGGGTATGGAAATGACGGGAACATGTTGGTTAGGATACAAACACGAAAGAAGCCAACAGTCAGTTAAAGCAAGTAAGGAATAGGGGAATGGATGATCTTTTGTGTGATGCTGATTTCTTGGAAAAAATTAGTTGCTTAATCGATTAGGTCGGAGACAACTTCATGCAAAGTAGGAGAAAAGTCAAGATCGTCATCTGTGGGATCCTATACCATGACCTTTGCATGTACAGCCCTTAACGAATGAAGCCATGGTGGCGGTTGTCTACTCTTCTATTTTAGAGGCCATATTGGCAAACACAGTCTTTGTTACACTGCATGTAACACGAAAGCACTGGAACGTAGAAGGGAGACAGGTGCTACCCTATAGCTCAGTTGTCAGAGCAGAGCACGCTCCACGCGGAGTTCGTAAATTAAGATTCCGCGCTAGAAGTGTCATTGCATTGTCTTGCACATTGTATGACAATATTTTCTTTCTCAACCAATGCGCCACTAATGTCTGCGGAATTCGCTCTCATTTTCTTTGCTTGAAATTACTCTTGGCTTTATTCACATTCAATGGCCGCCGCTATTCGGCGAAAGCAGAACAGCGCATATGCTAAATTTTGAGATTACCCCAGTCGTGTTCGAATGGAAAGGCAAATTTCTCTATCTCTGTATATGTCTAAAAGGGGAACTATTTGTAATTGACGTAAATGTTATTAATAGCCTTAATGAGAAGGAAGATGACCAATGGCATAAAAAATAAAAGCTTCAAATTCCTCACAATCGTCGGAAGCGTCGATTCTTCTGATAAGCAGAACGTGCTTCCATGGACAGTAGATTGTTGGGGAGACACGCGTGTCTCATTCACGCAGCTGGGTGCAGTTTCTTGTTCAAATAGCGCCCTCAAAAGTGAGGCATTCTTCGATAAATAAATGTCTATCTCAAGGAAAAATAAACTTCTCCTGTTTCATGCAGACGACCCGGAAGTCGCCCTCAGTCTGCACTCGATTCTTCTGCCTCAAGCGTTCTTTCTGCTACAGTTCCCCACCAGAAAACAGAAGCCCCAGCACATATCATGACGCTGTTGAAATGTCCTTCCGCGGAGCTGTGCGCTGGGTAAAGTACAGCGCAGGGCTAGAAATTCGATATCAGCCCGAGACGGCGGGGAGGGTAGAGGTGCGGGAACACGAAAGCGGACACCCCCAGAGTGTGTCTCGCGCCGCTGCAAATATTGACAGTGGGGAGGCTCCCTCTTGCGAGACAGAGTGCTCGCCCACTCGACGAGGACAGGCTGAGGGAAGCCGGTCTAGCGTGGGATGGCCCCGAGCCCCAGCCGACACTGGATACTTGGTGCCGAGACGGAAATGAAGCGCGCGATGTTTTTGTTTGAAACGGCCTCGCGACTTGGCGATCAGTCTGCATCTTGGTGCAGGAGACCGCCGACATCTGGGGGGGCGGGAGGCAAGAATTTTCTCGGCTCAACGCGTGCTTGTATCGCGTGTCCACGCACACTGCAATGCTCAGGAGCACTCGGAAAACCGAAACGCCCGGCGATGGTGTATTTCCTCCTGAGAAACAGCCACATCACGCAGTTTTGAGGCGGCTTGGGCTCCCTCAGGTTGATAAGAGCGCACGATCGTTGAAATTGTCACAAATAAATCATGACGACCTTGCTTCTTATGAGAGGTGTTGTGCCAAGGCTTGCTCAGTACAGTGGCTGCAAATCTCTCCTCAAGAAGGGCACTGTTATTCCCGCACGTTTTTGTAATGCCGATTTGTCAGCACATTTTGGATTTATCCGCCGGCATGCGGTCTAATCATTATTTCATGCACTAAGCGGGACGAGTTATCCAGTGTACGGTTGTTAGGTTCTCCAGGATTTATGATCTGGCGACTGTGCGTCGACATTCCAGCGCCGCTGCGTCAATGCCGAAAGCGAAGGGAGAAGAGCTCTGCGCACGCACTGGTGGCCGCCATTTGCATGGGGGACACGTTGCTCCAGTTGCGAGAAATGCGCCACGTCCCTAAGGCGCGCCCCTCAGTGCAGCGGTGAGACCACGCGCGAGCCTCCTCGGGCTGCTGCCTCTGTCGACGCACGTTGGCGACCTTTTCCTACACCTCCTTCCCTTTTCTCCGCTACACTTCCTCCCCTGAAATTCGCAGCCTCCATTGGCGCTCTTCGATTTCCCGACAGTTCTACAAAAGAGTTTCGCTTTCTCTCCGCTCTTGCGGCGGCTCTGTTTCCTCGCGCCGTACTGGCGTGTCGTTCCTCGTTGCTTTGTTTGCAACGCCGGCGTTTTGCTGCCGGGCAATATTCGCTGCGCGCGGGCTTCAGCGACCGGTGGGAGTACGCCGGGGATAACGGGGACGGAGTAAGAAGTAAAGGGAAGCGCTGTGAGGGCCAACGAAGCTTTGCGGGAGATCGGTGTTCGGTAAACAGCCCAATGCAGGCGGGACGCAGGCACAGATTCCTGCAGGGCATTTCCCTTTTAGCGCCCCGCACACTCCTGTTACGGACGGCTTGGAGAGAAATACAGTTCGGGAAGAGGAAAAAAGGAAGTACTATGGGAACGTTCGCTGCATGCAGATCGCGACCGGGGCTTGCCAGCTCGCGTTCTTAGCTTGCCTGTGCTTTGCTACGCGTGCTCGTATTTATCACTGATAACTCTTTTTCTTACACGTGTGCGTTTTTGTGTCCACTTCTGCCGCGTTTTTATCGCGTCAGTCTCAATGAACTGACTAGGAGTGAAAAGATTTTACTGAAGCCATCAGTCACCAAGGACAACGAAATCATAGCGGACTGTTTTTTAATGATTTGTAGGGTTAAAATGAAAAATTTGTAGCGTAAGCATTTGATTACACTACTACATTTGTGTACGTTTAGTAGTGTAAGATATTTGATTAGAAAGTAGAAGAAAAACAACCACGTGCCAATAGTGGGATCATAGCGCACTACTTCTGTATATTGCTTATGGTGCTATTTATGTCGGCAGTACCGTAACCTTCATAGTATCTCTTAAAAATAAATATACAGAACACCCCCCTATGACTTCTTCCGTTTCGGTATCTGCTCGCTTCCTTAATATCTATATCATAACGAGCCTCTCCTTTACCTTGCCTTCTCAGTTCAAGGCGTGAAAAGGTCAGAGAGAAATTTTTTCTTGAAATTGTTCAAGTAATCAAAAAGAAAAAAACTGCGCATGTTTCGCCCGAAAAAGTATGGCAAGTCCAAAGAGCTTTACTGCGTATTGGCGCGGCTTCGCATTTACTTCGATGCAATCGACCTGATAAAGAACGAAAATAAAAAGTATATCCCTATTCGTTCTATCCGCAGAAAGCAAAAAAGCAAAATCAAGAACGCTGTAAACGTCGAAAAGATAGCGCGGCGAAAACATTACACATTTTTGAAGGTAACATTAGGGAACATACGTGTGTACCAAACTCAGGTCTGTGGTTTCTGCGCATCATGCGAGAATAAGATGGGCGCTATTTATTTATTTATTTATTTATTTATTTACTATTTATTTATTTATTTACACATCTCTGAGGCTAAGCTGCGTCGCAATTCCCTTAAAAACCGCGATCACAGAGACCTTCACGGTACTAACATCACGATTTTTTTTCATCGAGTGGCGGGTATATTTTCAAACGCAGTTTTATATGCTGTAAATTTGTCTTTTTGTGTCGGACGGCCAACAACATAGCCGGACGTCACCGTAGAATCTATTTTTGCTAAGAATAAAACTTGGATGGAGAAGTCCACTCAAACGTAAGTAAACTCAGAAATGGTGTTCGCCAAAAAGGTTGGCGAGAAAGCACAGTGGCCGGTCGCGTTCTTATCTGAGGTGACGTGGAAAAGGCGCAGAGGGGCGTGGTTCAATCCCAGCGGGGTAACACTGCAGGAGGGTGGGTTCGCATGCCGACTTCGTTGGTCTGCTCTCTCGCGGTCTGCTCTCTCCTGAATATTTTAAATCTATGCATGTTATGGCGCCGAATCTCGTTCGGGGACCCATTTCTTGAGATTCCGCGGGGAAGTTTTAACTTCCTTGACTTTTATTCTTCGGAGCGATTTTTTTACGCATCATTAATAGCCATGCGCGCACCTTCAACTGGTGTCACTTTCTTATTCTCATGTTTAGCTCACTGTGGCTGTGTTTCCCAACCAGTATTATTCAATTCCATAAAGTAACGTCGTCTATCTGTTGACTTAGAGCATGCTTGATTATACTGTATTTTTCTGGAGGTAGAAATTCGAAATTGGTTGTTGGAGAAAGGAAATGGCGCAGTATCTGTCTCATATCGCGGCGGACACCTGAAGCACGCCGTAAGGTAAGGAATAAATGAGGGACTGTTTGTCCGTCTTCGTCATCATAATCGTCTGTGATGGATGACGATATTTATTGATTTCATGAAGCAGGTAGTGTCTGCTGGATTCGGTAGTGAAGCGCACATATAATGACAAACAAAATGTCATTAATCATTTTTCGTCTCATGTCGGTCTTTGTAGGAGCAAATGTTTCGCAGAAATGCTAGAGGGATTTACAATGGCCAATTTCACGACAATCCTTACTTCCGCCACGCGAAGGATTGATCGCTTTGTACGTCGTTCCTTCACTTTTTATGGTGGCTGCAGAACGTTTGTTCAGAAATCACCCGCTAAACCACTGTCTGTAGTCTAGTTTTATGGGTTCTAGTTACCAGAGCTAGACTGCGCACTGAACAACTCCGGTGAAAAGAAACATTTACACTGTTTCCACCATCCCTTGTAATGCCAAGAAATTAGATTGGCTGCTTCTGCTATGCCGTCTTCGGGAGCTCCTAATAAGCGCAGGTATCAAGCTACTCGTATTAATTAACGACACCTAAACAAAATAAAAAACCAAAGCAAATGTATACCAGCGATTTGCTCTTGACAACCTTTTTGGTAGTTTGGGAGCCTCGGGAGAGATAGAAAAAAGGAAAGAAAAACGTGAAAAATTGTTTCGTTGCACGATTAACAGCGGTGAGTCTTAACAATGCTGCAGTCGAAACGACGGCTGTTTTCCAGGTTTTCCAAGAAGGGCAATTAGATAGGAAATTAAATCCCTGAGACCGTCTTCGCCAATCCATCCCTGATCCCTGCTGCCATTTGTAGTCCCGTGGTGCCCACAAAGGATGCCTCTCCTCTCTTTGTAGACCCCCTACCCCTCTCTCCCTAACTATTCGTCATCTCCTCCTGTATTTTCTCATTTTTTTTTCTACTGCGCCCCCTTTCGGCTTGATCTGCCACCACCTTTTTGTAAAAAAGACGAAGATCCTGAGCAACTTAGGAACTCATTGACGACGCTAAACATAGAGCAACAGCGTCTAGGAAAGGAGAAAAAGAAAACAAAAACTAAGAAAAATGTGCAAATGAGGTGCCTGTGGTCCACAAGTATGTCAGTAAAAATAAAGCCCCCAAATTGTAATCGAAAACTCTGGAGAAAACCTTTATAGCCATCCTTTTCTCGCTGACATGAACCTATTCATCTTCCGATATGCGCCCAGCTGATAAGGACACTGCGACCGCAGTATGAGGTTTCTTTTTTGCTATTTTACTTCGCCTTGCTTTTAATCTCTAAGAAATAAGTATTTCAGATACCGGGCTGGCAGTTTTCCTGATCCATTGTAAAAAAGAACAGTTGTAAATGTGGCAACGAGTATGATGTGCTTTTCTTACTATTGACGTTATGGGTGCATTCCTAAAACTTTTTTCAGAAATTTTTGAAATGATGACTTTGTCAAGAGGCTTTTGCTACACATACTAATATAACTTGCCATTCCGAAAGCTGGTTTCCTTAGTCTAATCAAAGCGAACAATTAAATTCTTGCTCTGTTAGTTTCCTCATTGAGCGCGAACAGTGTGTTAGACAGAATGACCATTTCTCGTACTTTGAAGAAGATTATGCAAAATGGCGGCCATAAAATATTTCCGAATGATAAGATTTTGTCGGTTTATGCAGCTCTGCAATAGTCTGCTCTTTCTAATTTATGCTTAAGGAGCGGCTTTCACACTTCGGAGCATCCGTACTCGTTCATTAAGCTTCGTCAATTGCTGTCATCGAAGCGTTTTATGTCGTTTCCCTGAAAGTATTGAAGCCTTCATGTGTTTTTGAACAGAAAATGCGTAAACGTTTGAGCTCATGTGGATTTTCCAATTGCCAAGCAAAAAACAAGCGATACAAGACACTATTGTTCGGTATTTTGACAATCAGACGGCACGCTTCACCGAATTAGTGTGGTGCCAGTACGTAAATATAGCGCTGCTGACGTGCCCGCAACACTGTGTCAGCTCGGAACATGCTGTTTTCAGCTGGGGTCGGCTGCCTGGGGCGTATTAATTATGCGGGGCTTGGGCGGCGGCCGTAAAACGCGGAGGGCGAGGAAGGTGCGACTGCTTAGGAGGGGGCGGTTGCCGCCAAGCAGCTTCGAGCACTCTTCCTGGGACGCTGACAAGACCAAGCCGCATGAAAAACATAAACATAGCGCAAAGTCGTCTTAGACGGATACCGAGAAACGAGAAAGGGCGCTGGCGGGCCGAGCAATCCAGTGAATACATGCGTAATACACGACCTTGCTTTATAAGGCGAAGAGGGAAGGCTTCGAGTGTTTCCCTCAGCACGGGACCAGCGAAGCGCGTAATGCCTTCCACCACCAGGTGCCTGGTCGAGGTATTTGCATATCCTGATAGTAAAAGAAGGTTAAGTGGCATTTTATAAAGCGAGCTACTGATGGCTCATCCGTGCGTGGAGAACGCAGCGTATTTTGCATTACGCTCGTCCCTTCGACGCCCTTGCCGGCGTGGGTTGACAAGAGCGGCTGTCATTGCGACCACGCCGCCGCAATGTTGAAGCATGGTCCACTTTATGTAGCCGTCCTATGTTTTGTCTACTTTTATTGTGTCTCTGTCGTTTAGAAGTAGATTGTGTATATGGAAACAATCAGGAAAGAAAGAAAAGAAGATAGGAGAAGGAAGGAAATGAAAAAAAGAAAGGAAGGATGAGAGGAAGAGGGGAAGAAAGGAAGATTAAAGGATCAGAAAAAGAAAGAAAATTTAATTGAAATTTTTAGGGAAGGAAATAGCGCAGTAACTTTCTCATGTGTCTCGGTGGACACCTAAACCGCACCGTAAGGAAAGGGATAAAGCAGGGACTAAGAGAAGAAAGGAAGGAAGAGCTGCCGTAGTGGACAGCTCCGGAATAGCGTGCTTTTCTTTTTTATTACCTGAGTACAGGTGAATAGCCTCCCGATTCTTGGCCGATCCTCCAGTGTGGGTATGTGCCATATTTTGATAGGATAACAACAACAACAATTTCGACCACCTGGGGATCTTAAACGTGCACTGACAGCGCACAGCACATGGGCGCCTTAACGTTTCGCCTCCATCGATACGCGGCCGCCGCGGTCGGTTTCGAAGCCGGGTATTCCGAATCAGTAGCCGAGCGCCTTAACCACTGCGCTACCGCTGCGAGTTTGCAAAGAAAGGCAAAGCCTGTTTAGAAACATGAGGTGAAGGGACACAGTGAGAAATAATTATGCAGAGTAAGAAATCTGTAGTGCTTGCGCCTATCAAAATATTAAAGAATAAAGGAGGATTTATATCGAGCCACTTTTAATGAGAGGAAAATGGATTACAGAGAACTAATAATTGCAATTTGATGCATGCTCTGTCCCTCCGCCAGTTTTCCTGACATTTGTATCTAAACTGTGACGAAAACATTGGTCTCACTGCTTTCCAAGTGGTGTAGAACAATTGCTCGTTGCTTATAGCTTAAATGAGCTAGCTAAATTGGAGGCTAGCTTACGACAGCGATTCTAACTGATGAGATATGCACCTTGAATTGCCTGCCTTCACAGACTTTCGTATTGAAATCTTGACGCAACCGTTCATAGTACAGCGTCCTGGGTGGCGTCACACGCGTGTGGACACCACCCGGAACGCTGTACGTCGCTGTGGCTTTCCTAACCTCTAAAAAAAGAGCTTTAATGCATGTACAAACATTATGCGTATACTATGCACCCAAGGGCAGCAATTCTTTCTCTTTCCCACACGTAAGCAGTCTTCAGTGCCTCTGCCGAATTTTTTTAGGACACGAGCGGTCTGGTGGGTGACATTTTAGGGTGACACTTTTCTGAGCTACAGATATAATACTAGGGTGCGGGCAAGGATTGCGATCTTGGCGCCATTTTTTCTTAAGCTTGCTCTCATAAAAAGGTGAAGTTCATCCATTCGAGCAACTTCTTGCTGCTTCGTGACTCAGATGCGCGCCATGATTGCCTCTATGTTACAAAATAAATGAGACTACATTATAGAGGCTAAAAAAATGTATACATTCGAACAACAAATATATCTCGTTTGTTATACACAGGCCGATAAAAACGGGAAAACAATATTTACTGAAGAACCAGAAGAAGACCGAGGGTTTTCTTGCGCCCTGCTTCACAAAATTCACTAGGAGTCGAAGGAGGGCCTCTTTTATTTGTCTTAGCGAACAAAGGAAAAGTGAAGTTTCCGATCTTGAAGAAAAATCACGTAAAAACACACAAAAAAACCTCTGGAATTTTTGACGCCTGGATGGCAACGGAAACCTGCAGAATTATGCCAGCAGGCTAGCAACATGATACGGGCATTCAACAATGCTTTAACAGCGCCCTCTCGATCTGCTATGTTCCTACTTCTGTTTCACAAAACAAATAAGAACAAAGAGGAAAAATTCAGACGGCGGGTTCTCGGGTGGTAGGGTACATGAAAGGCACTGAAAAGCCCGCTCTACGGGTGAAGGCAATTTGATATGGAAGCTGTGCAACTTAGCCCGGACCGAAACAGAAAGCGCCCCTTCGCGGGGAAGTTGCCCAAGAGGATGGGTGACCGACCGTTCATGGGCGATATCGTCTTCAATCAAGTTTCGCTGAACACGCGGATTTGAGAGCGACAGGAGTGCTTCGCAAAAAGGGGAGCTTGCATTTCACCGTTCTGCAGCCACTGATATTCTCAGGCTCCCTCAAGGGTAGAAACGCGACTGTGCGCAGTTTGGTGCCAATTGTTTAGTTTTTAAGTGGCCTGTAACCAATAGAGGAGCAACCCACTGAGTGTCGCGCGACCACTGGAAACACGAGCAAAAAAATCCAGTTTCGTCCACTGTCGGTTCAGCTGATGGTGATACATCTTTCAGAGGAAGGTGCGAATTTTTTATTCAATCTGCTAACACATCGGAAGTATGTTAGCAGCTTCGATGCTTTTGCTGGATTTGAATCCCTGAGATATCTTTTATGCAGTGCCGCAAAATTTCGTAGCGAATATGTCCGCCGTCTTTTGGCATATCTGCAGTTGCTTGATCCTTCTATGCTGCCTTTCTTCTTTGTTGTTTTCAAAGCTTACCTTACACTGTTTTTAGTCGCAACGGAAAGTTCCACTTCCTCAGAAGTACTATTTCTAATAATAGTAACGCGACTAATTTCCTCGCGGTATTTATCTGCATAGAATTACCCTGCGACTATATCACTAAAATTGGTAACGTCACTGCCCCATATATTTCTTATTACGAACTTGCGGCTTCTGCCCTTGCTTTATGTCCTGTTTACTGCTTTCATGCCTCTTGTATAAAACGCACCTGACTGTATCCAATATAATCAACGCCTTAAGGCGCATATTTTGCCATGTGCTGAACATACACACAGTAGACGGACCTGGATGAGCCCATGGAAGAGGGAATTGTGGGAGATGGTTTTAAATTTGATAGCGTCTACCCAGGAGTCCTTTGCTGCAGCTTGTAGCTAAGAATCGCAAAGGACTCTGCCGCTATGGTGCTGCAGTCAGTATTGGCGAAATGTTACGTCTAAATCCAAGCGGGACCAATTGTTGAAGGAACCACTCTTTCCGCCCGTGAGCAGTGCCGTGAATATAAATGTAGGAATGGATTTAACAGCAACGTTTCCACATCTTGTGCACAAATATTTGTTTGACCATGCGTCCTTATAGTGGGATTTAAACCCCCGCCTCATGGGTGTTCCTCGACGCTTCGTACCACTTGGCTATCTCCTCAATGACCCCTATGAAGTTTGTAGACAGTATATCAGCTTATTTAAACCATCTGCAGTCAGCGAAGGCTTGAAATTTGATTTACAATTGTCTGGTATATGTAACTATAGTTTACGCGCCATGCAATTCTTATTTCAGTGGAAAAAAAAGTAGTTTGCAGAAATTTAGGTGCTTTGAGAAATGAACATCGAAGTGCTCGACAGTTTTCTGCTTATATGGCTTCATCCTTAACCACTTCCTTAAACAAGAACAGTTAACTGGTAGGCTAGTTGGGTTTCAGCCAGTATATGAATCTCATTTTGCGCTAAACACACACCAGACTAAAGAAAGGAACACACAGGACGAAACACGGGCGCTACTCACAACTGACTCATTCAAGGAAAAGATCAAATCATATATATGTTGGCTGACTTGCGCAGAGACTACCTCACAAGGAATCTTGAAAATGAGCACACAGGAAGTTAATTCAGATCAAGTATGAAAGAAAATTTATCTCCCTATCGTAGGAAGCAAGGGAAGTGTGCCCACCACCGCTTATGATTTGGATTGAATTAAAGCAGCTTAGTTTTCTGTGTTTTCCTGGTTCTCTGCTGCTAACGTAAACTCGTACGTCTACTTTGTTTACCGCGTCTGGTTGGCGCATTCGACTACCACGGCGCGCTTCCGAGGAAAACCGGCAAGCAGATGGAAATAAGCAAGAACGAAATGGAAAGAGAGGCGGTAAATATTGGTTCTCGGTTAGTGCTGTTCACGCATGCAACATGGTTTTCTACTTCATTCTGGAGGAACAAAAAGGAAGAAGTAAAGATACCCATATCGGCATGAGAGCATCACCTGAATCGTGCGACGCGCTTCCGTATGTGCTGACCCGCAATGCGAATGCTGTAATTGGGCACGCAACCGCGGCCCGACGCGGAAAGCCGCCCACCAACCTCTAAAGCTGCGATCGATGCGAAAGCGGAGATTTCCCGGCGAGGTTGCCTTCGTTGAAAGTCGACATTGGTTCGCTGCGCAGCTTTCGTGACCCCTTGCCCCGTTCGTGCAACCCCTCTTCCACAGCCTGTTCTATTCTCTCCTATGGTTACTCCATCCCTTTCCCTTTGTCTTCTCATCTCTGTATAGCATGCTTGTTTGTATTTCAGTCAACTTCAAACGCATCTGCAAAAAGAAAGCCAGCTGTGAGAGATAGGCGGCAGAACGAGAAGATGGGGAGTGGAGGGAAGCCATCAGGAGCGGAGTAAAGGGTTGTAATTACCCGGAACGTATCTCGTTTCCTAATGAGAATGTCGCCAGGGAAGGCGTGGAGGCAACAGTTGAGGGCAGCTCGTATCTAACCAGGCTCCCGCGGCTCCTGCAGCGACCGCCTGACGACCGCTGTGAGTCGCAGGAGCCGTGCACATACAAGGATCAACGACGACGTCAGTCCACGAATGCCGCAGTAAGCCCACTACGGAGGCGGGGCCCTATTTCGAGGGGATAAGCGCAGGCTCAGAGAGTGTCCTAAGTGCTTGAAATAGGAATATCAAACCGCCACGTGTACCTGGCTCTTGTGTTGTTTCACAATCGTGCATCACATGGAGATCTCGGTATATATTTCATGAATTTCGGCTTCCTCCTTCATTTTATCGCAAAAATAAACTGCAATTTCTAAGCAAAAGTATATCAGGCGTATTGGGCTGAAGTAATAAAACTGCAAGCTTCCACTCTGATGTGTTTGGACGCTTTTGCGAACCACGCTTTGCTTAATAATAGCGTAGGAATAGCAGTACCCTGAGGCGAGGACGACTTGAGACTACACTCTCCAACTCAAGCATAAGTGTTGTGACACCTGAAGCAATCATATCTCTATCAAGGTTTGGCAGTCTTGGCCCTTGTCTTTTTACTTTAAGATGAATATTTTACCCCTCGAAGTTGAAGGCTCCTTTGCTCTGATATAATATTAATGGAGCCAAACACGGTGGGTAGTCAAGGTCCAGGACACTGTGTACTGATGACAAGTTAGACCCTACCTTTACAGGCTCACAGCCCTCGTTCAAGAAAAATCGCATTGCAGCAGAAACTCGCACCACTACGTGCAGCCCGAAAAAATAAGTAGTATTTTTGTTTAGACTACTCGGTTCACAGCTCGAGCTGATTCTAAAGACGGCGTAAAAGAGACAGCGACAAGGAGGCCACATCAAATCGCCTGTCCCGTTGTTACCATGTACCTTCCTTGTCCCTGCCTCTTTTGCACCGTCCTTCGAGTCAACTTCAGAAAAAAAAGCGCACGTCCTCGTCCTATCATTATTTTCAATTCGCGGTTCTGTTTTTTGTTCACTCTGTAGCCTGTACATACAGAGCTGCTAATACAACTATTGGCATAATAATAATAATAATTGGTTTTGGGGGAAAGGAAATGGCGCAGTATCTGTCTCATATATCGTTGGACACCTGAACCGCGCCGTAAGGGAAGGGTAAAGGAGGGAGTCAAAGAAGAAAGGAAGAGAGAGGTGCCGTAGTGGAGGGCTCCGGAATAATTTCGACCACCTGGGGATCTTTAACGTGCACTGACATCGCACAGCACACGGGCGCCTTAGCGTTTTTCAACTAGTGGCAGCGCCTATCGGAAACCCACTCGGATGCCAGTGGCCGCAAATGGAACTCCTGTGAGAAAGCGCCCGCGTCAGCCTGAGACTTCGTGTAGCTCGGGACACCAGGACGCAGAAATTGAACCACAGGGATTTCGCTGCAGAAAGGAACGGACGAAAGAGGTAAACCACGTCCGCCTTTGCTTCGTATAAGTTCTGCAGCTGGAGGGGTTACGCAGGTGCGCGCGTTAGTCGGCTGGAGTAAAACGGTATACGGGATCGGAAGAACCGAGGAGCGGACATGACGTCTTCAATTGGATGCTATGTTCCGGGTTAGGGACTCAATAATACTATAATGCTACTGTTCATAATATGCTGGAAGGAACCAGGGAGGAGGAATTAACAGTTGTGAAAGCTCGTAAGAACTAGCACCATCACGGCCAAAGAAAAAAAAAACACCTGTGTTATGTACAAAAGTATCATCTTAATTGTTTCATAAAATATGAAGTTTCTAAATCACCGCAGCAGCAATCAAGAACCAACTGTGCGCAAATTTTACCAACGAGCCATAAATAGAGACACTGATTACCGCGTATTACATAAAACATCCCACTGTATGAAAGGGAAGAAGCAAGAACAGAGAAAAGAAGGAAGAAAAGGTTATAGTTCTCAGGAGTGAATCCTAAGGTCGAGTGTAGAGTATTTAATTTAAACAAGAGGGGCACTGACACCAGTACTTGCTACCACATGCATCAGTTATGAGTGTTAAATATTACGAGATAATTGACGAAGTATCTCATCAACAGCTTATGCCAGCGTTGTCGAAGTGGAGTAGACGGTCAAGTAAACCGATTGCACAGACTGAATTTGTATTTATTCCTTACCGCCAAAGACATGTAAATGGCAGAGAAGATAGAGAAAAAGCTGGTTTGAAGCTTTACTGAGCTTACAACCCCTGAAATGCTACGGCTGAGAAATTTCACGGCAACTCATTGAAAAACCGGCAGTTCAGCAAGATATAGTGGTAAACATTCTTGGCTCTTTACATTACGGAGACATGTCAGCAGTTACAAACAAGCAAAAATGATAACCTGAACCAGAAAATATTTCGCACAGCAACTATTACAACATGCGACTAGAACATTTTCCGGTGCAGTGAATACAATAGAGCTAATAAATTCATCTGTGAACTACAGCTTGAAAAGTGCGGACGGTACAATTATTAGCCTTCGCGACTGCAATCTTTATTAGTTTCCAGATGTGGTGCGTACCAGTCTTTGTAGGGTTGTTTTATAAATGGAACCTTTTTGTCGGACAGCAACATTTGCATGTAATTACTGAAACAAATATTTTAAATTCACAAAAAATTTTTTCTTCTGTGCGGATTCAAACGCAATTTTGAGAAATGGCAAAACCGACGTTTTCCATTCCTTGTATTGTACGATTATTTTTCTCCAACAAACTGCCGCGTTTCCTGCAAAACTAAGGTGAATTCCTTTGTGCCGACACAATTTCCCACCATACGCATGTAAAAATCTAATTGAAAGAAACAAATGTTCACGGGACCTCGGTCACCGTCCTTATCTGAACACGACCCAGACTTTGAATAACTGTAGGCTTTGAATACTTCCCTGTCATACACCACATTACATTTTGTTACACGTTGACGATTGATCACTGAAATAACTATCAATAAAAGCTAGACCCCGAACTAGTTAAAGAGAGAGTTTTTGAGTAAAGTTAGGTGGTTGGTTTTGTAGAAGGGTTTAGAGCGATGAATATCCGCACAGCTATTTCCCAGTTTTCTCACTCATCTATGTCATCGGGGTTTCTTTACGATTTCATGTCATTTTCTAAGTTATTTCGCTGAAGAATAAACTCAGAAATGCCTGCGTTCTTTTCGATGCAAATGCACGCATATTTTGAGCAGCCCAGACAATACAGAGCCCTCGAAAACAGCGTCTCCACAACCTATGTGCAGCATTAGGACGCTAGATCCGGCATTCCACACAAATTGTAATAGTTAGGTATGGTGGCTGCCTTGAACACACATCGATTACAAGAGGAAATCCACCAGCGCGCGTTCCGTGCACGCCGTGTGATCCATGCGACAGGGGCATAGTACAATGCACAGCCTTAATGGCCCACATCTTTTTGAACACACTGCCGCACCTCCTGCCAGTGCACCTCAAAGCTTGCGCGACAACTCGGCCGGCGTCCTTCCATGTGAATAAATAAGTCAGTCGGCGCAAAACACAGCAAACACAAAGGCGCACACGGCGTGCTTACGTTGTCCACTCCCCGTTTTTTGCTCTTTTGTCCCCGTGTGATGCGATTTGCGTTGTTAGTCCTGTGGCATTGCTAGCACCACCCTTGCTGTTCCCCATCTCACACATACGCACACACTAAAAATAAATTCATCGATTTTGTTGTTCCAGGAGCCCGCGCCGTTTCGTTTGCTGTCTTCGTAGCTGTCGCGTCTGCTCGCCATCTGGCGCGAGTTTTTGTTGACCGGGATTGATTCGCCATCGATTCCTGGCGGCAGCAAAGCGCTAGCACCAGTTCCCCTTTGCTGGCTCCTCAAACCTTCTTGTGCCTGACTGTGGCGTGTCTTCTTGGGATCCCTACCCTCCTCCCCCGTCCCTCACCACCGCTTGCCTCGGCACCTGTCACACGCTGCTGCCACAGCCAGCGGGGGACAAATGAGAGGAGGCTGAATCTTTGTAATTCCGGGTTCGATAGCTCAATGATTGAGTTCGCGGAGTTTTAGCCAGGGCGCTCAATCATATTCCCTCTTCGAGCTAGCATGCGCTACTTTTATATTTCTTTTCCTGCTCCTTTTTACGTCTTCGTAGCAATTTTTCTGCCAGCGTGGAATTGATTTCTCAGGAAGGGGCCCGGAAACGTATCAAATTGAATGCGGAAGTCACAATCATTATTACTACCTACAGCAATGAGTTCATGCTGAACAAGTAAATCTGCCTTACTGTCGTTATGGGTTAGCAGTAAACACTCTAAATATTCGGAAATAAAAAAAATTTGTCGGATACACACCGAATGCTCTCACAGCTATTATTTCGTGGCTTTTATTTTACATGGACTGGCAAGGAGCGTCTTGGGGGCTCTGTAAATACGGTCCCAAGGCAGAGCACACGAGCAAGCCACCCGGCGGCCTCTTCACCAAGGTGTCTCCATGACCTTGGAGATAATTTGTCTTTTTAAAAACAGATATGTCGGTTGCCGGGTCAATTCTCTGAAGCTCTTCCTCCAACAATAACTTGAACGGCATCGAAAATTCGTCCACAACAATTCCGGGCGGTATTATGCAGATAGAGCTCCCAGCTACGAATAACGAAGTCAAGAGAGAATTCTCTTATGTTTTCGCAAAACTTCTCTTTGACGCGGATTCCGTGGGGAGGTCATTAATGATTTCCATTCCTGGCTTGTCCGGCAGGCCTTCCCATGACGCAAAGAGAATGAAGAACATTTATGAAAACCTAACCACAGTCTTCAGACGCTGGGGCTCATTACGGGAAAAGTATCTCATCAAACATTGCTCGGTCTTGGCCAAACAGCACTTCCGACAGCCTGATCCTCAAGCCGGTGGAAGGGAGACGTGGGGAGAAGAAGGCGCCAGCTTCGATGCCCTTCGGGCCCATTTTCGAACGAGCCCTCTACGGGAGGGACAAGGGAAAAGAAGTACTGGAGGGATGAGCTCGGTAGTCCGTGGAGAGAAATGTAAAAAAAAAGGGAAGCAAAAGCCCAGGGCTGCTTCCGGGTGAAATGACTATTTCTTCCGTGACGGGGCGAAAGTGAAGGGACTCTGCATCGTCTTCCTCCATTCATCATTCAGTTGTCAGATCCTCCGAGATCAGGCGCCATTGCAGGATATGCTTTGCAAGGGCGCCCCCTTTCTCGGGAGTGCTGGCTGCCCGCTGGAACAGCTGTTCCCGCAAACAAACGCTGACGGGAACGGCGCCGCCAGCGTGAGCCGATGAGGGGGCATCGCGTAGCTCCCATATTGAGGCGCCTCGTTTAGGTCTCTTCAAGTCGTCGCTGACAGGACAGCCAAGGGGCACGCGGAAAGGCCTCGGTGTGCTCAGCGGATATGTCTCGATCCTGTCACGGCGCTAATTCTTGTGCTTCGATTCCGCGGGGAACCATGAGCTGGCGTAGAGCGGCACCACATCCTTTCTTCCTGTCTGTGAGTGCGGCAGGCTGAATGTCTCGAAGAGCCTAATGGAACGGCATGAATGAACGCAGCATGGAAAGAAGATTAAATCGTGGAAAATCAGAGGCCCTAGCGCGTAGCTTTGGAATACTGCTGAGCCTGCGAAATCTCGTCGCAGGTTGCTTAGTGAGAGCTTTCACCTTCTTTCGACGCTGTGCTTCCGCGGCATTTTTTTTTTATTACAGCGCAAGCACGCCGTCCCAAAGATTCTGGCTGTGGTCACAGGCGGGCGCATGAAAGAGTGCCCAAAACACGTGAGCGGTGAATATTTTTTTACGGGGGTCTTTAATGCTCCAAAGCGACTCAAGCTATGAAGACTGCCGTAGTGAAGGGCTCCGGAAATTACGATTGTCCGGGTTTCTTTAGCGTGCATTGACATCGTGCAGTACATGGACCCCTATAATTTCGCGATTCGTAGATCAGTGGTGACGACACATGAGTTGGGTGATTGGTTGCCAGTTAGTTAAATGACATGGCTGCCATTTTTCCCACGAGGCATATTTTTAATTCACACGAGTGGTGGCAATGAAGAGCCCTTCCAACAGTCTGTCACTGATCTCCGCGAAAACTGGTCGAAGTTCTCATAGTTTGGTCCCAAAGATGCACACATCATCTCTACGAAACTAGCCACTAGCTGGCAGTAAACATTACTACAACTATTTGCGGATATGCTTTTTTTAGGCTGGCAACAACAGGTTTCAAGCATCTAGGTCACTGCGTCTAAGTTTGCGGTTCATAGTAGATTTTTCTTTGATCTCTAGTCACTCTATAATAATACGGAGATGCATTTCCGTTTTCAAAGCGTTTACGATGCAGGCATTTTCATATAACCGCTCTCAGCGCGCTAGACATATGTGATTGCTTATTAGTTGCTACGAATGTGTCTCTTCATAGAAATTTATTGCACTTTGGGGGACTCTCCTGAGCACTTGTTGGAAAAAGTCTCCAGCAAGCGCTGTGCCTACTTCAGGCTGGACATGCCCCGCTTTGAGCACGCAGCAATGCCAAGTGGCATTCGCGTGCTCCGATGCTTCCGTGACTGACCACTATCGGCCACTGAGTGGCGGTCCACACATTCGGAGACACCACAGAACTCTCGTCACTAGCACCATTCTCTGGCGCCATTCACTTTTCTTCGTGACGGCTGCGTTGACGGAGGGGTGACTGCCAAGGGATGTGCCTCCCACTGTGGAGCGCTGCTGCCGCTGCTCGGTGACGGAGAGGAACGGGTACGGCGCATCTTTGGGAGAAGCAAGATCATTCTTCTCTCGGCCGCCACCGGCCCCCGTTTCCTCTACGGCTTGGGGAACCATTAATCCTGGCTCGAAGCAGCGCAGAGCCGGAGCAGTGCAACCGCTCTCTGACGAGCGCGCACTTTCTCGCCGCTCGTTACAGCAAAGATTTTACTCTTTGGTTCTATGAGAGAGGAAGAGGGAAGGAAGACACGTTAACCAAAAGAATGTTCTCGTTAGGGAATGCCAAGGCTTCGTCTGTCAACAAACCCCTTTGGCTCCAATGCCAGAAAACCCGGGACTGGCTTTTCTTTGCGACATACATATAGGGTTTTAAATGTCCTGTTTTGCTGCCCTTTGAACAGTATTAAAATATTTTTATTTTATTTCATAATGCCCTTTGAAATGTGTTTTTTGTCCTAAATGTGCACGATGACTGAAAAAATCCTAATATTTATGTTGACTACAAAAACTAAAGCAGTTCACTACTTGAATAACATTGCATAATTCGATGTTTTTGTGGACAGCCATCGTGAGAAGAGTACGTCTCTTTTGGTAGTTGACACTAAAGCTTAGCTGCTGAAAACTTAGAAAAGCGGATGCAGGACTGGGCTCGTTAATTATCAATGAAAGGTGTCATGAATGCGGCCCGTCTTTGTTTTTTCCCTGTGTTGACCCGAAAGATGAAAGCGTGAAGGGACGACGAAAATCGCTCATGTTATTTAGGAGTGTAGAAGGCATTACAAGGGTTCATGTTTGTTTGTTGAAAGATGCCATCTAAAAGATGCTTCCAGCGCTAAAAACGACTTGTTACTGTGGTCATGAAACCTCAGTTGCGCGCATCGAACATTCGTAATTATCACGGTGAGTTTGTGTTCAGCGCCCCGCTGCACCTTGTGGGAGCCGTGAAAACTTAATGCGTTTCCCCAGATTTCCTGGACCTCATGCACCAGCTCATCATATGCAGAATGCCATCAAATTAAAAATAAGTAAGCTTGAATACAGGTCCGAGTGTTGCGAAAGAGTGGCGTATGCCCGTTAAGTCCACATTCGAGCTGCAGCTGTAGCCTTGCTGTGAAGTCCGCGTGGTGTGCTCAGCATCTATTGAAAACAAAAACTGCGAAGCATTTTCACGCACCTCTGAACAGACTACGGCGCGGGTCTGGAAAGAAATGTGCAAGTTTACAAGACGAGGCCATACAACGTGAGATTCGGAATTATTTATGAGCCCAGTGCAGGATGACACCCTGGAAGAACCGACATTGTTGGAGTGATACTGAGGGAAGAAAAAAACAAAATAAGAAAAAAGTTAAAACCGTGCAGTAAAGGAAGTTAAAAAGAATGACAAAGAATGTTCAAAAGACGCTTGTCACGAGTGATAAACGTCAAGATAGGCATGACCTGTTTTTGATTCTTTTGATGGCCGGCGTATTAAAGGAATTGAAAAGGAATGACACAGGACGCTTTCAGAAGGCGCGTGGCACGAGTGATAAAAGCCAAGGCCGGCGACGCTGTTCTCGATTCTTTTGATATCGCTGATTTTCTTATTGGGATAACAGTTAGAGATGGAAGCGCCGCTAATTTCTCCAGATCTGCCTCCCACTCGTCTTGCGCCGCGTTCTCGGGAACGTTGTGTGGCGCAAGCTCCAAACCGGAGTATTCCCTAACCCTCAGCTTTATAGCAAGTGGCACCCTGAGATTTTCAGCCCTAGGTGCAAACGTTGCGACGGCATAGCGGACATGATCCATATGGTATGGACATGTCCGAGCTTTGGACAACTTAACAGAACAGATGAGTCCTGGGAGGCACTGCTTCACAACGAGGACGAAATTAAACAACGAGAAGTTGTTTAGCACTCATGGCACACCCCTTGCCGCTGCTGAGATCCAAGAGATCCCGGTCGACGGCTGAGGGGGAGGACATGGCTGGGACAGGGCGGCGTCTCGGTTACCCATCATCCTTTTGACGGGTGCTAATAAATGTTATTTCTCTCCCTCTCTCTCTCTCGCACATATTCGGCAGAAAAATAAGACAGCCGGAAAGAACAGGATGTTGAGTCTGCTGGTAAGGAAGAGGCCGCAGCTGTTTCTTTTTGTGGTATATGAAAACAAAGACAGCTAAGCTGGTTCCTGGTACACAACAAGAAAATTACTCTTGGAATTAGACCCCTGTTATCAGCTAGAGAGCCGCTAAACATGCGGCTGATTAATGGCGCATTCCATACAGACCTCGCGAAAAACCGGAGAGAAAGTAGACAGCTGAGGGGGCGAGAACACTAAAGAACTCCGCAGGTATTGAGACAGCAACGAAAGCTTTATTCTGAGACGGCGGAACGCGAAAAATAAAAAGCTCTCACGTTTCTATCAGAACCTCCTCGAGAATGTGTCTCGGATGGTGTGCCGTGAGTGCTCAGTAGATTAGCAGAAAACCGAGTGTTTTCGCTGTCAATGTGATGTAGAATATCTCGATTGCCGTGCATGGTGCAACAAGCAACAGTTTTTTGACAGGTACCGCGACTGAATCACCATCCGGAGGCTATGACAAGCAGAAAGAAAAATGCTGACAGTTGCGTGCTCCGGTCTACCTAACCTGACAACCGCGTTTTCAGATAAAGGAGTGCTAAACATACGTCGAGTTTTGCAAGTTTTCTCTCAAATGCATGGCTGCTACACGGCACAATCATAAACTCAAAGCTGTTCACTAGGACGCCTTTTACATTGTCTTGCCAGGCCCTCAAATTCACTGCAAGCTTGCTTTTGGTGACACTTAATCTCAATGCGTAAAATGAGTATGTATCTTTGTTCTTTATGCATATGTTGGCTCCCTTTACTTTTGCAGACGCTTTAGAGTATCAGTGTGGGCATTCGAGATTCTGGTTTTTTTTTTCCTCGCGAGGGTGTCTCCAGGTTAGTAATGTGCTGGGCTGACAGCTATGGTTTTGCTTCTCTTCGCTTGCGTTGCTGAATATTACTGTGGCCTCGATTATATGTCGACAGCCTCTATTCGTCAACGAGCTCCCGATGTAAAGACGCGAGGGCAAAAAGAGAAAAAATTAATGACTTTCCACTTTTCTCTTCCATAATGTAAGCTTTAGGACCAGAACGCCGGAAGGAAGTAACGATTATAAAAAACAATTGCACACGAAATATGCGCTGGCTGTGCCGAGAGCATTTGGTTCCAAAGGGTCCTTGAACATGGCGTTGAAATGGACGGATTACAAGTGCAAACGTATCAAAGGTTATCAAAGCTTACAGAGGGATTATGGCGCGCTAGGACCAGGAAGACACTAAAAATATTAGAAACGGAATGAAATAGCAATTGAACAATGTGTAGTTTGTAGAGAGGAATATTTATTTCATGAAGACACTGCGCACTGTGTTGAGCTTTTAGGAAGCCTTGGCAGCGTTTAAGCTGTCCGCACAACTGGTTACGAACCGCATTGCCATCTTTCATATAAAAGTTTTATTGGCTGGACGTTACTTCACCGTATGGTACGTTGTCCCTAGACCCCAATATTCAGCAAACAAAACGGCTGTTCACAGCCTGAACAGACGAAACTCCGTTGGATAGATTTACTTGCTTTACTGGGTTTACAATCTTGTTATCTTTACAGGATCGTTCGACTTTCAGACAGCGTCACTGTAGAGAAGCGGAGAAGCCCTTGGTAGACAATAACCACGTCCGAAAACTCAACACGCCGCTTAAGGTTTTCCTTCTGTGCACTAATGACGTACAAGATGTTATCTTTCCAGGAGGAAGCCAGATGTTCTAGGGTGGAAAAAGTGCTCATTAATGGAAAGGATAGATGACTTATCCTCTCTGGGCCTTAAAAAAATTCAAGTGTGCACTTAAGTCTCCTTAGCTGCAGCAATGCGATATCATTTCTCTTACTGCTACAGATTATGTTGCTGCGTGTTAGCTTCTTTATGCCTTTGCCTTTTCTAAATCGCGTTTCCGTTCTCACTTAACGTAAAAAAAAAGGGTCGTGGTTACCTTACCTCGTAGAGCAACTCTCCTGCACACGCAGTGGTAGCGGGTTTGATGTTAAGACTTGCACGAATTCTACAGCTGCAAAAATCCTGAGAAAGCTGTAAGCATTCCATTGTAGCCGTATGGCTCTGCTTGGCTCTGAACTAAATTCTTATATGCAAAAAGAATAAGGTATTACAGATATAATAAAAGCAATAAGAGCAACCATCCACCAACGAAACGTACGTTCCTGTGACCTTCGATAAAGCCACGCGTAGTCACAAAGTTGTGGGCAATCAATAAAGCTTCAACGAATAGGAAGTAGTGACTTTAAGCGAAGCAAAAGAGAACCCATTGAAGGCACTAGGGCACCGTCAGCACTGCCGATCCTTTGAAACGGAAGTTTCTCTTGCCCATTTTGGGCTCCGAATAGCAACTATATACGCACCAAAACTATGCTCTGAAATCTAGCCCCTGCAACCCTCTATTGCTCAAGACACGTTTCTCTGCCTCACCGGAAACCCAGTGCGCTCGCTCATGGGGGGTCGGCTTTAAACGCGCCCCGTATCGCTATACATCGTACACGGGCCGCTGAAACCTTTCTCTACCTCGCCCCCGGGACGGGGTTACTGGATATGTCCCCTGAAGAGTTGAATCCATTCGTCGGACGCCGTCTTGAGCGCACAGTATTGTTGCTTGCTGTAGGCGCGCCGATAAAGCCTTCATATATTTTGTGTGCATCACATGGTTTAGCTTTTTTTTTGCATTATTCAGGAAACAGCATTCGTGTCTGAAACACTCTGACTATTGTAGTCTGCTTTGCAAACACAGCGAGGAGAATATAGCTGCGATTCATTTAATGAAAACACAATATGAACACAAAAATTTAAAGGGCAATAAATTCATGCGGTTCTGTTAGAAACGGCCCCGAAATGAAGTGAAAGGACGTATTCTGGGTCGAAAAGCACGAATGCTGGTTAGTGCTCCAGCTCTCCTAGACTACCGTGGCAGCACGCGACTAGGAAATCCGCTGCATTGAACAATTTACTTTGCCTCATTTTCTCATCTTGTAACTAGGTGGTAACAAAAAACGAGCTGAGAAGAACCAAGCCCCTGTTAATAAATAAGGAGGCCTGCTCAATTCCATAAGCGCAGAAGAAAAGGGTGGGGAGGGAAGGGTTAGGAGTGAGAACGGATCTGAGGAGCTAGCTACGTGACCTGGCTCCTGCTTTATGCGAAGGCACGCCATACGGTGACTGCCATCGCGACCAGAAAGCGGCTACTTGCACCAACAGGAAAACGTAGAAAGTCGTTTGCGACCGCGCAGCGGCTCTTCTCTAACGGAGTGAATTTTCTTAGTGCGTGATGCGCATGGCAAGTTATGCATTCAAACGAGCACCAGCAGGAAAAAAGAGAGCCTCAGCAAGAGCTTGATGCATCAGTGTGAAATGCGTGAGACTTTCATGCATGCCACTTGCGAAAGGGAGTGTGTGGTGCAAGTGGCAGTGGTTCGGTGGGGCTTAGCGCGTGGTGATGGTGATGTGATGTGACATGCGTAGTTCAGGAATTGTGTGAGCACTCTGAATGTGCGATCTCATGCGCTGACTTCCGATAACACAAGCTCTGAAAATATTTGAAGCTCAAGCCGGCGTGGTGCTGCCGGAGTCACGTCCCGCAGCTCAGTATTTGATCAGGTCAAGATCTTTAGTGATGCTTATCGCTGGATAAGTTCATTATCTCAGCTATTAACTGCCGCATTACGCAACACGCTTACATAATGAGCTACATACACTTAGATAATTATTAACAGTATAACACAATACTAGCGCCTCAGAATACTGTGCTGAAGAAGGAGGTCTGGATTGCATGGAAATAATAAAGTTCATAAACCAGTGGTTCAAAGAGTGCTGATTTTTCTTTGAACCTTAGGTTACAATATTCGCGATATTATCTCGTGACGTGTACGTTCCGGTATATGTCCGGACTGTCAGCGCAGTCTCTTAAATTATATTTTATATGAAATAATGTGAAAAGCATGCATTTTTCGTCCCGTGCCGCCATTTCTCGCTGAACTCCTCCCGGGAAGATATTTTGGAGGGACGACGTCCTCAGATTTCCAACATTCAAGACTCGCCACTGAGGTTCAACCAAACAGCGGTTGGCGCAACTCTAAGAAACTAGCTAAGCTACCGCTAAGCAAAGCTAAGGACCAGAGAGTTTGTATTGATCTTGGAAGTCAGATTCACGACAGCAGACAAGAACGTGAGTCCGCTTCCTTCTTGTTTGCCGCTGACATGCGGCTTTCTGTTGCGCGCAAACTCGGGCCAAGGCAAGCAATCTTCGGCACAGGCAACGCCGTACCCACCATGCGACTCGAAATAACAATTCATCAACGGGGCCGGCAGCGTCGGCGAGGCTGTATACGAGCGGCTACATACCAAGTCAGACTGGCTTTGTTGTCTCGTCCTACCCTGCATGAGTTATTTCGCGAGTAAACGAAATCGAGAGTGAGCCCGCATAGAACGCTGGCCGTGCCATGAACCTCTCAAGAGGCAAAGCGCGAGTAAGCCCCGCAACCCCCTCCCCGAGCACGCCGGGATCCAGTCATGCCAGTGGATCGTGCTCACTAAGTGGGCCGTGTAGCTAATCTGACAGCGTGAGTGCAACAGACAGGCGATCGCACTCATTCTTTACTGCCGGAAAGGTTTGTCGAGGTTACCGCTACTAGAGTAACGTTAATTCATAGGTGGCTAATAATACAGGCGCAGTCTGTATTGTACGAGCTGAAGCAAATACGCCATGCCTATACCCGTGCACAAGCACAGTCGTCGTTAAGGTTGAAGTGAAATATGTGATAATTGTGATTAATTATTAACTAATATTCTAGTTTTCTTTCTATGCATTAGCATTGGAAGCGTCTCTGTGAACGGAAATGGCGACTCCGACTGTCAATAGCCAGTAGCAGATGGCCTACCTGCCCACAGGGTTATGAACCAACTTTGGACACATGTATACGAGCCGACATGACGGGAGCCAGCCGCCTCTACCTCATGTATAACGAACCTCAGTATGCCACCTCGGATAAAGCCGGCCTTTCTCATGTTAACGTAGAACATAAAGAACTTGACTGTGTTAGGCGCCGATATGCCGAACCTGAGCATGCCAGCTCTGATATGACGAACTTAGTTTGATCACCTCGAATATAACGAACGTTTGGCTCCTAACGCTTTCAAACGCTCCGCGGAAGATCGCGAAAAGGTTTCATTATTTCAATTGTTTTGCTGAGGTGTTGAGGCACATTAAGGATGTAACTGCTACAGAATTAACCTTTTAGAGAAATAAAATTGGTGAGTCTGCAAGTTATCTCCCTCCAAATGGCAACAAATGCGGAAAAATAAACGAAGAAAACAGCATAAAAATGGCGGCAGTCGGTCCAGACGAGCAAGGAATACAGAAATCTGTCTCTACCGTGAAAGAAGGCTCCTTCTTTAGAAAGATTAGAAGAGAATAAACATCTTTTCATTGAAGCGGAATTGATTCGACGACAGAAATGCCACACACGAAAAAAAATCACTTCGTTGCATTTACTGTCACTCAGGGGCGAACGACTATGAAAGGGGACTGATTTCTTTTCAAAACGAAGATTCTCGAAGATTGTGCTGCAAGTAGAAAAAAGATATAAAAGAGCCCCTGACGCGCCTCTTCGGTAGATCTTTATCAAATCGCTAGGAAACGTCAATCCTATCTGCGCGCTCTTTCATGGCTGTCTTTCGTTTTGTGTCCCGATTTTGGAAATTTTTGTTTTGCAGACTTCTTCAGATGCTTACCCGGCACCGCGAGAAAAAGGAAGTAAAATGAAAAGCACTGCACCTACGGACATCACACCTACGAGAAGTGAGCTTGCGCAGGGAAGTAAAAAAAATAATAATCGGTAAATAGACAGCACTGATCCGGGCGTGATGGGAGATAAGTGCAAGATTGACTCGCTGAAGTAGCTACGGAGAATAGGGCGGGATTTGAGCGCATGACTGGATCTTTTTCGTGTTCCGCAGCCAGAAACAGAGAGGCACCCACGTCACACAGAGAATCAAGCTCCGTTCGCTTAAGCTCGTCGGATACGGTGTTCATGACGGGCCACCTTCCTATATTCGTTCAGTGAAAAAAGGCTAAGGAGGCACTGGGCCGGATCTGTAGTTGCACCAGGAGCGCTAACAAAGAGCTCCGTAATACAGCGACACTTCAAGGACCGGACAGCCAAAACGTAGCCGCCTTCAGAAGTGGCCACCTTTGCATCCATGCTTTTATGCATCTTGTTTAGTTGGCTGCTCGAACCTTTTTTTGTCCGGCACATCGCACTGGGCGGTTACTCAGTTCAGAACAAACTTTCTTCTTTGCAGGCTGCGGAAAGGCAAGCGCCGCGCTCGTCGGGGGTCTCTTTATGGCAGGCTGTTGCGAGAACTCGGGCCACAGTCCACACGCCGGCCTCAGCTGAGACGCTGGATTGCTGCACTTCCGTCGTGTAAAACTGAATTATGAACTTGCTTAAAATCAGTTGAGTTGGTATCTCACGCTTTCTTTCACAGCGCAAAGACGAACACGGACAAGAGGGGAGACAGCACAAAGCGCCGACTTCAACGACGTTTGTTGTTGTGCGCAGCGAATACATATAGAGTACAGCGGGCATGCGCAGGAACGGAAAGGAAAGTCATGTAAAGACTGGTAGCAGCGCAAAACCCGCATCAGCCTTTGCATGACTTTCCTTGTCGTTGCTGCGCATGCCCGCTGTACTCTATATGTATTCGCTGCGCACAGCAACAAACGTCGTTGAAGTCGGCGCTTTGTGCTGTTTCCCCTCTTGTCCGTGTTCGTCTTTGCGCTGTGAGTCAAAGCGTGAGATATAAACCTCCCATTTTTTTGCCTTTATTTTGTCGTTGGTGCTGATTTTATAGATAAAATATTGCTCTTGTATATTGTTTCTGGAATTCTTCAGGTATAGTGGTGGCTCCACGTACAGACGGCATCGCATTGCATAAGTGACTTGCGCACCCACTTCCATTCTCAGCAAGAAAGAGAAACTGCAGAAAGGAACACCAAACAAAGAAGAGACGTCCGAGGCCGTGACACCAACGGAGGACGCATAAATGTCTGGACGGCACAACAGACAGACGTGACCGCGCAGTTATTTACACTTGAACCTAATCACAGAAACGTCGGATGGGTCTAGCGGCTAAACGAAGGCTGAAATAAAAAAAAACGAAGAAGGGATATCCGGCGCGGAACGCGAATGCCACTTCATGCGTATAACCACATCGGACAGCAACATGCCGGGAAATGAAATTTATGGCTCCAGTCGAATACTCCTCGCCGGCGCCTCTTGGCGAGGCGGCGCGCGTGCAGCCGAAGCTCGGGGCTGAGGCACGCCCGGCTAAAGCGGAGCAAATGCGAGTGCACCACGAGGGAGCGGCAGCGGAATACACAATGAGCAACGTGAAAGCTAGGAAAATTTACTGCCGCCTACAAAGGTTGTTGACAAGAAATCGTCGCTCCGGGCGCGTCCGTTTTATTCTCCAAAAGACTAATGGCCACACTGTCACAACACTATTTGCTGAGCCCAGCGCTGTCACTTTTCTCGTCTTTTCTTCTAACATCTCCTGAATCATGTCACAGTTTGGCAGCCCAGATGCGAAAAGCCATCTTGTCTTTATGATATTACGTAGCATTAGTCGATTTATTTTCCGCCAACATCACTAAACTTTTATTCTTGTTATAATTCTTTGAAGGGTACGCGGGTCTGATATTTCACCGATGCAGATCGTTGCAACATTTCTCCGCGCTTGTTCTGCCGCAACTACAATAGGTCTACCCCATTAACTAAACCGCAAAGCCTAATCAGCAAGAGCGCCGCGTTGAAGTGTATTGCTGTAACAAGTTCCAGACTAATGTTTTAGTTGCTGAGATGCTGGTACATAAAAAAAACAAGTGAGAAAATAGTCCTTTTTATAAGACCTCGTGGTTGTATAGCTTCTGCTCACCGTCGTTGCTGGAAAACACAGCTTCACAGCTGAGTAAAGATGTCTGAGGAAGAACACGTGTCCTTTTGAATAGGCCTCGTACGATCTCACGCCTCCGCCTTTGTCCCAATCTTTGTGCAATGCGAACACCACCGTGAGAAGAGAAACTACGGCTTTGTCCTGCTGGGCGCCAGCTGGGCACAAAGGCTAGTCACAAGCGCATTTCGAGTTTTAATTTAAAAAAAAATGCAAAAACGCTTCACTATAATTAAATGGCACCGTTGATGACGGCAAATGTATTTCGTGTTCCGCAACAATAAAGGAATTTCAGTGCCGTAAGTAAGCCATTTTTTTTTTGTTACCGATAGTGCTCGTGGCAAACTTTAAAGCAATTCAGCTGCTGCGTGTCAGTGTAAAGGGGGCGCCAGACACAAGCAAGTGGGTGAGGTTAGGCTAGTTTCTGTAGGGAAAAGAAAAGCAGTAGAATAGTTTCAAGGGATTGTTTCTAGTTGCCGGTTCAAGAGTGATAGTGTGTCGAAGAGTGTGCGTTAAGTGCAAAACCGCCGCCGTGAGCGTCCGAAACTTGTTAGGACCTTTTAAAGTCCTCAAACGGGAGCCCCTTCCTTCTGCTTTGAAGTGCCCTTAACTGAGATCTTTGTACCATGCACATTGGCAAAGCGTGAAGTTTTAGCGTTCTGACAGCGCCCGCGTCCATCAGTGGGGTTACTGAACGTTGATAGCTTGCAACGATTATACGTCTCGATAACTGCCGCTAACATACGCCCCGCAAATGACTTGTCTTTTGTGGAGAAAATAATATCAGTACAGCTTGCAGTGATTTAAAAATGTAGCGCTTGTAGTCACTAACAAAGTATCAATACCTTCAGTCCGCGAGAACATGAATACCCATATTTCAATTTTTTCGGTGAACATGGTGACAGTCACGCGAGTCAGCCATAGGGAGTAAACTGCGGGGTTTTCTCGGGTAGAGGTGGAGTGAGAAGGGTTGGGTTCCGAGCGCATTCCCATTGGCTGTGCGTGGTTGATGGCGGTCTCGAAGTGATAGCATCTACCAATAGGACAAGTCCGTAAGAGAAGAGAGAGGGGACAGGCTTTACGGTAAGCAGAACACGTGGCTGCGTTAAATGATTTTTTTCGTCGCGACCACCGGGAAAGCGAATGCGCTGGTGGCGTGAAGGGGGCGTCTCCTGCGATAGCTTAATTGAAACGAGACAAGTATGAAAACGTCAGGCAAAGCTAAATAGCTACAACACGCGAGGAAGGCGACCTGAATACAAGTTAATTTCTAGCCTCCCAAAGAGCATGCTTATTGGAGGTGCTAACGCACGCGCATTCGCCGCTTCCGTCGGGCAAGAGAAAAAGTTATTCGGCGACATTCCTTCCGTGACGTTTCTCTAATTTAGCCATCTGTCAGACATCGGCGTAGCGTAGTCGTGGTGTGCCTTTCCTAAACTGGGTGAGTGCCAAGATCGACAGATCGTACAAAGAAGGGACTGTCACACTTCGTTGCGATTTATTGCGCAGCGCTGGCCTGCTCTTACGCCCACGGAGACGCCAAATGTGGGATTTGAAAGAAAAAGAAAAAAGCTGTCGGCATCGAATAAAAACTGTCAAGCACAAATTGGCAGCACTTCCTCATTTTTAGTCGCACTGAAAGCGGGCGAAAGTTTATTTTTGCAGCTATAGATGCGCTAGTTAAGTTGACCAGTCAGCACTTAACATAGCTTTAGAAACCCGTGATACGCACGCACATAAAATACGTCTTCCAGAACAGTTTTCTTCCATCCGTTCTGCACTAACGTAGTTTTCATTGCTGGAGAAATGTTTCAGGAAATCCCACGATGTGGAGTTGATTTCTAGTAAGGGAGTAATTACTCATTCGCAACTACCCAGGCGCAGTCATACGGATCGACACGAGAGCTATGTAGTTTCCACAGAAACTTCTGCGTTGTGTCGTGTTGGGTTTAATGGCGCACTAACAGCAAAGGTTATCATACACCAAGCTCAATCCACAGAAACTTCGTAGTTGGACGAAAATTCCTTCTGGTTCAGGGTTCGAGCCCATTCTCCAGCGTCTGATCGGAGCGCTTTGTAGCCTTTTTCTGCTCTTGGCTAGGCGCTAATGAGTAATTACTTTCTTAATATAGTGTTCATTGCGCTCTAGGCTTCCAGGTAAGTGCTCTTAGAGCTTCACAAAACTACAGGACGCTATGTAACGGCCAGAATAGGCACTGAAAGTCGAAAGTAAATAGGTAACTTTTTTAAACTGTTATCAGTCAATAAATTTTGATTTATTTAGTTGTACCACTGTTACACTTAGAGACCTGTTTGCTCATTGACTAACGTGATTTCATCTATTCTGGAGTTAGTTTTATCTAGCTCAGGACTTTTTCTTTTCTTGTGCATCTATCAAGTGTCTTGATATGCTTATCGCTTGTTCATTCTTTTGTGCTGACGGTGTTTGATTGATCTGGCTCAGGACTTTTACTTTTATTTTGCTTTGATTACGTGTCTTGATTTGTTTATCGCTTGTTTATGCTCTGGTGCTGTCTAGACACTGTCTTATATATGGGTCTGCGGACTCGTCAAGCTGCCAAGTGGCAGCTTTTTTTCCGCAGCCCCTCCATCTGTAGCACCTGATGGAAAATAAAGATTTGATTTGATAAAGAAAAAGAGGCGGAGATTTATTCGCCCTCAGTTTACACCAACGAGTACACCGTCGCACTAACTATGCAGGATTCACCCCACAGAAATACGGAAAGACTGAGAGTGGCAGGTAGCGATACCGGCGGTGGAGCGTTCACAGTTTCCGGAGGTCAGTAACGCCGCAGGCGCGCGGAGATGCGTCCACACCAGTAGAAGGATGATTCAACGGCCAAGGATCGTTTTAAATAAGGGCTCTCCAGCCTATGGTTAGCCGAGACAAAACGTGCCCATTAGCACTACTCCGCGCCTCCTCTGTCGCGTGCTCGGGGCTCGAAGTTTCCTCACCCCACCGCTTGGCAGTGCGCCCAGTAATTGCGGGCCTAGGTGACGCTGGTTACGGAAGCAATGAGAGCGCGCAGATAAGAATCCCATTTTCATGCCGCTCTAAATAAAGGCTTAAATAGCAACGGGCTTCTGTAAGGGCTCGTGTAGAGGCAGGCACCAGATTATTTACTCCCCGTCTCATTACATGGCTGAATTCTTTGCGCGACGGATCTTTGGCTTAATGGTGACCGCTACCCTGATAGCCATCGCAGTAAACATTTATTACATCACTTATCTGCCAGCGCGGACTCTTAAACAACTTTTCACTTCCACAGGAGAGGTTTGCTACAGTCTAGTAATTACTGTTATCACTGTTCGCGACGAACCGCACTATTAAGCGCGCGAAATGTCCAGAAAGCATGACCACATTACAGCCGCCGGCTAGAAAATCGACTGTGGCTCATTCAAGTTAAATCCTTGTTGTGTCAACAAAAGAGTGAGCTTTATGGCTTACACTGCCTTTTGTCAAAGAGAATTCACCCAGGTTTTGAAAAGAGACAGGCATTGGCAGTGACATGAGTATTGAAGGGCGGAATATGTGATGCGTTCGAGGTATGCCTTCTGTGCCTCAGAGCACTGAACTAGTGAAAGTAGATGGAAGTAGACGTAAGTCAACCATGATTTTTCTTCTGCGTCGAAATGGCGACGAGGAAAACTTCTGGTTGTAGTACGTATATGTTACGAAGTTGCATAGATATGCACTTTATCACCAATTTGTTTTTACCTTATTTCACTCAACTCTGGAGGACGAGGCGGGCTCACGGACACGAAAATAATTAAAGCCTCACCATTCCAGACAGAAATTGAAGGGTGCGATTAAGCTTAGTGTACTAGAATTCTGGGCTCATTTATCTTTCATAATACACTAAGCAATTAACGTTCAAAATAAATTTACAGTTGTTCTTGAACTGTGTAGAGCTTGAAATGCGCTGTAGTGACGAATGAAAACCGCAAGGTTAAACACAGGGCTCACTTATCTTTCACAATGCCGCTTTCACAATGCCGGAATAATTTATTGGTGCACCCTTGTCTACCGTGAAAGTGTTCTGTATATTTCCGAGGTGCGCTTAGTTCTTTAACGTTGGATGAGAATGTTGACGAAGAGATTAGCGCAATGTGTGATGAGCGCAAGAGAAAACACAGGAGTGCAAAGGGGGTCACGCGCATCAAGCGGGCAATGGAAACAGAATATTTCCGCAAGGGACCGTTAGTTCCATGGTAGCCGTAAAAAAAAGAAAAAAAAACAGAGTGAATTTTTTCAACAGGAATGATGCATAAAAACATGCCACGTCCTTTGTGTGTGTGTGTGTGTTATCTGATACAACCCTTTAGTTCCTGAGCTACACTATCACGGTTTCTATCTGGTCCCACAACTGTTTAGAAAATAGCGGTAGATTAGGACGGGTTCCCGTAAAAATGGAGATGTGATGAAGTGCCGTTCTCAGTTGATAACTGACGCTCAAAGATCCCTACTGCCCTTGTTTCAATAGTGCCCAAGGTATGAAGGCTTACATACATTTAAATTCGGCGTCAGATTTTTGACTAAGAGTTCACATGCGCTCACAAAGGATAGAATAAGCACCTCGCCTATGCTTGTGGAAGTGTGGCAAGCAATGTCCAAAAAGGGGAAGTAATTAACGTTGTTCATAAACGATTTGTTGTAAATACAAGGAGTTAAAAAAGAAAATTCAGTAACGTATGATGGGCGCAGATGTTGGCGTCATATACTTATTGTCAGCGATAACCGATTGAAAGGCAAGAGCTAAAACTAACTAGCGCAGAACAAGGAGGGACATGGCGCAAATGATAACATGATTACAGCGCGCACCATTTCGGTAATTGGCCCTGGCTCTTTGCTATTCACTGCTGCGTGTCCCATTACTCGTTGCTATCCCTATTTCTGGTTCCGGCTCATCTGCAAAGAATTATTTGTGTCTGGTAATGGCTTGTGTCTGGCAATGGCAATGGCTATATATCCCAGCCCACTGCATGTACAGCCGGGGTGTTGTAGTACTTCCTTGGTCGCATACTATTCACTTCCAAGGTGTGTAAGGGTTAGGAAGTATCATCACTATCTTTAAGTCGAGGTCACTGGGGATGCCGTTCAAATCATGCTGCAGGACCCACGAGCAAACATCCTGGCCAGAGCACTTCTGAAAAGGGCTGTGCCTCCACGTCTCAACTGCGCGCGCAACGTGAAATGGCTCTACAGCTAGTCTGGCCCTACATATCCTGCAAGACAAGGTGGACCAACTTCCTCGAATGCTGAGTGCGCCCAAAGCACTGGAATGAAAGCGAGAGATATTGTTCTAGATCTGATGTCAGAAAAAAATGCAGCAAGGGGAATTATGCGATGCTGTGACGATCTGTGTCTTAAGTACGATGCGGTGGCGTGAGTTCACGGTGTGTGTGTGTGTGTGGGGAGGGGGGGAGGGGGGAGGTGGCAGAAAGGCTGCAGTGGGGTCACGGGAATGCATGCAAACAAATGTTCTCAAAGTAGTCGTTGGACTTCACGGTGCACCTATTATGTCATTTATTTCTTCAGAATTCGAGTTTATAAAAAGCATGTACAAAAATAGAGCATTTTAATTCTGATGTATTTTTAAAACACCCCATGCCGGACTTAACCCTGCGTATAGATACCAGAGGGGAACCCTGCTCATAGGAACAGGTGCAAACAAAGTTTGCTAAAGTTATTAATTTTTTTTTCTTTTACATTCCGCGTATGGAGGCGGCCGTTGGGTAACAGCTGGAAAGAACTCTTAGGGTGAGCATAACTGTTATTCACCTTCATTTCGAAGTTCTTATTTTTTTAAAACGTCACGACAGATGTCTGTTGTGATGCCGCACATACTTCCCTAAGCATCAAAACATTCAATCAGGTTGGTGTTTTTCGGAATAGCAGAAGCTTCTCATGTAGTCCGACACGCTGCCGCGTGCGCTACATTTGATTTCGAATGCAGTCGATCTAGCCAGACGTCGTAGACAGGTCTGTAAGCGAGGAAGTTTTCAAACGGCAAAATAAGAGAATCACGCACCAAAGGAGACGACGGCGCAGGCATTATCCCCAACATGCTCCTACTACCGCGAGTGACGCCAATATTTATAAATGGAATGTGAGTATATACGTGCACTATCGAACCACAAAAATGTGATTTCCACAATAAATCTTATCCTGGCGTCATCCGACGCATTGCTTCACTTCTCTCTTGAATATGAGTGGTAATTATACGTCCACGGCGTGGTTAAAGTGTGCAGGCACAACACCTCGCTTCGAAGGCTTGTCCAAAACGAAGCGGAGAAATAGTTACCACGTCCATGCTTGCGAAGTAGGGATGCGCGCTTAATTAATATCTGCACGTCACGTGGCCTGTCTGCCCTCGCCGATGCTGTACAACATCCGCAAAATCTCGTGGGTCGCATCATAGGGAAACGAGTATACGAAAGATCCATCGATTGCTCTCGATGTTTAGGTGCTCAAGACAAAGTGAAAGGTTGGTGCGGAAAGAGTCCTAGCTGAAAATCTCACTCAGCCATAGAGTTTCTTACTATTAACTAAAGGGAAAGCTGGCGCCCCGCCTATGCGAATTTGCATGGAGCTTCCTCGAGACCACCTGTACCACCATGGGAGCTCTAAGCATCATGGGGCGGAGAGCTATCGACTGCAGAACTAAAACTTTTGGCCAAAAATAATGGAAAAACAAACGTTGTTCGATAATCACGAATGTCTTAACATTCAATATCCTGTCCATAAATTGCAACAAACGAGCAGAAAAGCATGCAAATGTAAAGTTTGTCCAAAATAAGCGATGGCTTGCTCTCCTACTGGCCAAGTATTGCAGACCACCAAAGGCAATGTTTCGTGCTTAACAAGCGCACTTTTAAAAAGAAATAGGTTGCAAAAAATGTTGTTGTTTGAACACTTTAAGAGGCTTTTTAATGGCACTTCGGAAACCAAGAATCTTTTATTAGAGTCGTGTGCTGTTGCGTTTTCGCCACTATTGCTTTTGTCCACTACGTTCGCGCCAAAGTCGTCTGCGCCTTGGACGGAATGGGACGTCTCAGTAACGCCACTGCGCTCCTGGAAAAAAACCGACTGTCCCGCACAAAGTAGCTCATCGCCCTATGATGCTTTGAGCGCCCATGGTGGCCGAGGTGCAGCGCCGCCAGCTTTTCCTCTAGTTAATAGTAAGAAACTCTATGCACTCAGCACGGCAACAGTGCAACAAGGAAATCCAAATGAAGCAGCTTGACGGGGGAAGATGCAGTGGATGGCTCGGGCCGGAGAATGGCTAGTCCCGATCTTGACTGACCTCTCGAAAAGGAAACCTCCTGTCACAGTTTCACATGTATGTCCAGATGTGATGAATATGCGGACCATGGCTTCACTCACAAACGTTTCACGCGTTTTTAGGGTGTAGTATGGCGCTCAAACCTTCTTTTTTTATTTGTATGCAAAATATCAAATGGATAATAATCTCGTCAAAATCACGAAAAAATTGATTTCAAATAAAGACAGAAAAAAACCACCTCAGCTGAATAATTAGGGCTCATTTTTATTCACAGAGCGGGAACAAAACATTTATATTTCATGAACCGCAGAATGAGGCCACAATCTTTCTGAAAAGTCAGAGAAGTGCCCACCATTAAAATGGCGATGACATGAGAAGACAAGCGCTGCTTGAGTAGATTACTGTCGAGGCTGGTGATGCTGTCAAAAACAATACCAGTGCGATATCACAAACGTAAGTTGCACTTCAGAGCTTTTATACACGGTCAAAAAACAAAAAGATTACGCAAAAATTTTCTGGTGCAAAAAGTAATAAGTGGTTTCCTTTTCTCATGATCACTATATGTGGACCTTGTAGCATCATAACTATCAGACAAAATATCGTGCGTTTTCCCTTTTTTTCGCGGAAGTTCAATTAGTGTACGAATAACACACAGCCGAAATGGAAGGTCACACTGCATGTCGCGAGAGGTTCATTCACCCTCGCGTCGTGTGTTTGATGGGAGTAATTGCGTGCCCTTTTAAAACCCTTTAACAACAGGCGGCCTCAACTTTGAAACGCCGAGAGATGGCGCACCTTGAAGGCTTAGTTAGCAGCGTTGTCATATTGCCTCCACTTTCCCCCGAGAAATTGCTAGCGCGATACCAAGAGAGATTTCTGGCGGCGTAGTAAGCCTCTTACCGGATTAAAAAGGAATGTACTCTGGAACAGGCTGAACGTCGGGACTTTTTTTTTCAATCTCTCGGCCAGATGCAAGGTTGGCACGCGTCAAGAGCAAACAGTTGATGGGATGTTGAAAAAGGCTTAATTAATTGTGACTTTGCTAAGCTTATAAGCATCTCAGGAAGTGCCGTACGAATGCAGAAGCAGAAAATTGCTGCCGGAACTCACAATGCCTGTGACGCAAATCCATTGACGACTGGGATCGCGTGCTTACCGCTTTGCTGCCAGGCATCGCGTACTTACACCTTATGCTGCCAGTTGGTGCTGAACAGTGAGCACTCCGCCACGACATTATTCATCACCATCCGCTCAAACGTTGGGATGAAACGCTCACGGGGAAAAGTTGGAGAACAAACGTAGGCCACACCACGAAGAATTCTTCAGTGCTTCGGGCCAACATTGAGGCTAAGAGGGTGAAAATTCATGTCATGCGTTGAGCTAGAGCTGCCTGCGTTGCGCCTATTAGTGGCAATCATAGTTATTTATTAGTGGCACAGCTATGTTCTTTGTTCGTCGTGAAAGCACCGAGCAATGGAAACGTTTTAAGTTGTTGTCAGAGGCTCGAATACCAGTGTTTGTAAGTCGTACGCCATAGAGCGTAATATATCTGCCCGTCAGCGCTTTCCTCATTCGCCGAAAGCTTCACACCTTCCCGCACAAGTAAACGTGCGGTAAAGCAGGACAGCTAAGGGCTCCACGCTCGAGGGGCCTCCCTCCAACCTTTGCACATAATAAAGGTTTCGCTCTCTCTCTCTCTCTCTGAAAGGGTCACACACGCGCGCTGTCTTATGTTTACATGACATTCCTTGCTCGATAATTCAATTACAAACTGTCCCAAATTCCTACACTACACATACTATCATTCGAATTATAAAAGAAGTGTTGCTGATAGCGGTGTAATAAATATTTTTGCTTCTTTTTCCAACAAAGCTGATAGTAATAATTAGTGAATAATAAAAAATGTAATGTATGGAACGAATATATGAAACCCGAAGGAAGGAATATAGCACGCTCCATCTGCGGCAGGTGTGGTTAAACGGGCTGCCCGAGGAGAGGGCCAACGATCGCGCCGCACACCCAGAGCTAGTCATGAAGAGATTATGTCTAGAAAATTAAAAAAGGCGCACTAGAACTATACAGAAAGAAGTCGCTGACATATTATGGACCTCACCATAGCGTAAAATACAAATAACTTCAGAGCTTTCGCTGAATCTCACATTACGGAATGGTATTCATCCTGTCAATTTTTTTTGTTCCACTCTGTCTCTTGGGCTTTTAGGAGGTGGAGACCTTGCGAAGGGTGAGGGTAGGCGCGTTGGTGGTGGTGGATGTCGCTTCCGGAAGGTGGAATTGAGGTGGAGATGTGGGTGACAGTTCTGGAGGACGAAGGCTTCATTCAATGAGTCCTCACCCAGAAAACATTTCCGTTTGGTCTTCGCACAAATAACACTTGCATATTACCAAGTGCCACTTTTACTCATATCGCAGTAAAAGACAAGCATAGAGGTTAATGCACAAGCCACCCGCGGGCGGGAGGAAGCAGCCTACGAAGCCTTAGATGCGAAGCTGCAAAAGAACTTGCCAGAGTGAAGCCTGCCAGCTTCACGGCCGGAGTCCTTCATCTCTATGCGCGTGTTCCTTCGCTCGACCGCTCACTGGCCTTCTGTTGAGAGGAGCGTGAGATCCCAAGAAGCCTCTCGGCAAACAGCACCCAGTGTATACGTGAGGAAGCCATACTAACAGAGAAAAAAGTGTCTTTGCGCAAGCGTCGCAGGCTAACGTGCTCCAAACGCCTGCGGATTAAAGGTGCTTTCTAGGCCTTGTGCTCCTAGTGTCTGAGCCATTCCAAATTAAAAACTTCGCGATCTGATTACGGTCAAGCTGTAAGGACAGCGGTGCGCAACGTTAGCGCCCTAGCACATGATATAAGTGCTTTCATGAAAGGAATACAGCTTGAATGATTTCCCTCCCTCAAAACAGGTGGTAAATTTCTGCTTTGAAAACGTGCCTGCCTTAGTTCATATATTACATGCAATAATTCATACCACATTGTAAAAAGTAACAAGCTTTAAGATTGACGCATTAAAAGGAGATATCGTGTTTAACCTATTCTTCTGGCTGAAACAACAGTTATCTTTTATTGCGAGATATGCCCTGGTCCTTAACTCATCTATTTCATAACTAGCTGTAGGGCACTCAGGTATTCTTTGCCAGGAAAATCTGTCAACCACATGTGCTCAACGAAACCACCTACGTTAGGGCTCAGTCTGCTTCCTTGTCGCATGCATTAATCTCATAAGAACAGGGTAAGTGGGGAGTGCAATTTTTTTTTCAGGCGATTAACTGAGATGGTTTCGAAAACAACACTTAGAACAATAGCTTCTTTCATATGATGGCGGAGCACTTGTCAAAGTATAATTTCTTTTCAATTGCCTGTTCGTGTGTTGCATTTGTCGTGTTCATTATAAATTTCAAAGGTGGTAACCAGAACTAATCATGTATTGTACGCACGTAAACATCATGCACTACCACTGAAAAGCTTCCCACCGCTACGTCTTGAATACATGAAGTGTCTGCAATCTGCGTGGACAGAAGAAGTTTGAAATGTTTTCGCCCCTCCACAAGCTTCTGCCCCTCCGCGAACAACACCAGCCACGACGCTGTGTGATTAAAGGAATAATAAAATGCATTTAAAGGCATCACGCGTCGTAATACAATTAATAATGTGTGTCTTTTCAATTGTAGACAAGGTAGAAGAGAGAACGCAAAAATTTTCCTTTTATGGTAGGCCTAATAGAATACAATGACGACGCATTTAAAAACAGCTGACATTTTGACTTGGATCACTCAATGAATACTGGTAAGCTGTACAGCCTTCACGCTTACTACGGATATTCAAAGCACAAGGACAAATAAACGCCTGGGTGATTTTAAGACCAATTTTAAATTGTTCAGGGATCATTACTGTACAATGTGAGGAAACAAGTGTGGAAAATTGCATTCTCACCACTAGAAGAGCAGCACTGTTTTTAAGAAGTGCATGAGACGTAGAATGCGCTCCCTCGCCATTACGATTAAGAGCGTCCGCTGTAGTAATCCCTAGCTCTCTAAATCATGCGCGCACCGGTATCTTTCGCAAATTTTTCTTGTTTAAGTTCGCTGCCTCCAAATGCCAGCTCATAGGCCTACAAACTTCGCTTTTTCTCAACTTATGCCGCTGATCATGTGCGTACGTAGCAGCGGAAAAGATAGCCGGGGCATCGGTCCTTTCAAATGTGCAACGAGCTCTGCGAGAAGAGGACGCCTGTTGTGGACAGTAAATACGAGTCCGGGTCGACAGACCCCGCTAGACACAGGGCTCAGCCGCAGCGAAGCGTTACAATGTTCTTCGAGGCTTCGATTCAGATCGCAAGCCTGCGTGCTGGGTTCCTGAACTCCAGCTTTTATCTGCCTTTGTGTCGGCCAACACGAGCACACAGAGTTGCTACGGAAGCTTGTTCGTTCCAGTTTCAATAAACTTAGGACAGCACTGGACGAATGCCTTGCGCAAAGCAAGAGCGGCAGCTGCGCTTGAAGTTGACGTTCGAGGAATACTTACTGTAAACTGGCCTCCTTTAGTGAGCTAAATATAAGCTCGGTAGTTCGCTTTTTGCCGCCGGTGATTTCTTTTGTTGAGACAAAATATTTTCCAAGTCAGGAGAGGTAAGGAACCTCCCTATGCGGCCCAACGGGTATTAAAATCGATGCCAAAGCTCTTTTTTAAAACTTGCGATAAAACTAAATGGCTCAGGGGAAGGATGTAGGGAGACGCACAGCATTTCTTTGTTTTACGTTTGCTGAGCTCCAGGACGTTCACAAAGTTCTGAACTCACCCGAGCACAACTGTCCTCGTCCTGTGTCCCTCTCTTGTCGTCGTTTGTCTCGCGCTGAGCCCACCTTTAAATCATGGCTTACCAACTGGCCCAAAACTCCACTTTGCATAATTATTAGTAAAGCAACAGCTTAACTCTCTTAAGAAGGCCTTGAAGTTTTGCTTTGTTTTTTAAGTTTATCACCGTAAGCTTTGCACATAATCTATTTCAAGTTTTATTATTGTTCGTGTTACTTGCGATCTTTGCGTTTCACTTATCCTGGAACCGTTCAGCAGAAATTTACATGTAGTCCTCTTTCAGTGACGACGTGGTGGTGTGCGCTTTGCGATCAGCGGAGAAGCTTTCTGGCGGCACCGCCACCGAGGCAACACTACGGTCTCCAAGGTTTGGTTAGGTATGCGTATACTTCATTCTCTTTGTTTAAAAATGTGACAATAGGAGCCGTGCGCTAACCGGGGAGAAAATTTCAGCGGCTGGGAGAGAGCACTGAGAACTCTACATTGAGTTTCTTGCTGTGTGTGCCAGCCTGCAAAAGAACTTGAGGGATGATTCTTGGTGCAGTCTCTAGCACAGTAGGCAAATGCACCACTTGATGTATTCTCTGTGCTCTTTTGTGTAAACAAACTCTATCTCCACTGACATTGTTCACTTCTAACGAGTGTACTGAGAGAAAAAGTTGGATAAATTGCCGTGTAGTAGTCGTTCGAGTTTACCCTGCTCTATGCTATTCCATTCCCTGAAAGATTTGTCACATACTTTTCTGCGGCTTGCACGGCGGCTTATAGTGCCACGCGTTGCAACAGTCTTGACAAATGTTATTCCTGGCCGTAAGCAAAGTTGATCATCGTGCGCGAAACGGCTTTTGGAGCTCTGCGATACAGCTTACTGAGTTTATAATACACAGGCATCTACAAGGCGGCCAAGTTTGGCGACGGTCTCAACTCTTCGTTGAACAGCGCGTTCTTTTCTCAAAGTGTGGCACTATTCAGATGAGGTAATTCACTGTCATGAAACGAATGTGGCTGCAACTGGCAACCGCGAATTACCTTAATGCATGAAGGGTTAAAAATCAGCTGCTCAAGTATACGCACAACGATAGAAGCACGCTCCAGCCGCAACTCCGCATCATCTTTGAATGCTAAAGCACGAATCAGGTGCAGGTTTCAACGGCATTACAGCTTGTTTTTCTATTATTCAGACTGCGCGACGAGGGGAGGAAACATTATTCCCGACTCAACTTGTAAATCCAGCGCTGAACTTAGTTCTTAGCTCTCTCCGGTGCTTCCATATCTAGCTATTTGCATTTCGAACTCACTATTTCCTTGACGGCATACCCAGTTGACCGCTGTTCTATGCTGCTGCTGAACAACTATACCTTCTCCTTTCGTTTCTGAGCTGAAAAACAATGCATACTCAGCCGTCTAAAATGCTTGATGAGTTTTTATGCAAGTGGAGGAGAACGTGGACTCCTCCAAGATTCTGTCAGATGCCGCTCAAGCTTTTCAATAGTGCCCTCGAATTCGTGCAGGTTGAGCACGGTAGAGGAGGAGGCGTTGATATTCGAAAGCAGGGGCTGTGAGCAGTCTATCGTTCACCCGCTCCGTCCTCTAGTCCCAGTATTTAAAAACGCCTGCTAGCGTGCGCGCTGCTCTGTCCGAACACCCGCCGGTGAGGGCGGAGCAATATGGAGTAATTAAGGCGATAACTACACTACAACCGGACGGCCCGTGACCGCATTCATTATCAGCGCTCTAGGATGCGGTCCATCCATTACCAACACTGCCGGCGCATCCATGTAGGAGGATGAGGAGGGAAGGAAGAGGGCAGTCTGCGGGGGCATATAGGGTGCAGTGTACCGCCGCGTCTACAGGATGTGCGCCGTTGCCGCGGCTGCGGACTGAAGAAAAAATTGTGTCCACTCCTCGTTTCAGCCCGTTTCAGCTTATTTCAGCGAGCGTGTGCGAACGTGTGCGTGCGCGTGTGCGTGTGTGCGCATGTGTGTGCCCGTGCGTGCATGCGTGTGTACATGCATGTGTGTGCGCGAGTGTGCGAGTGTGTGCGGGGGGGGGGGGGGGGGGGGTAGGGGGAGTTCCTGCTCAGCGCCCTCCAAATCAGGAGTGTCGCCCAGATGGCTGAGTACGTCCAAAGCACGATCTGATCTGCGTATGTGGCATATAACATACTCTTACTCCATCCCCTTACACCACTCAAAACTGAAACTTGTGAAATACATTAGCGCGTTTCCATAGGAATCGCTTTTTTGTCTAACTTGGATAGATAGGGAGCCTCAAATATACCGACGGCAAAAAACTTTTCATAACTTGTGTTTTTAAAAGTTGTAATTGAAAAATTTCACGAAGAGGGAAAGTCACACTTAAATTATATAAAATTTACATTTATAAACACGAATATCAGCATGAAATGTTATTTAGTTGTACACGAACATTATATATGTGTAATAAATTTTAATTTTAATATCTCAGATTTTAATAGTTAAAGAAGTCGATAATTTCCAGTTTTATAGTTCATATTTCCTTCACACAGACTAGCAATTTCAATTCAAATTTAAAATTTAGGATTTATCATTTTGATGTAAAATTTAAGTCATTATTTGAATTTAAAGTTTAAATTATATGTCAATAAAACTACATTTCATATTTAAATTTGAAATAAACATAAATCTTTTCAATCAAACTGCCAATGCGCCGTAAAATGTTAACGCTTCGGCTTCATCAACTGCTTTAGCCGGAAAAACATCCATGAAGTGAAACAGAGAAGCGGACTGGAGGAAATTCAATACGAGGAAGTGACGTGATGAGGGCAAAATAGGAACTCTTTCGGAGCACCGTTAGGCCATTTAAGACAGGAAGAGGGCCATTTCGAGCGCGTTCGCACTCGTGAGGTTGCGATAGCAGTAGCTTTCTCGCAAACTTCCTCTGGAACTCGTTTTTATCAGAGCTTCGAAAAGGGAGTAGGAGGCAGGTGGGGGAAAAGGGAAGTAACGAACAATGCCTGTCCGTTTCCCTGCCCTCTATCTGACCTCTCTTTGACACTGCTCAATTTCCTCTCTTTTTCGTGGATTTCTTTGCGGAAAAGGCGAAGTGTACAAGCAAAAGTTGTGACTGATAAAAGCTAGCATTCAAAACAAAGGAAACCTGCTTGCCCTCTATGGCAATACTTGCCTCGGACAAAGAGGTCGCGTGTATGAAGACTTGCTGCGACCAAAAAAAAAAAAATCTATACTTTTTCCAGATGGCGTGAAAGAGTGAAAAATCTGCACTTTAACACAATAATTCAAAATTTAAACACAACAAGAAGATGAAAAACGAAAACTTCCCTTTGCTTTCCTGACAGGATGGAAGAGGGAAAACATATGAACAATGCAAATGTGGGCTCCGGCTGAAATATATGAGCGATAGGTAAGAACGTCTGGCTTTTGCAAGCAAGGAAACTGAGCAGCTGCTTTATTTGTTCACTCTTAAACCAACTCCCTTCTATGCAGCCGAAATTCTGGTATGCCAAGAAAGTGAGTAAAAGAATAAGCGAGAAAATCTATCACGCTTACCGGGTGTTACGTCGCTTTTCCTTCGCATAAAAAAATTATGACGGGGAAGTACTTTATTCTGGGCATTCAATGAAAGCACAGCAACAAGGAAACATAAATACCTAAATTTTTTAAAAGCGTTTTTATAGTAATGCCTGTTAAACAAAAATTAGAAAGCAGAAATGTTGAAAGTCATTGTTCTAACAGCGAGAAGCCGACAGCTAAGCATGCAGGGTACTGAGTTTTCTAAATCACCTATTAAACTCGTGCTTTGTGTTGCCACTACAATTGTTGCTCTATGCAAATAAATTACAGCTATGAAAAACATTTACAGCTGGCTACGTTTTGGGTACTTGGCCTTCTTGCGTGCTTTGTGTTGGAATCTGTTTTGCATCGTCTCTATTCTAGTATCACCTACAACCGTCTGCTGCCACGTTCGCAGCTTCTTCAGTGGCGGCCCAGGCTGTAGAATTAATGCCAAGATACCATTTGCTTTACCCTTAATTCTTTATTTTCGCCTCGTCACTGCACAACCTCAGTGCATATTTTGCCTTGAGGGCAAGCTATAACAATGGTCAGGAACAATCTGCTTTAGACAACACCCTAATTCCTAATTGTAGCACAGAAAAAATAGATTTATTTCCATTGCAGATCTTTTCTTTTAGCTCTGCACCGACACTTAAGAGCCGAACGATTAATCCGTCATTTATGTCACCTGTAGCTCTGTAGTAGTCTTTAATAAAAAACTGATGGCCAAGAAGTGCCACATAAATAGACATAGGTTACCCCCAGTGCATTAGACCATGTGCACTGCGAAAACAGTGAACAGCCGTATATACTGCATCCGATACTGACACGAACTGATAACGTTGTCTCTTCTCCGGGGATTTTGATTTCTTGCCTCGGTGCATGCTGGGTATCGGTAGCAGCCACGAGCAACATGAAGACTGCAGCCGATAAAGAAACAGGCCTAATCTCTCGTATCCATCATTGTCATCGTAAGCACCACTTAACAGCCATGCGCTAAAGTCTGCGCGTTGGCGGCTAGTGAGATATGTCGAAGGAAAGACTGCTCATTCAAAGAACGGAGAGTTCAAAGCGTCCTACGCTCGCCCTCTTCTGCGCAGCAGCCTGCGGAAGGCAGAAAGATGCAGACTGCTGCATACGAAGAATTCGGGTCGTTATCCTTCCTGCTATTCGTATCGCCTTTGTGTTCCAAGGAGTGGAATCCCCAATTACTTCTTAGTAGTAGCCTTTAGCTTGTCGCAATGTATTGATGAATCTTCCGGCACTTGAAGTGAATACGGGTGTCTCGCTATCAGTGCTCAAAAACGAAAATGGGCATAATCATTTTCCTGGATTTCCAACAGACAACCACCTTAAACTCCCTCGCAGGAAGAAGCGATTAATGCTTACAAGCACTGAAAGTGATAGAAGCGCCTCTGCCGAGTGTGGAAATTTGTTACTTATAATTCCACAACAAGGCCCGATCCCAGTGTCAAAATTCTATTCGAGAGCCGTATTTCCAGAGTTGTTTAGTTGTCGAAGACTTGTTCGCGCGCAAACTTGTTTCTGTCGTTTTGACTTTCCTTTCACTACTAGAGGAAAACTCGCAGCCTTGGCAGGAATTTGTGCATTATACTGGCAATGAAAGTGCAAATGGTGCCGTCGTGCTGTAATAAATCTTCGTCTCCCTCCTTGCAGACGGGCTACGTGGCCTGGAGTGGATTTTATTACTTTTATTCGTTTTTTTAGTATTAGTTACTCATTTTAATAATAATTCTGAGCGGTAAACACAGAGCTATTTTTGTTCGTAGAAACTTAAGGCGGGTTAGTTTTTATTCTCTTCCAACTAGGCACCGTCTCTTGCAAGGTAAAGGCTGCTTTTTCATTATCTTTAAAAATATTTTGAAAGGCCAGACTGCTACTGCGTAGAGAGTGTCGCTGCTACTAGCAAGAAATGGTTGCGGACATACAGCATACATACACCAGTTTTATTCTTATGTAATGCAATCCATCCACTATAGGTGACGTAACCAGACTGCAAGCCGAGCGAAGAAGTTTAAATACTGTTGGACTCCTACCCTATATCCAAGGAAAGTCTCTAGAGCCCAATGATGAAAGTCATTGATGTTCGATGTACGACGAAGGCAGTTCACCTGTTTTTATGTAAGACAGGCGCATTGTCTCTGAAACACGCGTGCGTGCTGTGCCCCGGCCGCACTCGAGGGGAGCGGGCTCAGTGCGCGGCAGCTGCCGGCTATACCAGCCAGGGCTGTGTATGGACTACAAGATTAACACTGCGGACCACGCATGTGCATATTCCTTTGTGCCTTCTTGGCACGCGAACTCTAGACAACCTCACAAGTATGGAAGTCGTTGACTCGTTCCTGCAGCTTCCACGTGACCGCGGAATGCTAGTAAAATATATTACACAACAAAACTATGCACATCAGTTAATGTTAGCGCTCTTTATTGCCGATGCTACAGTGAAATGTACCCAAGGGGCGGCAGTTGTCACATCCGTAATGTTAGTCTTTTGAGACGGCGACTTCCACGAAGAAGTGACAACCGGATTTCGAAAAATTGCGTTTTAGATGGTTCTGGCTTGTGTCTGCGGCCCAGAATTGGGCATAGCTTATTTGGCCAAGGAGGTTTTTATCGGAGCATTATAAAATATGGTTCATAAAAGCCTGCAGACTCTAGCCTTATGATAACCTCTCCAAGTTCTTATATAACGTTATCTGCATCGCATTTTGATAATAAAGAAAATTCTCCGCAAAAATTCCTGCAAGCTGTTATGAAAATCTGCTTCCCAAGGAAAACTGTCAAATCTGAGTATAGAAACAAAATTCACGAACACCAGGAGACACTGGTCTCTTTTTTTCCCCTCTTACCAGTTTTAATAAAAAAAACCCATGTCAGTAACTATAGCTAGTAAAAAATGATAGACCACTTATATGAATTCAAACATTCTATTTCCCCCACGGCACTACCACATTTTTCTGCGGAAGACTACGTTACTACGCTAATATAATAGCGTTTAAGTTGTGGACATCACATTTGCATATCTTCAGGCAAGAATTGAGCCCACATGAACACGATATATCGTAAATGAGCGGCAGTTAACTTAAGCTAGAGCAGCAGGAAGGGGGGTGTCGTCACTGACTGCGATTCTTTGCAATTAAAAACAACGCTTTATAATAATAAAATAACATTTATTAGCCAAAAAAAGAGGCAATAACATTTGATAATTAAGCACGCATATAGCAGTGTGCACCCAAAAACGAACTTTCTATCCATTCAGGGTCGTTCTGCTCTGTCACCCACAACCACCTTATAGATGCAAGCGGTCTTTCTAAATACTTCATCGTATGTCTGAGACAGGAGCAGCTACCAAAATTTTAGCTACAACAAAATTGGGTGAAATTCAGCAAGCTAGACTGAAAATCGATTTTATATCAATTTATTATTCATACAGCTCATTTGAATTTCTTTCGGTTCTAAACATGCAGCCATGCATGAAACAACTTTTAGTTCCCAAACCAGCGGTAATGTGGAGAGAGTCACTGAGCTTGAATCTCGTGCAATTTTGTATCGTACTTGTCTATATTTTGCGGCATGTCCACAACATCGCGAATTTACCTTTGCAAGTGCTCGTTACTCTGATTAAGACAATAGATATATAGATTTATGGTTACCCAAGTTACTAAGATGAAGTCTTCTAAAAAAGGCGTGGAAAGGGCCTTGAGGTGCGCTACTGCCAGATTTCTTGTTTTTGGCGCTGGTTTCCCAAAGGCTACCAGCAGACGCAGAAGAATACATTAAAATGTACCAAGACCAGTACCATTTTCTCTATGTACCCCATTAGCACGCAACTATTTATTTTGTCCTACTGACCTAAGCAAAGCAGATATAGCACCCAGCAAGAAAGATGCAATACAACCTATACAGCAAGCAAATGAGATTAGCTCACTCCAAAAAAATAAAGCGTAACTACGTACTATAACACGTTCACAATCGCGATTGCCAGCGTTGCGGCACATCTTCCGCACAGACACCTCTGTGCGATTCCGTAAGTTCAGTTCTTGGTTCTTGCCATGTGTACTTTCCTTTCTATATACACCCGCATCATTTGCAACCTACTCTTTGAATAAAGCCGCCCGCACCACGGTCCGTAGGTATCTCGCGAGAGCATTCGTGAATATCCTAGTCTTGGACGAAAACCGAGAAGAGAGTACCTGCACCATGATGAGGAATGTCGTTCCCTTTTCCCGCCTCGTCAGGACTCATTGTCCGCGCATGTTCCATGCAACTGCGGCCGACAGCCTCCGTATAAGGCCTCGCTTTCCGCCGCGGTGCTTATGTGAGCTGCAGCGCCCGCATGGCATGGGCGCAGACCCTGGATGTCGCTCAATGCCGTTGACGTCCTACGTGACAAGCCATCCCACGGGCTTTTGCACGATGTGACTCAAGCGAGGCTTCGCGCCGCACCTTGTTTTTGTGATGTCATATGCCCTATGTTGGAGGCACGTGAAGAAACAAAGTGCAATGCATTATTTGTTTCCAAATGTCTGGTGCACGCTTTCTTTGCTTCTCCAGATGGGGTTGGGTTGCTGATGGCTCGGGCGCGGATTCGTATATCTCATTTTTCTCTTGTGCGTTGCGGAATAACTACAAATACAACGATATTAAATAGTTCAAGCAAAGTTTCTGCAGCTTAGTTGAGTTAATTTTCAACCAGTAAGTTTTTCTGTAATAAAAATTGCATCGCGAAACAGAAAAAAATGTTAATTTCAACAAAGAAACACCTAAAACATACTGACTTACCTACTGAAGAAGGGAATGATTTGTTCCTAATCACTGGTAAAAGAGAAGACTCTTCCGCTAACCAACTTAATTCATGGCGCAGTAACCGTAACCCAGAGCTCTGCCAAAATCTCTTCTCAGCAATTTTTAAATAGAATGTCACAGTTTTGATGTAGAGTGAATGAATGAACCAAGTGTGTATGGATCAATATTCATGAATGCAGCCATCAACATCACCACCAGCCTGACTACGCCCACTACAGGACAAAGGCACTCCCATATCTCTCCAATTAAACCTGCATATGCCATATGCGTCCAAATCACGCATATCATAGGGCACTGCATTATAATATACTGGATTCAACATTAATCGTATTTGTGCAATAATTTCCACATGGAGACTTGGAAGACATGAGACAGTTAAACTCGACGAACGCTCAATTAAATAATTAGCCGTGTAAAACCGAAGTGCGCATTGTTTATTTTTTCATGCGTGCTACATTGTTGTACCACGATAATTATTCTTGTATGGAATGGGGGGTACGAGAGAGATGTAGGATGAACTAAATTTGTTAGCGAACCTTGGGTACGTCAAAACTGAAGTGGAGGGTCACACGCTCGCTTCTCATTGTTAGGGCATGCTGTGCAGAGAACATTGTGTTTTTTTCCGCAGCGAATATGCGGCAATGAGTGTTATAAGTGAACCTAATAGCTGCGACGGTTTTCGTGACAATAGCTTAGAAGAAATTTAAATATTTTCAGATAATCCTACGTCTGTGTTAGCCTGCGTACATTCTTTCCCCATGTTATACACACTCAGGTAAATCTAGGTTGCAAAAGTTGTTTCTTTATTTAAGAGTGGTGATATTCACTGGTATCTAATCACAGGTCTTTATGGGCCCTAAATGTCATTATATATAATCGATTTTGTACGCATTTTACTTTTACAATAACGCATACTTTGTGTTTGCCGAAGAGAACTCGTTTATTTTATTGAAATTTTGTAAAACTGTTGGTTACACAGCGGGCTTGCCTTCACATAAAGCTTTCCAATTAATAAATGGCGAGGACTCAATAACTCAACGAGGTTTTCGTGCGTCTTATTCGCAAATGATGCAACTCTTGAATAAAGAATAAAGAAAACTATGGTTTTGACCACCCTTCAGTAGGCGAAGTGCATTTCGAGAATGCTTCGAGCTAAATATTTCTGCTTCCGAGGTGACACTATAATGCCGATGTGACTCATTCTTCGTGTTTAGTTGTCTTAAATTCAGTGACTTCCCAAGAACTGCTGACTGCACTATCTATTGCTAGAATCTGCACTATCTATTGCTAGAATTGTGAGAAAAATTTTGGAAAAAATATTTGCACAGCGATTAAAATGGAGGTAGGGCAACTTGTACGCCATTTCTGAGCATGCCTGATTCCGGGAATTCATAGGTGTACCATTGCAGGCGGCCCCCGTTTAGCTACCCACAAATACTGAATGAAGGCTTGCTTTTAACATGTATGCAGTCCTGTCGGATTACCTTTCCTCGCGCTCAAATTGGAAGCATCAGTCCGCGCTTTCTGCTAACGGCTATTGCAAAGTCATCAGGCAGTCGACAGCGCAGTCGTCTACAACGCGCCGTTCTAAACGTTTTACGAAACAATGTTCTACTTATAGGTCCTTGGTGTCAGTTACTGACAAATGCCCAAATTTTTGCTAGAATAAAGTTGCACGAAAAATAACACCCCGTTATGCAAAAAAGAGCAGGAAAATCAATTCGTAAACCCAGTTGTCCTAGGTTGTAGTTTAGGTCAAAAGATAATCCTATGTTGCAGTTTCAAGGTGAGGGGCACGTCTGTTCTGTAGCCAGTTTTGCATAATGAGAATTCAAATGGATTCAGTACGAAGGTACTGTGATATTCCATACGTTTACACCAGGGAAAGCTTCACGGCTTTGTTTGTGCCGGCATTTCATACATACTTAATGCTGTCGCATGCTTTTTTTTCATTGTCACGTTTGTCATGGTAAAATAAAATATGCCATCGGCACCAGTGAGGCTTAGGTGAAAACTTTACTTTTAGTTATTATTGTTACCCCATTGGGACGAATCGAAACGTGCGACCAGGCCACAATTACCCAAGCTATGTGGGGCTCTCACCATTACAGGAAGGGTGGATGGTGCTTTTTTATCTAGCTATGTAGCACACTTAAGAATGTTTCTTTTTCTGTTCTGTTCAAAATTTATGTGCAAATAACGGCATCAAGCTCCACAGAGAACAAAACGCACCGTTTCATACTAACCATGCATCGTATTTTGGTGCGAACTTGTGGGCGCTTAACGGCTGGTCAGCATTTATGCCCTTTTCCACCATCTTTTCACAGGCAATGTAACCATATCTTTTATCATGATTCGTTTCTTTTTGGGGAAACAGTGCACTAGGACCATATAGGAACTTTAACGCGACAGTGTTAACGCTGCCATTCTGCAGAAACTCTGGAATCTTCGTCGTCGGCGTCGTAGGCGTTGTGAGCGGAAAATCGCCTGAGAAGCAACCTGGTGGGCTACCTTGGTCACGTAACCTTGTGGCGTCAACCACAACCTGCCCACCAGAATCTGAGCCAACGGACCACTGTGGCAGGTGGCAATTAAATTGTGGCAGCACCTGCCATCGCAGGGCAGTGGCGCATCGCTTAACCGCTGCACCACTGCGCCAGGAGGGTTAGGATGACTGCCGGCAATCTAAGAATGCAAAGTCGAGAATGATCAATTCCGCATATATGTGCATTATTAAACACAACACTTTCACGTAATACCCTTAAGGCGGAGCCTAAGTGTCCCTAAAGTAACAACCAAGCAGTGATATCAAGACAAATGCTCAAAACGACATTGTTGTTTATTTTCAACTGACCCCAGAAAAATGGAGCGCAGCTGAGTCTAACGGCGGTTATCTCGTGTCATTCACGGACAGCACTGCTGAATGAACCAGCAACTATTAAATGAATTAACACAGAAAAGAAAGAAGAAAAAGTGCATCGAACATGAAAGGGACCCGAAGCTAGCGCTCAAGAACCCAAGTTATTCTTACCGTCTCTGTTGCTCTTGAAGAACATATCAAGGCCAAGTTGTAAGCCACTCTCTGCCGCCTTTTGTCCCTATGACCTGGCATTGCGCTGTTCCCAACCAACAGCCACAAAGCTCTTGCACTCACATGAACGACACTTATTTAGTTACTCATGCCATCGGTCCTTAACTCGGACCCAGATAGTAGTGGCATCGATAGGTGTGGGTACACAGCGCTGCACACATGAACCCTTATCTTCCGCACCATTATTACTTGTATATCAGTTAATGCAAGCTTCTTATTCTATAAATATTTAATAATGTGTCTAGTATATGTTGGCACTGAAAAAGCAGTTTTCCTTTTGTTTCAAAATTTTTTACAAATTCTGAGGAATGCAGTAAGACATTTTAAGCGTAATAAATAAATCCGCCTTCAAAAATATGTAAAGAAAGAACAATATCTGCTATTTTAAAATTGCAAGTTTAGCGCCTATTCTACGCGTTCTAGCAGCCGCGGGCTCAGCGGTTATGGCGCTCGGATGCTGACCCGAAAGGCGCGTTTCGATCACGGCCGCGGCAGTCGAAATTCGACGGAGGCGACATTCTAGAGGCCCGTGTACTGTGCGATTTCGGTGCACGCTAAAGAACCCCAGATGGTCGAAATTTCCGGAGCCCTTCACTACGGCGTCGCTTACAGCCTGAGTCGCTTTGGGATGTTAAACACCATAAACCCGTAAGCCCATTACACGTGTTCAGTTGATTCATACCTCCACATAATTGACGCTCACTCGTGGAGAGAAAACTGCCTATAGGCTGGATTATTAACAAGAACGATCCGCGGGAGAGAACGGATAGAAGTGTGGCTTCTCGCACTGCCTTATCACTAGAAAACGTTATCCGCAGTCGTTGCGGTCGTCTTAAAACTGCGAAAAAATAATAAAAAACAATTTTTCGGTTCAGTGAGATGGCGAGAAAATTTCCCCAGCCACAAAGCCTGCCTGGCGTCAGCATCAAACTACAGGCCGGCAGCGAAGCTATGAATGCTTAGCGCCCACCCACCGCTGTAGCAGCCACGTTCCCCAGCACTTTGGCAAATAGCGGAAAGCGGTAAGCTCCATTTCCCACAGCTCTCAATTTCGCCGATGGAGGAGACAAGAACGGAAGGGGGATGGGCCCCCGCTTATCAACTCGAGCGAATAATACTGCATTCCCACTTTTTATGACACCGGCGAGGGCTCAGAAATTCTCTGCTATAAATATCGGCACGTCGCGCATTTGTACATAGCCGCAAGCCATATAGCCGTGATGGCCGGAGTTTCCGATGCGTTCATCTGGATGAGTGTATCTTTCGTGGTGCGGCGAACGGGAGCAAACCGCACAGTGCCTGAGGGCCCCCAGAGCGCCTCAGCTAGAGGCTGGGTAGGGCGCACGCAAGGCGGGCCGCGAAGCAGAGCTACGGGAGGGGTGGGCATGACGTGTTGAAAACAGAGGCACCTCACCACGAGTAAGCCCACGCAAGCTGTCAGAGAAGATGACGGCGTGCGGGTGGCTTTCTGGAGGCAAGTTTCCCGGCATCTGATTCCTGAGGACGAGTTCCGAGTGTGACCGGAACAGGGGAGGATACTTAGGCACGCTCGCGACAGAGTCCTATAATTTGGGGAGATTTGCTTGAAAGGCAATGTTTGTTTTTCGGGGCTCGTGACAGCATACGAGCTTCGAGAAGGCAAGGGCAAACTGGTGTGGTGCGCACACTAATTGTTTCTTGTCGCTGTGAGGATGAACATATGAGCGAGCTCGAACATGTGGTTTTCAAGTTTTCTACCAGAGAGCGTTGTAACTAAATTTCGCTGCCATTCAATCTTCTGTGCTTTCAATGCGCCGGGAAGATGATTTCTTACAAATTGATCTCACAGCTTACGGTGTCAGCCTTTTATTACAGAATTAAGAGAGACGAGTGCGTTTTTCACGAAGCGTTTTCTGTCAACACTGCGAAGTGGAGAGCGAAGGCGAATGGAGGATAACCACTGAAGAAAACATGAAGGTATTGCTTCAATGCGGAGGGCATCAGCATGTATTTCGAGGGGACCCATGGAATGTAAATTCAGTTTTTAATTCTTTCGTCAGTGTTCATCGGTGTTAAGTTATTCATCGATGCCTAGTGCGGGCCTGTTTGCCTGGAAGCGAAGAAAGCCTCAGAATATGAATATACGGTGAGAGGCCCTACAATCTCTGCTGACTTTAGTGCTGGCCTGTCCCAGAGGCGGCGAGAGTTTACTCTGCTATAGCGGTGTCTCTGGCTGTATGTTATTTCGTGTCTTACCCAAATAAACCTACCATTCTCTTCCCCTGGTGTCTTCCTGTATCGCGCTCATTGGATAATATCAGAGCAACAAGTAAACCAACAACGCTGCAAGTCCGGACAATCTCCCAGATTAAAGAAGCGGTGCTCCGGAGAGTGGCTGGCACTGGCCATCCGGTGGATACAGAAACACGCAGCTCCACTGGCGCTTATTAGGAATGCGGAGGCCTTCATTTGCTCAGGCACGCAGAAGCGTCCGAATGTCCGCGCTGTTATTATAGGGTCAGAGAATATCGGGCCATCTCATCAAGATCACGTCCAATAATCCGGTTTATTGAAGCCTGTAAATCCGCGGGACATATTACCCGGGCATACGAGGGGGGATCGGGGATGAGCTCGCCTTTCTCCTGACTGCGCCATGCAATCGGATCAAGAATAATGCGGTACGCACTCGACCCAACGCTTGCTCTCTGCCCGTGACGCGCGGAGAGTCAGGAATAATAAACAGAAACAAGAAAACAGGAGTCGTTTATCCTGGCCTCTCTCTGGCTTGCTTTCGTCGTGAACCAACAGTTCTAGAAAGAAGGGAAGGGAGGGGGTAACACGGCGAAGGAACCATGAGCCAACTCCAGCTTAAGGGAAAAGAAGGAAGCAAAAAGAGTAACGCAGCGAGGACTCATAATGGCGCAATCGTAAACACAAGCAGGAGCGTCATAAACGCCGCGGAGCTGATGATTTGTAGCGTTCTTCGACTTTAAAGGCTTTCAGACTCCCATTCCGCTGCCTCCGCGTAACAGGAATACGGCAGTTCTTGCGAGCACGCACACTGATGCGACTTGCGCGGTCCGGAGTACAGCGGCTGCTTTGAGACTGCGTCGCTGATCAGCGCCCCGCAGCGGCTTTGCCTGACGGAGGGGTCGCACCAATGGCGCATTGAAAAGACGTTGGGCTCTCTTCATGTACCAGTGCCTTATGCGGCCGCGTAGCCCGTTTTACGTCCTTTCGTCTAGTTGTAACATATCCTAACGACACGTCTAGTCAAAACGAATGAGACTCCAAGAAGAAAAAAAATTACGAAGAGCTACTTTATGGACGACATTTACCTTGAGTTTATGTTTCGACATTTCTTACGGACTGCACATCTTAGAGACGTCCTTCTAGTTCAACCAGGACGCGCATTAAAGTCGAGCCGTGAAAGATATTACGAAGCAGACGGCAAAGCGCCACTGTTTTACTGCTATTTGCTTTTAAAGAAGTTTGCTCCTTTTCTTTTTGGTGGACGTCTTTTTGTATGCTGGCTTCTTTGGTTGGAATAAAATGTCCACCCCGTGTCGTTCTTTTTTCCTAGTGTTGCTGTGATAGCGGCAGCTAAGGTGCGTGCGTCCAAGTGATTTAGAGTGGCCGAAACTAAAATTTTTACAAATGTGGTCAAGCCTATACAGATCCTTGTGCAATCCTTTTCGTTTACTCCAGGCCACTTTGGAAGAAGACTAAAAAGATGCCTGACCCTATTTGGGGCTTGAATTGCAAAATGCATATAGTGAATATCGGCCCTGCCCCCTGCTCTCCCCTCGCCGCTTCTTCTTAACGTGAAAGCGTTAAGAAACTTGTGCCGCTAAAGCTCCGGCGTCATATTCGGCGTCGTTGACCGCGAGAAAAAAAATCCACAAAAAAATCCTCAGAGAATCAACCTAGGAGGCAGGATACCGATCATGGATACTTTGCGCCGCGTTAGCCGGAAAAAGACAGATAACACAGACACATCAAAGTCTTACTTACTTGAAAGCATCATCTGGTTGCTTGCCCTTTTAGCGTTCAAGAAGCCAGCGGCTCCGAGCTGACGCCAGCCGCTTAAGTGCGGGCAGCCGTGTACATGGCGAACACGTTGCGCCAGCTGCTACAAGAACCCCACGTTACCAGGGGTGCCCTAAAGTGGGAAAGTAAGGTGTTGAGCGGAGAGGAAAGTCCGAACGCTCCGCGAATGCGCTCAAGAGCGTATCTCTGCCAGTTTGTTGCGTTCTGAAACGTTTTACTGCCACGTGGTTCCTGTACATCCTTCCTCGGGTGTTGAGCCTATATTCACGCTCTTCGGTTGCGCGCCCACTCTCTCGGAACTTCGTTTTCCTCATGTCTTCGCTACCAAAAGTTGCCTTCTTTTGTCGCTTCTAACTTTCCACTGCTCTACGTTTGTCCTTTTCATTACTTTTCAAAATCTGGTGTTGCGTTATGCCGTAGCAAAATCGACGCCCATGGCCTGGGTTAAACCAGGAACCTACTTGAAAGAATAACAAGTTGAACGGGAAGAAAAACTGCGCCCAAGTTCTGGAAAGAGCCGGGCATTCTTTGTTCTGCAAACAGTCGGAAACGGATTCCTGCGTGGGAGGCCCTCTATTTCTCGCGAAGTCCGCCGCCCATTCCTTGGGCTGCGAGGAATACGGAGGTTCGCCGTTTCAGGCACCCAGATCACGAACCAAGGGCACAAAATCCGGCACCTCCGCATCTCTTTCGCCACTTTTTTTCCCATACCGTTTCCTTTCTTTAAGCTCACCGAGACACTCTATGCAGGTCATGTTTCTTTTTATGCTTCAAATCAAGAGGAGCGCGCGTCTGTCACATTCTAATGTTGCACGTTTTTTTTTATTCCGTGGCCTTCACACTGTGCCGTGGTTTTGTGAAGCTAGGTGTGGTTTGATTTCTTGCTGCATTGCCAGCCCTTCGACATGCCACTTACTAGACATAACCGCCCATTACCCCACTGTCAACTGAAGATATAACAGTTTTTCAGTGGCAACCGACGCATTTCTGCACCCCGCAAAAGACAGCCAGCATGGTGGCACAGGGGCCGTGGCATTCGGCTGCGGAAAGAAATGTTTCGGGGCCAAATCTTGATGAAACTCGCGGCCGCACTTGTTTGTAGGCGAACGTTTAATAACCTCAGGTGGTTTAAAATATTACAGATCCTAGATTCCTTTTTACCGTCTAAGAAACTCATTAAAAGGACAAAGGGAAATGTCAGCTGTTGCTCCAAGTTCACGACATATTGAAATGGGTGGTGGGAAAGTTCGGCGTGCATAAGGTCTTCACAGCCCCCCCATATGTCAAGTCTATGTGCACTTTTCAGCCTAAGTCTGGCCAAAAAGACGTGTTCGTAGCACGAACGATACCGCCAATTTCGATAATCCTGCATTGAGCGTGTGCATATGCTACGTGTACTTATGTTTACACATGGTGCTTCTCCCGATACTATTAGCCATGTTTCGAAATAGGTTTTTTGAGTTAGAATAGCGCTTTTGTTGGTGTGCGATTTTCAGTGGTGGTGAACATCAGGATGCAGCTAAGACGTGTTATTCAGATGGCTAGTTTAATAACTCGATATTTCAGGTTTTATCTATTACTATTAAGCTCCTCATTATAGCAAATAATATTCATATCAGATTTATTATTGTAGAAATGCGATTCTTGTGGCCCCTGCAGTGCAAATAATTTTGGAGCAGCACAGAAAGCTAGTCACGCCTATGAGGGCACGTCATAGAGAGGCCCTCCTGTCACGTGGTCTCTGACCATTCGCCGCTCCCACTAGAGAGCTGTGATTAGACCACGTACAGTTCTTTCTTGTATCTGCAATTTAATTGAAAAATAATTATATAAGTGGCTGCTCCTTCAAATCAATGTCTGTTGGAAGTCAGCGCCCGCGTGTCAACTTGTCTCTGCGTGGATATTGCCTGCGCTGGGCTGCAACTCGACCTCCTTAATCACCAACTATACCCAGCCCTAGGTCTTCTCCTGTGCTTCTGAATTACACATTTTGTACTTCGTGCGCTTTTAACTGTTTATTGCTGGATATAATTCACCTGGTGCTAATGGTTGCCCAAGGAGCCTTTCGAGCTAAGATTATGGCCGTTTGTGCGAGCATAAACGATCGCTTCTGCCAGAACAGCCCGCCTTCTTCGCCGATCTGCTGCTGGCCAGCTGTTCCGTGGTCAGCAGGTACTCTGCACCAGATAGTGGGGAAGATTTTGGAGGCCGCTGAGCTATTTAGGCTGCACGATTATTGTCTTAGCGCGCCTTCACTTTTCCAAAAAAAAGCATAGCTTCTATTTTTGGCGAACGAATGCACCAAGTAGCAGCCTTTTTTATGCTGCGCACTTTTATTGCAAAATCACTATAAAAATCATAATTCCTTCAATCAAATGCCAATGTGGAAATCAGTGGTTGCGTGTTAGCTTTACTCTGGTAGCCTTTTTTCTGTGTTGCTCTACAATTCGTCCTACATCGCTGAATCGCGTGCACTCTTAACCTTGTAATACTTGAGGCAGTTAAAAATTCGGTTTTTCAATTATGTTTTGTCGCACTGGAACAAAATGGTCCGTTTTGCCTGACGTATGCGAAGTATCCAACATCACTTGTTTCATCACGGTATTCTAAATTTCTTTTCTGCACCCAGGAAACCATGAAAAGCAGCGAAGACTGTGCATGTCCTTCGAATTTCTTTACTTCATTCTTTTCCTTCCTCCGTGCATTGATTTTCTGCGTCTGTACTTGCTTCACAGTTGAACGACATTTTGGTATATATCAACAATACAACAGCACGTTGAATGCTGTTAGGCAACTCAGTGACTGCTATAAATGTGCCGGTTCGCCCCTTTACTGAAGCAGTGATCATTGGTCGGAAATTTCCTGAGTGGTACGTTCCTGTAAATAGATTTTCCACTTTATCCTGTGACTGCCAAACAGGAAAAAGAATGATTCCTGGGTCTTTTATTATTTTACTGGCTTCTATTAGCGCAGTGAGTGTCAGAAATACTTGACCACCTCATTTTACGTTAAATAATCTTTAGTGCTCAATGAAGCATAAAAAAATAGTGGAAGGATTTTGACAATCAAATGTTTGACCTTTTACACGCCTACAGAGTCCGTCGCAACGAGGTAAACAGACATACTCATGTCACAGCTGCATGCAAGACCTCACCCGAGGCTCAACACGTGGCTATAGATAAAGCTCCAATCACTGCTAGAGGCTACACACGCAGACAACCACGTACACACAGAACAAACAAGTCACTTTATAGGCGATATGCAAGATTTAGAAACGCACATCCACCTTTATTTATACTTTACAACAAAAAATGATTTTATTGAAAAGCCAATGATGTGATTTGGCCTGAATTGTCTTCCATTTTTTCCTCCAGGCTCACGATAAATGCGGAGGAGGAACAAAAGAGGAAGGACTAATTAGGCAATTACGGGTGGTAGACCTAAATGCTTGCGGCTTAGTGAAGCTGGGTCATTTTTCAGGCAGCCGCCGGATACAAAGCTAATCCCCTGGGCAGTCTCCTTCAATCCTTCGCTAATTCTTCCACACATTGGCGATCACTCTGCCCTAGGCCATGACTTTTTTTGGCATTTCCCTCGCTCTCTCACTCGTATCACATTCTATATGTTCTTGAGCTCGCCATCCTTTCTTTTAGAGATTTTCTGCTGTCCCGCCTTTTGCCAGTCATTACTTATACTTGAAAGCATGAAACATAATCATGGCCACGGACGCCGTTGACGACAAGTACGGTTCCAAAGCAATAGAAAAAACTCTAGAGGGGACACTCAAGCTCCTGCATAAGGGTATGACACTATAGATTTAATGTGTTAATGTCCATTGATAAGGAATTGGCAATTCTCGACTTTGAATTCATAGATCGCTGGGAGTTCTCATACCCCTCCTCGGTTATACCTACTGAAAGTGTCCGTAAGGCGAGTGCCATAATTCCATATATTTCCATGTGAATTATATGGAGTCAATACAGAGTGTAATGAGTCGGTAAAGACTTTATGGAAAACGTATATGGAACCTTCCGGACTCCATATGACGGCAAGTACATGGAAGTTCGATAGAAATGTTCTAGTTTATGGGCACCATACTTAATAGTATTAATACTTTTGCCATTCATATGGAATCCATATTTCCAAACTAACTTATATACGAGCGACTCATATGGAATGTTTCTGTAATGATGCGACTCGGAAGGTGCTGCCATCGGTGGGGCTTGAGCGACCCAGGTCCTTTGGTGAGCACACAATAATTTAACTGCCGCATGCCAAGGTGGGCAGTTTACTCACAATCGACTGCTCAGGTTATGTAACGCTACAAGGTCGCATGACCTAGGTGGCCCATTTGCCAGCTAGGTTGCTTTGTGGTATTTTTAGTGGATTTTTCGCTTCTATAAGGCCAAAGACGCTGAGGAGGATGCCGAATTTTCTGCGAAACGGGACTCTTAACGACATCCCGTTAAATATACTACGCGCGATAAGAATAGAGCGAGCTAAACGATCTACGTTAAAGGTATATAACACAATGGTTATAAATTAGCCGGCTGGAGAAAACAAGTTTTGGCACTGAATCTATATTTATTTATTTATTTATTTATTTATTTATTGGAAATACCTGCAGCGCCCGAAGGCATTATTGCAGGGGGATGAGGATACATAACAGAAGAATAGGCCAGAAAAAAAGAGGAAGAAAAAAAAAGCAATATAACAAGGCATGACACAGCAAGTACAAAATGAATGAAATATGAAACAACAAAAAAACATGACGAAAAAAAGCCAACTGACCAAATGATGCTGGACCAACAATAGAAAAAATAGGACGTGGCCTCAGCAGTTTCTACTTTAAAGAAGTTAAAGGTGATTCAAAGCATCGCCTAGTTCTTATTTGAAATAATAGTAATTTTATTCTCTCTTTTGTGCTCACCGATGTTTATGGGTTATTAGAAGCCTCTTCGTTTTTTATCAAGCCATGCTTGATTGGAATCGTCTCTACTAGCTGCTTCCCTGCATACTTGTGACGTTGTCCAAGCACTGGCGAGAGGAGCGCGAAGCTCTTCACAACTTTCGACAATGAGGCACAGAACGGCCAGTTCAGAGAGCGGTGGCTGGTCGCATCGCAGCAAGAACGCCTCATTTACCCAGCCAACCCTCGGCGCACCACGGTACAGGGGTTCACAGTGCGGCTCAATCTTGTGCACTGCAAGTGGTGGTCTACGTAGCTCTATACGCTATAGGTTACGCACTGAACCTGGTCTAGGCGCGTGGCCGCCGTGGTGCTGTCGGCTTCAGGACGGCGGCCATCGGCTCACGAACCACATATGACGCAGCGCAGAGTACTCTTCGCAGTTGTTGTAACCTGACTCCCACGTCACACTCCTGAAGCCGCCATCGTCGCATGCATCTTTGTCACCCATCTCACGTTCGGGAAATAGAAAGCGCATGTTCCTTTATAAACTAAATTGCAAGGTTTCATGCTACACACTAGACGGATGTGTACTTGAAACGGGCGACTCGTCGTCAGGGCATTTGCAGGAGCGGACAAGCCCACCATCATTCCCTTGGAAATCGCTACTCGGGGGGCCGTGCAACATGCGCCTCGATGCTTTGGCGAGGGCCACATATGGAAGCTAGCGCCACATTTGCTTCCAGACGTTCGTAAATCTAAACAAAAACAAGCATCACCGACACTGGTTACACTCACAGGGCAACCGCTTAAGAAGCTTCCTGCTGAGCATTTTGCTAGGGGAGGGGATTTCGACTGGCAAAAACACATTAGGGTGATATATAATGTGAACGAAACATGCCCGGCATGAGTTAAACAATGCCGGTGTCACCGAACCCGAATACCCAAGAACAGAGCAGCCGCACAGTGCTGAGCAACTTACGCAGTGGGAAATGCATCCATATGAAGATACATAAAAAAAAAACTTCCTACCTCATCTTACTGCCATGATAAGGCTAGGAGTCCTTTCAACAGACGGGCTGCGGCTGCCTAACAAAGACACCCACAAGGTTTCGTTTTATCGCCCAGTCTTTCCAACCTCGCGGTGGCTGGCGTATACGTTTGCTTGTTGACAGGATTGATTGCTTCCGCCCCGCGCTGTGTACCAGGACGTCCCGTTCTGGACCAACAGACTCTCCACTGGAGAAGGCCGATCGGCTACAGGCAGTCGCCACTCTAGGCGCCAATACGCACAAGAGTGCGGACTTTCATGTTCCTCAGAGAGGTCGGAGGTGATACGCATCCGTTGACCTTGCTACGACAACACTACCACTGGACCTTCAAATGTAGTGCAAGACAGTCTCAGAAGTTAACACACCTTGAGGGTTGTGGGGATGTGGCTAAAGATCAACTGACGAGAACAGCAAATAATTTTTGCACATTGTCATAAGGCAAACACTACGCGTGACGCGAAATGCGATTATAAAGTCGATGTGAAATGTTCGAAGCTTACAACACGTAATAGGCAGAGCATCTGCCTAGCATCCTACATTTCAGGACTCTTAGAAAGCCGGTGCTGAGAAAAATATTTGCACCACAAAAGAGAAGATCCCGAACTGTGAAGTGAAATTAACATTTTATGTCAAAAAATATTTTATTTTTTTCTAATTCCTGATGTTGCGGCACATATGGGTTATAAGAGGGAGCTTGTCTGCATTAGTCATTCAAATGCCAAATACTTTGTCATTCAGAAAACAAACAGAAGTGAGCTATGTTTCTTTTCGTACCTCTTGTCTGCAAGAAAAAAGAAGTGACAGAGGAGAAGTGCTTCACTCAGAGCGGAAGTGCCGCGCAGATGAGAACTGGCATAGCCGTAAGCGCGAAGCTGAAATACGAGAAAGGCTTTGTGAAACAGCTCATAGGTGAAAGCAGAGTGAATTTCGTCCTTAAAATCAAAACAAATATAAAGTGAAGTTTCTTACTCAGAGGCAAGCACGAAGCGTACCAAAAAAGAAGAGAATACAGGGCGGGGCTGCAAGAAATTTGATCAGGAAGCATTGGCTTCCAGCGGCCGCATAGAAACGCAAGGCATCTCTGCCCGAACAAGCGACCAAAGCGCCTGATCAGGAGCGATATTGTGTATGGATCAGGTGTCGCTGAAGTGGCGAATTTGGCAGCAGAGGAAACCCTTCACGAAAAAGTATAGAAGGACTTAAAGTCAGCTCCGGTTTCGCGAATGCTCCTTTAGATTTCGCCTTTTCCATGCTGTGGTTTTTCACCCAGCTTCTTTCCGAAACCGAGTCTTTGATTGTTTTCAGAGGGCCTAAAGCCCGTCCACAGACATTGAAAATTTACAGAAGTCTTTTTTTGGTTGATATGCGACAATAAATTATTCTTTATGGGGTATTCGTGGCCCGCCCAATTGTCGTGCACCTGTTGACAAGTGTTGACAGAACATCTGAAAAAAAAAAGCAGCATTCCTCGAGTTTGCAAGGCCAGGATGGTCCCCCAGGCATCTGTGCGTACGAGAAGGAACAAAGCTTTTTAGCATGGAACATCTTCACTGCGTTGATTGCGTCCAGGACAGACTGAAATTCAATACCTCGTGAGAACCATAGAAGACGAGACAAATGAAGGTAGGCTGGTGAGGTGCTTTTCATTACTGCTCCGGCTTAATTCGCATTTCACTTAATTATAAAAATTTAGCTCACAATTTTTAATATTCATGCTGGTTACTTTGTTTTCAATCCTCGCTTTTTCTGTGTGCTCCCATTTCCTGTGTTGGATGCGAGCCCTAGCTGGTAATCGAGGTCAGGCAACCTTTCTCAAAGCAGCATAATAGATTTCATTTGTTGCGGTGTCATTTAGACGTTTAACTTTTTTTCCCAAGTTCCAGATTGTTTGTGAATATGCACAAAATTTTCCAACAATTTTTTATTGCTGTCTTGAGAATCGCGGTTCATCCAACGCTGCATATTCGCGACAGACACTATGCCGATTATCCCAAGCGCACACTCTCGGAAAATGCACAGACGTTCGCCTGCCCGCGGAGATCGGTCAGTCCGATAGCTCGCTGCATTTCTTGATGTTTACAATGAGCGGCGCCAGAAAAGGGACCCAGTACGACGAAATCTCCGCCACTCTCTCAGTGGCTTTTATTCTGCATTCCCGCCTCCTTTGTTTTACGGACACCATGTGCTTCTTGATCGCATTAACCACCCTAATGCTGCAGTACGACAACGCCCGAGCAATTTCTTATTTACTGTTCCTTTAAGAGCTACTCGACCTCAAACTGACACTCGTTAAGCCGATGTGAACTCCTCAAAGAAACAACATGCAAATATTGTGGCTCATTTTTACGTGCCTCGAAAGTGTACGCTTTAGTTTAAACAAGCTGGTTTCTCGGCGGTAGAGTCTTCAAGACGTTTAGCGGTGTTTCCAACAACATTATAAGCCACGTGCGCGACGAGAAGTATATACGAAGTGGGAAGTTGTCAGTGAGGTGGAGATCAGCTCTCAGTTTCTCGCCAATCGAATGCGTTTTCTTTTCTATTTTCACTGGAGAGCGCAAAGCACGTGAATGAATTTCGTCGCTCATCTAGACTCCAGTTTTTGCATGCTCATGGATTTGTAGCTGATTCTCCCGAACCCTTGTGCTCGTCTGTCTCTCCTTTATAACTTAATGAATTGAGTATTAGCTCCTTTTCCTCACACAGCAAAGAGCAACTGGAGTCAGACGTGGCACCTCTCTGGAATAACTTTCGCTGAGCGCAGTCATAAGTGGCAGTGAACTTCTTTTACGGCGAATATTTCATAAGATGGAGTCTTTCGCTTGATGATTTTGCCAATAGTTATAAAAAGTGCTTATTGAGGTAAAAAAGAAACGTATTCTTCGTCGTACTGGTGTCCGCGGTGAGAGACGACAGGAATCCGCACAGATATACTAAATAATTAAGGCCCTGCGTTCACAGATTTCTTCTTTCCCGTTCGGAGGGGGCTGTGGGGGGGGGGGGGGGGGGGGGTTCCTGGAAAGTGGGCGATATTTTCTGAGCTCAATTGCAGGAGCAAATCGGGCTATTCGTGTTTCATTGGACGGTTTTTTTTTTCAGGGCATCTTCTGCAGCAAATGAGAATTTACGGTTAGCTGTCAATTTTGTGTAAGACCAAAAATTATCCTTTTACTGCATTATTTTACAAACAATATAGCTGTTGAAATGAAATCAAGAGAGAATTTCAAAATTTAGGCGATATTTTATCATATGTGTTGTGTTATGTTTGATTTAATGGCGCATAAGCAGCTAAGGCTATCATGCGCCAAGCTCAATGTATAAAAGATTGTTTTCTGGAGATCTTTACATACATGTAAAATATGGCAGTGTGGTAACTTGAAAAGTTTTTTCCTTCTGCCTAGTATTGAGAGCAAAACAATATTGATAAATAGCTAATATTAAATGTTTCAAAAGAGGTCGGGTAACCTCATCAGCCGTCATTAGCTGTGCAAGGACTGGAGGCCCCCAACCAATCAAATACAAAACCTCAGCCCTTTTCTCGGGACTGAGAAAGTGGCTGAGGTGCATCGGCGAAGCACTAGGTCATGTTTTACATCTTTTTAAGAACACCAACTTCTTTTAAATATATAAAAACGCAGGAAATGTCGACAGTTGCATTTTAACCTAAGAGCAGTGCTGGGTGAAAAGGGATACATTGGTTATAGAATGAAGAAAAGAACGCTTTCCTTTTCTTTTTCAGTTGCGAGCATGAAAATAAAATGTGATTAACTGTAAGTTCGTCTCCACATTTACAAACTGGTTTGTCTTTTTTCGTAAGCAGAAAGTTGTGTGTAATATGTGTGTGGCCTATACGGAGACGGGACATAAGAACATCCTTGGAACGTTTTTGGTGCACAGATGACATCCATAGGCCTAAAACTGGCTTTATTAGGTGTAGTTTGTTATTTATTTTGTTGTTCCACGCGGGATGCAAATGTTTCCTTGCATTTAAATATGAAACTTTATGCAACCCTTATAGGGCATATTAACTTTTTTCATTTGCTTGCCACAAGCTTGAGCAGCGCACAAATCTGCTCTTTAGTTGCCTTTTGTGCCGACATGACTAGGTACCCAGCAGAGTCTTATGTTCTGTCCTTGAGCTATGGCTGTTGTAATGTTGTGTATGAAGTCGCCAAGCAGCGGAGTGATTGCATTTCCAGAATGAAGGGCTGTAAGCACACTTAGCGAGTCTGTGTAAATAATACTGTTGGCGAGGTTCTTCTTTACTATTTTTTCTATGGCTACACAGATGGCGCAGCATTCGGCAGTGAAGATGGATGCACACTGTGGAAGTCTTACTATTTTATTCCGAATTCTTTGCAGCACTGCTCTTCCAACGTATGCCTCTGTTTTTAACCCATCTGTATAATATGCTGTGAAAGTACTGTATTTTTCCTCGAGTGTAAGAAATTCGTGCATTATAGCTTCTTCTGGAATTTGTTTTTTGCGAAACTGTGTGAGAGTGAAATCACAGATTTCAGGGAAATTATATGGTGGCAGTGGACCTCGTCTTCGAGCAATGCTTGGCAATATGTCTAGTACGGCGAGGTTCTCGCACATCTGTTCAAATCGCCAGAGCAGTGGCCTGGTAACTTGCGGTTTATTGATAAACAGTATTCTAGATGGGCACTGTGTTCCGATGGGATAACAAACCATGATTGAGCAGTGAACGGATTTCTAAAATGTACGAGCATGTGAGCATGGCTCTTCTGTCAGTAAGTGATGGTTCATTAGTTTCTACATACAAACTGTTTATGGGTTACGCTCTGTATGCACCAGTAGAAAGACGCAAGCCGAAATTATGTACTGGATCCAGTCGCACAAGGTACGATAATCCCGCTGACCCATAAACTATGCAACCATAATCTAAGGTAGAGCGTACTACCGAGCGATAAATTTGTAACAGACATGTTCTATCAGAGCCCCAGTGTTTCTGTGAGAGTATTTTTAGTATATTCATGGATTTAGAAGCTTTCTTTTTGAGGGTGTTAATGTGTGACAGCGATGTGAGTTTTTTATCAAAAGTTATTCCCAAAAATTTGTCATTAGCTTTTGCTGGTATTATGATTTATTCGGTTAAAAGGCGGGTTCAGTGTGCAGTCCTCTTTTCAGCGAGAACAGAACAGCTACTGACTTTTGCGGGGAAAACTTGAAACCCTTTTTATCTGCCCATGTCCTTAGTTTGTTTACTGTAAAGTCGTATTTGTCTCTCGCATGTTATGTTGGAGGATGTTCAGGCTATTTGGAGATCGTCGACGTAGAGTGAATACATGATGGACTCTGGGATTATTTTAGCTATGGAATTCATTTTTAGAATAAAGAGATCGGTGCTTAATATACACCCCTGAAGAACCTCGTTCTCTTGAACGAAGCTCTTGGACAGGGTTGATCTCAGGCGTACATTAAATGAGCGGTTGGAAAGGAAGTAATTCAGGCAGTTCAACATCCTGCCGTGGATACCTAGGCCGCCTATGGTCGCGGAGGATCCTAATCCTCCAAGTTGTATCATATGATTTATCCATATCGAAGAACACAGCGAGACAGTCCTGTTTGTGTACAAATGCTTCTCTAATTGTGTTTTCGAGACGAACAAGATGGTCTGTTGTTGAGCATGCCTTTTTAAAACCGCATTGATGGACGCTGAGAAGTTAGTCTTATATTTAGGACACTTTCGAAAGATTTTGCGAGACAGCTTGTAAGTGCTATTGGTCTATAGCTATCAGGGGAAATTGTTGGTTTCCCAGGTTTCAGGTATCGCACTATAATGGCTCTTTTCCACTCCTGAGGTATTTTTCCTAATATTAATATTTGGTTAAAGAAAGTCAGAAGTGACTCTACAACGGGCAGGGAAAGATGGGCAAACATTTGATAGGGTATCTGGTCGGGTCCTGTAGCAGTTTTTTTGCCGGCAGACCACACTCTTTTCATTTCATGAGGAGTAATTAAACTGCTGTATTCTTGGTTTGCACCTCCACTTGTTCGAAGTCTTTGTTTTTCGGCTATATTTTTGTATTTCAGGAAAGACTGCGTATAGTGCGATGAACTGGAAACTGCAGCGAAATGTTCCCCAAAATGTATGCCGGTTTTTTATGCATGTTTCTTTGCCAGGTGCTGTCAAGAAAGGAAATGTGAAAGGTGAAAAGGTGCCGTTTAATTTTATAACCCGTTCCCACATTGATTTTTTGATGTCGTTTGACTTTTTAAAGACGTAGCATAACTTTGCCATGAGGTTTTCTCTGCACTGCGACGGACGTACCTAGCTCAGGCTCTTGCTTTCTTAAAAAGTACGAGGTTCTCTTGTGTTGGGTACCTACGAAATTTTCCTCAAGCTCTGTTTTGCAGTTTTTCGCTTCCTTGCAGTTTTTTGTCCACCAAACTTTGTGGCTTTATCGCACCACTCCTGAAGACTGGGGAATACGTAAATGGGCGGCAGTTAATATGCAATTCGTGAACTTTTCGTTCATTTGATCAATACTCAGAAATTCTAAAACAATTTTTTCTAATGTGGCTTCTTCCCTAAAAAGCTCCCAGTCTGCAAAATGAAGTTTCCAACGACGCGGTCATGTTCGGATGATTTCCGGTGGGGATATTAAACTGATTAAAACAGGATGATGATCGCTGCCGTATGGATTGTTAAAGACATCTCATTTAAAATCGTTAAAAACAGAAAGGGAACAAAACGATAAATCTAGGCAGCTCATTTTCCCACTGCTTGGAGAACAGTAAGTGTGTTTGCCCGTGTTCAGCCGGCATACATTGTTGCAGAGAATAAAATCTTCCAAAATTCTGCCTCTGACGTCGGTATGTTCACTTCCCCAAAAGGAGGAGTGAGCAATGAAATCCCCAGCTAAAAGATACGGCTCCGGTAGTTGTATTAAAAGCGCTTCTAAATCGTGAAGTGTGACGGTTAGGTGAGGTTTAATGTATATGGAGCATATTGTTCTGGTTTTAAAATCGAATATAGTCACAGCAACTGCCTCATATGAAGTTTTTATGTCAATTTTTCGAGTAGCAACACCACCCTGGACCACAATAGCAGCGCCTCCAGAGAGTCTGCTTGAGTTCTGTTGGACACAACGCAAGACCTGATACTTTTTAAGTATGTTTTTTTTCTGTGGTCCTAGGTTAGTCTCCTGGAGACACATTGCTACTGGGGTCAATGTCAATGTAGTTCTTTAAAAGTCCACGACAATTCCAGTGAACTAGAAATGCCATTGTTAGGACTAGTTGAGGAAAAGTTTAAAACCTTAAGTCGGTGGGTCTTTTGGACCAGTTATTGGCCTTTATCCCTTTTTCTTCGCTTGATAGAGCTTTGCCGCCGCTGCAGCGGAGGCGAGCCAGGAGTTGTGTCCGTCGTATCCTCCGATACGCTGGACTAACGTGCTGAACGCACGTATGTCTTCGTTTTGGGCCTCTCCGTGTGAAAAGGGGCCTTGGGGCCGGCTGACCAGGAGGTCCGCACGGCCTGTTTTGTGGGTGGTGGTGCAGAACTAGCTGCGGCCACCAGGGGCATGGATGGCCCTGCTGCAGGCTCATTGTGTGTGAGCTGTGCAGGTGCCGAAGGCCGCTTTGATGCTGTGCCCTGCTGCACCACGGCGGAGTAGCTTGTATTTTGCAATGAAAGTATGTTGCGTGCTTCTCGGAATGATATATTTTCTTTGACCTTAAGTGTAATAAATTCTATTTCTTTTTTCCAGGCTGGGCAAGACCGTGAGTAAGCCGGATGGCTGGCCTCACAATTTATGCAAAGGTGTAGTTCAACATCAGTTTTCAGCGGGGCGGTCGTGGGAAGCACATTTCGCGCAGGTCTGTTTGCCCCGGCAGCAATGCGAACCGTGGCCGTACCTATGGCATTTGAAGCAACGACATGGATTTGTGTATTGTGTATGTATGGTCTGAGTTCGAGCTTTGTGTGACCTACTTCGACAGAATCGGGTAGTATGCTAGAGGACAATGTGAGAACAATGTGCTTTGTTGGTGTTTCGATGTTGTCTGCCTTATTTTGATTATGTAGACATTTGTTACGTTTTGTTCTTTAAGTCAGTCAAGGAGTTCTTCTCTTAGGAATTTTAATTCATCATCTGAAATAACTCCACGAACATGATTATAAAGGACTTCCAACAGGAGATCGTCATTTTCAAGTTTCTTGATTTTGTAGCCTTGTCCAATGCTTTGAGTTAGCGTTCTTGTAACGGTAAAGGGTGACACTAGTCGTGCAGTCATGTCCGCGTGCTCACTGTGGACTACGTGGAAGCTCGAAAAATTGTTTGCGTTCTTTGTAAAAAAAAATTTGAAGTGGCTTACGTGCACCCTCGTTTCAGAGGACGATTGGTTGCAAGAAAAGATGTGGCGCATAAAATACTTGTCTATTCAGCCGCGGTGGCAGCCACCCATCATGGAGCCCAACGAGGGGACGGGACAGGAACTTGTAACCAAGTCCTGCCCTCGCAGCTGTACACCGCGATTATGACCGAATAAGGGGTTAACTGAGGGTAGCTACTCCACACAGGGTTAACCCTAGATGCCCATGAAGGAATGAAAAAACCGGGAAACGAGGAGGAGACAGGACTGTAGTCAGAAAGAAGATAGGAAAGAAACAGATGGAGAGGAGGACAGGAAATGGCGACTGCCGATTTCCCCCGCTCGGGTCAGGCCGGAGGTGCCGTCTACAGGAAGCTGGGGCCAAAGTGGTGTGTTGCCTCCGCCGAGGGGTCTTAAAGTTCCAAACGCTCGGCATCGGCTCAACCACCAGGACCCACTTTTCCCCAGACACGGCGATGCCACGCACGGCAAAGCGCGGGTGCTCGGGTGGTGGTGATGCACTGTTCACCATCATCCCCCTGGAGGGATGTCCCTGCGGATGCTCGGGAACCCGTGTTGTCGCCACTCTCCAACGCCTGCAAGCTGAAGACACCCTTCTGCGGGGAATTTTCTCATCTGTTTCATTTACTTTTTCTTGTTCGTTGCAATGACCTGCCAGCACTTTCGTGGCGATGCAAGAACTGCCTGCCTGTGTACACCACAAACCAATCATTAAATACTATGGCGGACGTTTTAAACGCCGAAGAGCCGAACAGGAGGTACTCACTTAGAGACGTGCTTGAGACAGAGATATCAATAAGACGCCTCATCATTTTTTATGCGACAGCGTATACAGCTAGTTCGGTCGAAAAGCCGTCGGCGTAGTGGTAGTCGGCACCGCGTGTCGGATTTAATCGGGGCTGCTAAAAAAATAGTATCATAGTGATTTGTAGTTCTAGTGATTGATAATTGCTTGGTGCTGTGATAGACAATGACGAGTTAACAAAATGATTGTAATTAATTGGTTAAATGTGGAGGTCACCCAGGAAGGCGACCGCGCTCACATTTATTGGAGGGTTGCCAGAGTAGAGACAGCAGCGGAGCGGTGGCGGCAACGTCCGGCCCTGGCCAAGGTCTCGAGCGTTCTCTCGGGCTCGTGCTGGGAACACTTCGTCATTCTCAGTATCAGTAGCACTGCCAGCCGCGCGGGGCGCTGCAGGGCAGCCCCCTAGACGATCAGTCGGTATATGTCAAAAGATTCGTGCAGGGCGTCCGGGCTCCGAAGGCGAGGCTCAGGCGGGTGACCCTGGCTGTGGCGTTGCAGCCGAGCTTTCGGGGGGCGGCGAGGGACGCTTAGGGGAAAGTGCAGATGAGACAACCAGCTGAGGGGACTCAGCGCTGGCGGTTCTGGTGCAGTAGCGGCCGGCCGGCGCATGATATGCGGCGCAGCAGAGATAGCCAGATGCGCCGGGAAAATTGAAGAAAGAAAGCGGTCTGAACATTGTGACGGTCGCTAGAGGGCAAGCAATAAAGACCGAAAACAACGAGCAGCTGGCAAAAAAAAATTATTTAGCACAGTTTGCCAATCACTTGCTGCTGTCAAACTGGCTTCCAGGTCTGCATCACTACACCCTCACGCAAGCATTGCATAGGGAAACGAGCACTTGCGGCAAAGTGTCACCTTGTTCGCAAGACAGTGCGTCTCTCAAATGCTCTAAAGAAGTTCGACACCAACCGTACATTGTTATTGAGAACAAAGGTGCCAATCTTCCTTGCGGTTCATTCACACACTGCCGCCAGCTTTTCTCTTTACAGAAAAAAAGTCAGGTACGCACACCGGGTTTTAACGGCGAAGGAATATCGCAAGTCCTCACCATGAAATAGTGTTCGGAAGGAGATATCATTATCATAATAAATGTTTGACCGCGGAAGATGTATATTTCCTTTAATTTCAAATGATCGGCAGACAAACTTGCGGTATAAAACTAGATAGAAAGTTTCACAACGACAGCAATGTTTCAATCCGCCAGCATTTTACTCACACGCTTACATTGTTCCGAAAATGTGGTCCACCATAATTCTGGTCATATGGTGGCGAAACAGGCAAACTATTAAAAACGTCCCCACTAGTTGAGCACGTGGCTGCGGGTTAAGCCGCTGTTTCCAAGGGAACTACCTACAGACGCCTATAAAGTGGGCAGTAGGTTGGTACCTTGCAACATCCGACAACCTAGCGCAAGTGGTTTGACCCACCTACTTCCACCTTGGAACCACCGCTTAGATACACACGTGGTTTCTATCTGCGCATTTTAACGCGATAGCGTTAACGCTCCCGTTTTTAAGAAAATACGCCGTCGTCGCCATTGTGAGCCGAAAATCTGCTGAAAGGCAATCAGGTGGGCCACCTAGGTCATGTGACATGGTGGCGTCATCACAACAGGCGCACCGGATTGTGAGCAAACTGACCGCCGTGGCAGTTGGCAGTGAATTTGATGGCTGTTCCCGAGAGGTTACTCGGGAAGAGCCACCTGGTTCGCTCAAGCCCCACCAGTGACAGTACCCGACATCGCAGGGCAGTTTGGCATCGCTTAAGTACTGAACCACTCAGCCAGCAGTGGTATGAGCACTTCCAGGATTCTATCAATGTAAAGTAGAGGATAACCAATTCCGCATATATGGGTATTCGCCCAATAACTGTATCACGTCATACACTTAAGCCAAAGCTTGTGTGTACGCTGCAATTTTTCTCGTTCTCTTTTTCATGCGGCATGCAAGGGGAACCACTTACGGTGAGACAGTTATATCACGCCTTTTTCATCATGGAACCTTTTCCATAGTGCCGAGCATATTGAGGAATGAAACAGAATGATGCATGAGTATGCAGCTGCGGCGTTGTTCTCCGAGGACGCCATTAGCTGACCGTGTTGCAGAATGGATGACCCAAGCTGCACGAGATGATGCATTGCGAGACCTTAGCGTAGGTAGTGCTGATAGCGCCAATATTGGCTTAGCTATTTATCCGCAGGAAACCCCGAAAGGACACAGGCTCGTATTGTGTTTCTGCTGTTGTGCCGGCTTGCGCGTTCCCTCCCCTCTTCGTCGCGCACGCCCTTGTGAATAGGACGATCGGATTCCGTGCAGCCCATCCGAAAATTTCCCCGACGCCAATAGATAAACATAAAGAGGAGGCCCCACCATTCTATTGCGTACGGCAAATTCTTGCATATAGATCACAGTGGCGGTCGTGATCGTCCGGCTCACCGAATACGCTGGCCGAGTTTTCGGTTGTGCTCAGGATTTCTCTTCAATAACTTGAAGAGGCGTTTTCCCAACAACTTCGGGCTATTCGAACACTGCCGGCTGTGCGACGTGTCTCAATTGTGTCCGTATTACGTATGGGATCTGCATTCTTTCAGTCGAAAAGCGCTTTTAGGCCTCTTCTGCAGCGTTTCTGTCGCCGATACTTTCACGTCGTGGCCGCTATGCGCCGAGTGAGTATATGGTGTCAAAAGTATGAAATGTTGCAAGGTGCAGACTCAAACATCAGGAACTCCTTTAATTTATAATTTCAAGATGAAGCTTTGGTCGTTGTGTTGATTGAAAACGGTGGCATTGCTCGTCGTTATTAACTCTTTCCGAGCGCATGATCGAAATGAGAAAACGTGAGCGGGTTTACATTTCTGCCTCTAATTGTAGCAACGAAAGCCGGTACAATGAACTCTGAATTTGAAGAAAGGAGAGAAATAACCTTACTGTCACGCACCAGCAATTGTCGAGTATACACCCTAAGCTTAAGTAATCAAGGCCAGCTGGTCCGTCGGCTGGTATGAGGATAGCCAGGCCCGCCACGTTGATGGAGAAGAATGCAGCAAACTGAGGGTGATGGCAACGGGATAGGAAAATACTCAATATACGGGATTAGTACGGGGTTCGGAGAATCGGGTGAGGTGCAGTTGAGAGACACAGGTAGTATACAGAAAATTAATCAGTGGTAAGCAGTGTATAGATGTGTAGATGACGAAGAACGGGTTGTTTGCGGGGTTTTTTTCTGCACTGCGAGCATGAATCTACAGAAAATATGAATTGCAACAATTACGTGTACTGGCACCTTATACCGTAGTAACCAGTGTATTATCACTGTTTTTATCAGTGGAGAAAGTACGAAGGTGTGCTGCTTTGTTCTGTGCCACACTTCACCGATTTCTTCTTTGCTTTCGTTGCTCGCCATTCGTGGACCATGCTACGTCAGCCGTTTTTCCTGCAGTCACCATCCTGCAGTCGTTTTGTATCACGTCTTGTGTGTGTGCACTCAGGGTGCGGGCATTTTCTCGCAGGCTGTGTGTGTTTTCAAGGAAGGCGAGGAGGGGAGGGGATAATGGTAGTCAAATGGTCAGTTAGTGCTAAATACCCTCAAAGACCTATCTGCCACTTCAACCGCCAGTTCTTGCTCATTGGTACTACTTAAAATACTGCGAAAACCAATTATTCCCGCGAAAATTTCCAACGCAGAACAGTCAATGACTACCTATTATTTATTCGAAATGAAGTTATGTTTATACGGGTACTTTTGTTGTTATTCTCGGTCTCCTCATCACTGGAGACTCAGTTAATTCGTACATTGTGTTTCGTTGCGATGAAATTCAATTTCACAAGGTTTTTTTTTTAAGGTTTAAAGGCCTGTAACAATACATTTTGACCTAATTATCCCCGGTGACGATGATTCGTTGCACATTATGTCTTCGACCATTGGATCATTTGGTGGTTTTATTTATTCTGTTTCTTGGGTGATTACGTATCGATGCTTGTGGTACAGGAACACCGCAAAGAGCTCGAGTAGTTTCGTACAGATGCCTTATGCCATTGTAATAGTATGCACTCGCCACTTTACAATCTTTCATGACTTTTCTGCTCACTCATTAGGCAGCCAATTCGCAAGGAATCCCCCTAATAACTGGTCAGGGCAGTAATCTGCGCCTAGAACCCCAGTGGCTCATATAAAACTAAAGTGTTCGCTTCAGCGTCACATAAACGCTCTTGGGTTTCCGAAAATAATGCTCCTGCGCAAGCCGTAAAAGAAACAACTTTTCAGCTCGACTGTGTAACGAACGACCTGTTCTTAAAGAAGATGTGCCACTCGACACCAAATGAAGCTGTTTGTAAGACCAAATGATTGTTATCTATAATGACGATAGAATACCTGCGTCGAGCATCGTGTTGCGGATATTGGGCTAGAAAGGTGTTTTATGCGGCGCCGAAATGAACACTGCTACTCCCACTGCAAAGTATTTGGAAGTTTTCAAGAGACTACACTCCGGTAAATCTACTACCGACTCGACCCCGTGCAAAACTCGAGCGAAAGCGAACTTTCGCTACGATAACCACCCCATAAAACTTTGTGTGATACTAAAAGTCGGCGTCTCAGCTTATTTTTCTCGTTTATAAGTATAAGCTCTGTTCCTATTTCATACGGGCTCAGTTTATAGCTCCCATTCCAGCTTCACTGGCAATAAACATTTGTCATCGTTGACTACGGTCTTCATGTTGCGGGCACGAGAAGAGCCAGCTCTTAAATCACACCTTTTGCAATTTCTACATGTCATCTTTACAACGAGCTATTTCAAAGCTTTATTCTTATTTTGAACGAAAGCAAGAGCGCAATATCACCAAAACGATGAAACGCTACGACAGCACCCATATGAGAAACGGAATGCTCTACATGAGCTAGAATTGAAACACAATAAATAAGAAATTCCACAAGTTTTTAGTCCTTGCCAAAATCTTTTATCCCCACCTAATTCGTCGCATCGAACTCAAATCTGCACGTGTTATTTATGCACTTCTATTCACAATTGACGAAAATGCTGAAACTTGAAATTTTTATTTAGATTTGATCTGCACTTTATAATGGTAGAAAGCAGGTATACATGATGAGGAAAAAAAAACATTAAAAGCGGAACACTCTAACAAAGAAGACGAGGGAGCAGATGTTTTAAGCACGCTGACAAGGCCTCGCCTCCTGGCGAGAAACATTGCACTCTCTAAGGTCACAAAAGCTGTTGAAAAATTGAGTACGGGAATTACATTTCGCAATTCAACTAGGGCCACGGTGACTAGGGTTAACCAGAGCTAAACCACACCCAATTTTCTGATCAGTGCATGCGTGAGCGTGCTCTGCCCTGTTTCGTTCGATGCAAGCCTGCCGCAAGTGGAATCCTTGTCAGTGACACTACGAGTGGACGACCACCTTTCTGAGGAAGTACTGTTAATGCTAGTGCCATTCAGTTCCCCTTAGGCTCTGCAAGAAGGTCACTATGCCAAACCATGCGAACCGTACTACATGTCTGCTGCACACAAAAAAGCCTTGGGTTATTCTCACGCGACCACTACGCATATCGCATCAGCGGCAAGAACACGAGCGGCAACCGCTGCCAGCGAACATCCGACGCTTGGCCAGGTAACCTGAAGCTGTCCTGCATACACCGCAGCAACAGTAGACGCTGAAGTCACTGCATAAACGTTACAATGTCCCATATAATACTCACCACTGCCGGACACCAGCACTATCATGCACTGGCCTGACTTACGATGAACAGGCCAAGACTTATGTGCTCTGTTACGCTGTCTACGCAACACAGCGTTCAACTAACGGCTTTGAGTGTGCCGTTGAGCGGTGTACACGAGCGCATTCATCCTATTATAACTTTGCATGCGTCCCTTCCCCTGCGTTTAATGATTTCTCCCACTAAGCATATTTTCTCCCGGCACGATCATAAGCAACATCGTCACACGTTTTGTGCTGCGTAATTTTTACTACATAAGGTCACAACTAACTACGGGAAACAATGCATTCATTTCTCTTCAATATCATTTTGGAATTCTTGGAACTTATACATCACACAAACTAATGCGCTTTATTTGTTCAAAGTCAAATTAAAGCTTTTGCTTCTTAATGTGTATTTTTTCTTTTTTTATTGATCCTACGTATCGCGGCATCTGTGAGTGTTTTATTGTACATTCCATTGCATTATATTGTTTTTATTTAAATATTTCGGTAGCTCATATTACACTATGTATCAATTTATTCTTTTCGTCGCTAATTAATGTGTTGTGTATTTCCTATATTGTTGCTTATTGAAATTTATTTTCATGGGCGGTCCCACCCGCGGTCTTGTACTATGGAAGATGTATACGCTTGGAACTTTATTTGGATTCCTTAATAAACTTTCAACTTTAAATTCTACAGGCTAGAGCACGCTGGCGCTGCATTTAGACGGAAGATATCATTTTATCTATGTGTGTGTGGCAGTTTTTGTTAGGCGGGAAAGTCCAGGGGATCGAGGTCCACAACATCATAGTCTTCTCTACTCCCCTTCACCTAACCTGCTGGCTGGAAAATGGTGAAACCTCTAACATTGGCGAAGCGTCGATAATGGATTCATGTTCACAAAGCTGTGAATAGCTCTCTGCGCGTAAAATTTAATTGTTTACTATTGATTCACGCTGCGTTAGTCTTCGAATCACAGGTTTTTGTAACATGCAGGCACGTTAACGCAGCTTAATGGTGCATCTTATCATGAGGAACCTAGAAATTTTGTGAATTCGCCGCTGTTGGCACTTTCTTGGCGTACTTGCCTTAAATTGAAGAGTATACAACAATAACGGGGCTTAAATAGAAGCGCGACTAAATGATAAAAGACAACTACTGGACCTGATTTCTCATTTGCTGTAGCATTTTTAAGCGCATTACTCGAAATTCGGCAATATCATTGGACAGCTTCGGTTATAGTAAAAATATCGGTCACTCATTCCTACTGTAGCGTCATACTAATACATGAGGGAAAACCAGAAGGTTCTCAGCCGGCATTTGCTTTCGGCGCCTTCTTTCTTGAAGACAAATGAATGGAGGCATATAGCGCTGAAAGTTTAACTTTAAATTTTGGTAATGCAAACAATTTCTCTTCTGGTGCAAAAGGAAGCCTCTGATAGCAGCACTAACCTTTAGAAAGCGTCAGTTATTGTCAAAGACACGTTTTGTTATAGCATCTGGCTTCTAATTAGACTTATCAACCTCGTTCTATTGTTTATTCCTCATAGAGCCTTCAGACATATTTAAGTTTGCGCAGATAGCTGAAAAATAAAATAAAAAAGATTATCTGCATTTATTCAGTAATTACTTTTAAAATGTGAGCTAAAAGCAGACCATTTTTTGTTTAACTATTTTAATAATTGCGGATGATACGCATTAGACGTATTAAACTTTAGGGCACAAGTAAGAGCAGAAGTCTTTCTTGCAGGAAAACTGACTGCCTACTTTCAAATTGCTGCTGCCTTTACAACAGCCGATCTCCTCTTTCAGCGACTGCTGCGTTTACCTGTCCTGTACGATTTTGTCTCCAGACGAGGGAGCGGTAATAAACGGCCTGCTGTACTGTCGAAATGGAGCTGAAGCACAAATAGGGAGTGTTATTGGGACGCCCAGGAAGACAGACACTAAATTGCTTCGGTCGCGGTGCCTCTGCAGGCAGAGATAAACATAGCCAGGAGTTCTGGCAACCGCATATTTTGACGAATGTCGTTTATTAATGTAATTTTCAGATATGGCAGGATTGCACCAATACAATCAATACAGCCACAGATCCCACCTCAGTACGCTTGCAGTTTTCTGCTACTTATTGCAGGAAACGCACCTCAATGGCTTTCTTTGCCTGTCTTAGTTACTCGATGAGACAGCAGTACAAGCTTTAAAAGCAAGAGTTTATACGCATCGGCAGTTTTCTCCATTCCTATCACTATGATCTGAACAACATCTTAGAATACATCCTACAGTTGCCTCAGAACTGAAAGTGAAGTGCAAGAAAGTTGGAGTGGCACCACCGTCACACGACTCGATGTCGTCACGGCGCTATTGCTTTCCTGCAGTTTCTTCACGAGCGCGGCATAGATCCAGCAATGAGAATTAAAACAAGCTTACCGGTGCTGCTTACAGATAAACCACGTGCCTGAACGCCGAGAAAAACGGCTCCTCATTGTTCTGTATGCTCTCTAAAAGCACTTAGAAGTACATGAAATGGTTATCCACAGTTAGGTGCCAGATGATCACATACTGGTAAGCAAAATAGCTTCTCATTCATAAAAAATGCACGACCGTCTCTCGCCGCAAGCCTGCGCCTGCACGACGGTAACCCTCGTTAGCAACCGGGTATGTCGCCTTCTCACGAGGAGGGCCGCCCTTAGAAGAACAGCTGCGGTAATGTGACGCAAGACGTCACTAAAACTGGGCAGGTTGCGTGGTCTATGCTCAGTGGCGTCACGTGTGAGAGCACAGTGACGTAAAGCTCAGTCTCCTGGACCAGAAGAGAAATAATATTGAACAAATAACATACCCAGCAATGCAAGCCGCTTACTATAAATCTTGGGTTTCACAGTGGTTAAACCGACGTGAGAGGTTTTTGGGCAAGATTTCATTGACCTATAACACTAATCCATCTGCGTGACTCAGTCGTTTCTGCGTTCTTGTACTAAGTGCAAAAGCACTGATTCGAACTTGGCCTCTGAACCGTACTTATGGAGGCGGATTACAAAAAGGCCTCTGAAATGATATTTTCGCTCCCGTTACTAACTACAGGTCGTGGGAATTTTCCGCAATACTGCACCGCGACTTGCCTCATAACCCACAGCGCAGCTTGTGCAAGAGAAGATCTGTCCTTAGTTGGTCGGTCAGTGAAACTGAACAGACAGAGGGCAGGCTGAGGCTGGTAGAACACCTTGCTTTCATCACTAATATATCAGGGGCAATGAATAAAACCTAAATAAAATAAAAGAAGCGGGAAAATACCAGAGTAAAAATCAATAAATTTTGGTAAACATGAAAAGAGGTAAGAGATTGAGAAGATGAAAGTAGCAGATAGATGAAAAGTTAGGCTCCATGATAGACACCTAGTTAAAGCTGCGGGACAACTTCAGGGCCGTCTAATAACCATTTTTCTTCAATTTTATTTACTTTATTTATTCGAATCTCAGGCTCCCCGGGCAGCATCTTATTCCTTGTTCTTACTCCTGAGTTTTCAGTCTTGGTTAATGGGTAGTAGGAACAAGAAGTTGATTTGGTAGATGTTGTTCGAACCAGGTTAAATGTCGTCTTGGTAATTATATTCAATTATTATTTTTCTGACTCGGTTTACTTAATGGGACGTAGGTTTTTGCTTGTTTGTTTTAACTTGCTGATTTTTGCCGCAGTTTCTCTGGCTTTACGTGGTACGTGCTTATTTTCGCTTCAAATGTTGATGCTAACGATACATGCAATGTCTGGTAGATGTCTGCAAATTCTGTTGGGTTGGATGGATTGTGTTGTTTCATTGAAACTGGACAGCGAATATTCGCCGAAATCAATCCATGTGCTTACACAAATCTGCCCGATTGAGAAAAAGCTGTCTAAAAGATACCGGCACACAGCAACAAAAGACCGCTAGGCTTTCCTTCGTTGTCCTCTGCTTTTCCTGTAGCCTACTGATCGTTAAGCATGACGCGTTCTTTACAGATCTATTATTTTTTTTTGGTTGGAGAAGCACAGCGTTCCTATGGTCCTTTCCGAAGGTCAAGAATCTGCTACGCGTTGTTCGCTTTAGTTCCCGATGATGTTAAGCGCAGTGCTTCAAGTCCGGCTCTATTGAGGGTGGGTAAATAAGGGTGGGTGGGGGGGGGGGGGGGGGGGGAGGAGAGAAAAAATGGCAGCCGGCCTGTTTTACACGGCGTTTTATACAAAGAGGAGAACTGATTTTCAAAGATCGCTATTTGCTCAGTTCATTATGCAGACCTAAATCAAGCGATCCCCACGCTTTGCCACTGTGCTCGTGTTCTTTGTGCAGCCTTGGAACTGAATGGCCAGCTCCGAACTGCCTCGTGGGTTGAGGACACGAGTTGTTTTCTTACTCCAGCCGTTGTGCAGAGCTGCCGATGTTTTATTTTTCTCCCCCTCGTGTTAAAAAAAATTATTTATTATTACTAAAAATCACAATGAAATTTTCGATACGATATTGAAGACACTTCCCGACCATCACTGAGACGAAAAAAAATGATTTCCTCAACAAGATTCATGCAGTCTCTACATTTTAGAAGGGGGCTCGCAAATTCCTTGCAGTGCTGGTGGAGGGTTCTGAAATCCCTCGAGACGCAATTGGCTTTATGCCCTGAATAAGTGATCTCCTATTGCAAAGTATAGGTCTTTGTATAATTATGAAGATTCTGAAAGAGTTTGGCATAAAAATACTTTCATGAGATGGTGGCCTAATAGAGTATAATCTGTTCCCCTCTCGAACAACACCGCTTGTTTCTCAGAAGTGCTCAGAAAACGTTATGTAAAGAAATTAATCTAAAAGGCCTGATTTAACGTGCGTCACTGACCATACATGTTAAACTGACCAAACGTGCTCCATAAACTGAACACCGAGCGACGAGTTTAAAAATGCAGCTATTCAAGCCGACTGTGAGGTGATGAGGATCTTCGTGCAAGATCAAAGGGAAGTTGTTCACAAAGTGTAGCCCGCACTCACCCAACCTGCGTCATCAGCGTCAGCTAGACTTTTCTGCTTTATTCATAAGTGGCCTGATTCCGTCTCTCACACTTCGTTCCTAGGACCGAAGAACACTCTCGGGAGGCCACGTCGGCAATCGTGGAAGTTTTGTCCTTATTTTGCCCTCCACCAGCCCCACCGCCGTGTGCCATTTTCTGTCCCCTTTGTGCCCCAGGGAAAGTTTGTGCAGGGCGGCAACCCTTTTGCAGCCCCGCGAACAATGTGAAAGCTCCCACGGGGCTGTGATGGAAGGCCGGCTTCTGAGCGCCGATGCTAATGGAGAAGCGCGTTAATGCGCCTCTCGGCAGCGTCCGGACAGTGGCGCTCCTCTAGGGGCAGCGAAGGTGAGGCGGCCGCTAAATAAGTCCCAGGAAGAAGCCACCTGACGACGAACGGCCACATCTCTGCTGTCGCCTTGCGTGAGCATCCCTTCCGCGACGCGCTTACCCCGGGGAATCAGCGCGGGGTTTCGTAAGGCACCCCAAAGTAAGTGCACAGTCACGCTGAGAAAGTTGGCTCTCGAACCATTTTTACTGTCACGCACTGCGTGAAAATTTTCCTCGAATGTTTTACATCGTCTTCCAGTTTATAAAAAATGTTCTTAGAGATTTTGGAGCTCCCATAAACCTGGTTAGCTTGTCTACAAAACCAGTACCAACACTGTCGCAGAGTCCGTGAACGCCTACTTCATATTACAACGATTTTCTTCCCCTGGTCACGCATTCTCTGAGCGTCCGCCGCGACCGCTGACAGAAGTGGAGGTAATGAAAACGACGCCAGATATCGCGCAAGAATGTTTTGGGGAGTAATTATATTAGCGTACATTCGCTTGATCTCAGATTCTACGTATATTTTTGTTGTGGGCACTCATCGTTTAGCCTACTGATATCAATGATGAAGGATCCTTCAGTGTGCTTTTAATAAAATACGTATTAATTCTAAACACGTATAAGTATTTTCTTCTTACAAATCGTCCTATTAACTGTTTTTACGTTCTCGCATATCTCAGGGCATTCCCTTTTCTCGTGCATTCAAAACTGCGCCCTGTACTTGTTAAAATATGTCACCTCAACGTCACTCGCTAGTCGTGCCAGATACAACAAAGTGACAAAACGTCATTTAGAGCGCATAATTCTAAGTTCTTTAACATGTAAGAGGGAACGGCACTGAAATATATCTGTCGCAAATTCGTACAGTTGAACCCGACTGAAAGGTCTGCTCCTTTGATATAACGTGAAAAGAACAACAAAACATTATAGTTGTCACGGTTGCTGATTGCGAATAAAAATGACGGTGCGAAATGGTGAAACCAATTCGCTAGCTAAGCACTTGTAATCTTCGCAGCCCTATAGGAAAGAAAAAATGAACTACGTTAGAACATTTTTGACACGGTAGATCGAGCTCTAAGTAACATTACTATTTGAGAATCGCACAATTGACAGCCAGCTCAGTTTGATTGCACATTATTTGCACTAGGCTCAGTACACGCACCTCTGGTTTGGTTTTGTAGTCCGCACTTCAAAACACACCAATGCCTTGTTCCGTAACAGCTACGTGGAATCCAATGAAATTATCTCAATAAACCACGTAAAATTTTCTTTTTACTATTATGCTGTCTCTTAACGGGTTTCACCAGCGCAGCAATTTCGATATGCGGCGCATTCCTGGCGTCAACTGCACCCGCGAACATCTTTGAACCTATTCTAACATCTTCTTTTTTTTATTAGCGCAGATCAATCAATGCATAGTTCATTCAGTATAATTTATCAAATAGTCAGGTAATATAGAATACTCCGGAGCGCCCGTTGTGCCCCATGAACCTGTTTTCGCCTGTTCTGACCTTCTCATTCTTCATCTTCGTAACGCTATGAATTTCTCCAAGCTTTGCCGCTTTAACCTTTCCTCCTCGCCAGGACACCCCAATTGCGCCTCAGCAACCGCTTTTTGATTGTTCTGACTTCCCCTTCTTTCTTCTTCTTAGGAGCATTTTCACTCTCTCCCTCCTCCTTTGACATTGCTCATCATCCTCTGACAGGTAACAACCACGATATTGCCGATAAACCCAGAGAACGAGCGCTGAACAGCTGCGCTGTAAGAAAATTAATCTCATTCGCAACACCAGGCACTTGCTATAGTTTTACCCTTGAGATCTTGCTTATCTACAAAGAGATCAATAGACAGAACCCTTCGCTATACCATTGGCGTTAGCGTGATTGTTGTTTCGAGACTGTATTAAGCCCCATACGATTTTTTTTCAATTTTCGTCAGGTATGTTGAGCGCTATGAATAACCAGTCGACTAGTTCTTCAGTCAAGCTACCTTGACAAGACAGCCCTATGCGGATGGCATCAGTGGCAATAATCTCCTTACGCATGTTGTCGGTCACGGCTTCGATAACGACCCCAGGAGGCTGAGAGTGCGGAAAATACAGCTTCGTTAAAGGCGCACGTCTGGAGAAAAGGTAGCGCGACTAAAAATATGCGTAAGGCTGAAGGAACGTAGTCGGTATATTTGAAGCATCAGTTTCTAAAAGCAAAAATACCGTGAGTGAAACACACTCAAGTGTCCTTTAAATTTGACACAGAAAGTTCCTACAACATAGTTAAGCTTGTACTTCTTCTCTTCGCTTCCTCTTCTACTGTCGCATCATTAGAAATTCGCAATATATTTTGATAATTCATCAAATTCATTTTGTTCTTGATCAAGAAGTTCTTTAACTTAACTTTAATGGTATCATTTAGAGAAAGCGAATCGAGATGATGTTGTTACATCCGCCACGGTATTTTCTCGGCTCCCAGAAAATGGGCCAGAGCGCAGAAAGCCTGAAGAGAATCTTCGTCCGCTCTGCGAGTACTCTTTCCTCCTCAAATCGCCGCTGCTCACTCGGACAGCAGGAAGCACATTTCTTTTTTCCACTGGCTACCGCTGGATAACGCCACACACGAGGGCCGGTGAACATAACTGCATTGTTTCGGACGCTTCCTAATATATCCCGCTGAGGTCCAAAACCACAACAACCGGGAAACTGTAATTTCTTTCCGCAGTAATTTCTGTGCAGTACTGACCCATTATCTAGTTCAGGAGTACGTAGCATTATGCGAGTTGCTTTTAGATTACCACATGGTCCCGCGGCCGTACCTTCTTCCTTTCTGTCGCTTGTCTTCGTCTCTCTGAAACAATATAATGATACCTTGCATCAAAAACATGACAAAATAAAATACTTAATTTAAATATATAATCTTTAGATATCTGTGGGCTCGCCACGTTTTTTTATGATGAAACTGTCACCACAGCAGAGGTCCCAGTTTCATACGGTTACAGGAAACTTACAGGAAACAGGAAAAAAAAAATAAAGTAGTTTCCTTCAAACGGTGGAACAATAGTAAACGTGAAACTTCTTGCAGCGTGTACGGAACCTCCAATGTCATCCGGGAACCCTTCATGTTTGCAGCTTTTTGATGAAGCGACGAGAGGCCCCATCTTCAGAGTTTCCAGGAACCATCCGTTGAGCGGTGCATATATAATCACCAGGTAATTTATTTTATTAGGTGTAGGAACGCTTGCGGAACCGCGTAGAAGGCTGGCAGAAGCGCGGCGTCGTTGCAGCAGTGGGACATTGATACACACGGGCAGGGAGCGATTGTTATCCCACTAGAATTTTGGAGTGTTCGACTAGGCGAGCTCCACTAGAAGCGCTCGACTAGAGCGGCGAATCGACGAAGCGACCTCCTGTTTCGCTGCAGGAGCTGTTTGGAAATGTGATTCTTGTCTATTGCAACCATACCTGGCGCTGTTATGTATGTGTACGGGGTTCTATTGTTGTGTAAACGCGCTGTTTTTTCTTTCATCTTCCGCGTCAAGTCCCACTTTCAGTGCAATCTGGTGATGCTATACGCAGAGCAGCAGCTACGCAAAGAGGCTTGCGAAAAGTGAAGCATGGAGTAGTCGTTGTGCGCTGTGAGAGAGAGAGAGTAAGGTGATACAAACACAGGAGTGTTTTCATATAAATTAACTTGTTCTGTTTCAAATTGCGTTTGGTAAGGATCAGGCACACGCGCATTGCACAAATGACACTATGCTCGCACACTGCCTTCTGCAGCAGAGAAAAAATGTCAGCAAAAAATCAAGAAAGAGAGGCGATTTTGCCTAGCAAAATAGAGAAGGTTGCTTTTCCAGCCGCCGCTCAACAAAGTTAAGCCTGAGTAACTCGTTCGAAATTAAAAAAAAATGATTTTGATATCGCTTTCTCACAGGTTCGTACAGTGCTGAGGCCATAGCATGACTTTTCAAAGGAAAAAGCTAATTTTTTTTTGCACCATTTGTTGTACTCCAGGAGCTCCGAGTATAGTATCTGTCATAAGCTTAGAGCCGAAGTAAATTTTTCGAAGCCATGCTATCTGAGTCGTCATGCATTTCTACCATTCACAATCTCTTGACTGTAAGCGGAATTCTCGTCATAACCCCTACGGACGTTACAGCTTTCATGGACGCTACGCGAGCGTCACTACACAGCTTGGGAGCAAACATTCTTGACTTCGCTACTCATGACAAAGGCTGCACATAGCTTGCATGCGACTATCAGCTTTAACGCGCTACACACACTGCCGCCAGCTAAATGATGTTCCCCCGCCAAACCGGTTTCCATCTACACTACACTTCGAATCTTCTCCGAAAACATAATGACTCTAAACGCACGGCTACAATGCACCGGATTCGATGGAGGGACACTTAAGCTCCGCCCTTAGTGTATGGCCTGAAAGCGTTGATTGGTTAATGCCCATACAAGCAGAAGTTCTCTGGGAGTCTTCATACCACTCCTGGCACAGTGATGCTGCGCTTGAGCGTTGCGCCACTGCCCTCCGATGGCAGATGTTGCCGCCATGGCGCTTGAGCTACACAGGTTGCTTTCCTGAGCAACCTTTCGCAACCAACCATTAATTTCACAACCACCAACCACTGCGCAGTTCGCTCATAATCCGGTGTGCAGGTGATGAACACACTAGATGGTTACGTGACCTAGGTGGCCCACCTGCCTCCTAGGTTGCTTCTGTGGGGATTTTTCGTAGATTTTTCTCCCATGGTCGACGACGCGGGCGAGATGCCGCATTTTCAGCGACACGAGCTACTTAAAGCAGTGGCGTTAAAACTTTTATTATGAGAAACGACAAGGTGGAAGGCTCCTAAAGGATGGAGCTCTTAGATAAGGGCCGCATTGGCTGTAGCTCTCTGAGTGGCTCGACTGACACGTGCCGCTCGTCGTCCAGGGCTGTGCTAAATATGACGGCTTCCTGGCATAAATACCGCATTTAATAAGAGTTATATTATATTAAAACCAACGATATGCACAGGAGAAAAACTAGACAGCATGAACTTAAGGACATATAAACGCCCAGATCAACATCTGTGGAAAAATATTGCGATCTGTTTGCGGTGGTAGAGGTATATCTCCGATTTGAAATGAAAACCAGTGCAGTGGCGTCGAGAATTTTGAAGGACGGGTCGAGGAGAGTACTTATTAGATGGCAACCGTTGTAGCAACGAGTGTTCCACCAATAAGGTAACGCCATATTTTATCACCTGAAGAAAAAGAACTCCTTTTTTTGTTGCGAATAATATTAGCGCCCACAAAGTCAGGTCTGAGCACAAGGAAAGAAGACGTGGTTTGATGGAGCGCCAGGCAAAAGTCGAAGCCAGTGCAGAGACACGACGGATACTTGCTTCTGGGAACTGCCATTTGGGTAAGTTGCGGCCGCAACACGTGTGGTCGCTCTAAGCATCTTCAAACAACTGAAGTGAATCGCTCCGTACGGTTGTTCTTAAGGCGGCGAACTTGAACAGGAGATGAGATTGACACATCGCTTCGCTGTTCCAATTTGGTTTTCTTTGCTTACCAGCGTGTCTACCACCCTACCATGCAAGTCAGTGTCCACAGCCTCTTTTTGCTGTGAGAAACAAATGAAACGCAAAAAGAAACAAAACAACACGAGCTGCTAAATGACAATATATTACCCGTGGCAAAGTGGTGTGAAGATCCTCCTTTAGAAGTGTGGATAAATGTTCATTTTATTCCTCCTCCAGCAGATAAGTTTCTGTTTTTGTGTCCGCATTTCAGTTCTCGTGTTAGCTTTTCATTCGTTGCAGATAGTACATATCACTGTTGGTTATTACATGTGCTACTGTGAAAAAGAATTAAGTCGGCAGTGTTTCTCATAAGTGAACAGTTAGACCAAAAAGAACGCAAAATTTTACAGCACTTCTAATAGCCGTTAGCGGTTACAATGCGATAACATAAGGGCCTCGTTATGATCTGCCACAAACGACCATGTTGACATCTATATCCTCACTGATCAGGAATTCCGTACCTAGATCTCGCCGAACCACACAACCCCGATAGAATTATAAGCGGCAGCGTTTTACGACTGAAAAAGCTTGATCAGTCCTCATAACCTCACTAAGCCTGTAGCGTGACAGTAGTCTGGTCAAATAAGTGAATCACGCACCCCACACCACTTTCCAGCGTGACCAGGTTAGTTTCTGTGGCTCCAGAACTAAATGCCTTCGGTACACTGCTCGTTCTCCCATCGCTTAATAGCTCCGGTCAAATATACTTATGGAAACTTCACAACGACTTGTCTCTGTGATTATTTTTCACAAACTATAAAATCCCGCTATGTACCCGCTAGTTCTTCAAAGAAGAGTGCTAGGCTAGTCTTAATAAATAGTTTTAGCACTAAAAACAATGCCAGGTTCAGTTTGCAATGGCAACGCGTTCAGGGAAAGAGGTTTTTAGCATCCGTTGCTGCGTTACAGGTCTCATCGCCTTCATAGTGAGTTGTCCCGCAGATACTGGGGATAGATGGACGGGGCTTGATTGGTGCATTCATATATGAGGTGGCGATGAGACACTGCTGCAGAGTAGCCAGATCTTGTTCTAGCGAGAGGATACCTCGTGGGCTATGGTCACCAGGGACAAGGCGCACCCACTCGTCTGTTTTATATGGCGGAAAATTCCACGGCGCCGCAGCTGGGCCTCTTGGACGTGAGTCAGATGCTCTACCTCTGCGCCTTTGCGAGTTCGTCAATCTGTCATCATGCAATTTTTCCCTGCAGAAACCAGGCAGTGCCATTCCAACGCTTTTCATTCAGTTAAGAATCTGTTAACGAAATGTGGAAGGGCTTCGTTTAAAGTTGGAAATTTAGGTCAGCCGTTTTTCTAAGAATTTTCTTTTAGTTAGTGATTTATAAGGTGGCGAGTTCTATGCGTTCGCTAGTAGAGGATGGTCACTTGCATCGATGGCATTTCAAATGCTATAAAACTGAGAGGAACCCTTGTGTTCATCTTTATAGAGACGATGACTTTTACGGGTGCTTGAAAAGCTTCAGAACAAAGCTAAGTGCGCGGTTAATGAATGCTGCGGACATCGAGTGAACCAATCGCTCATGTCGTCGATAATCTCGGTGTTGTCACTGCACCTGTGCTGGCGTTGAAACTTGTATGCGCAATACTAGGCGGTTCTTAGACCGCACACTCAAGAACAGGTGTGTTCCTAGCAGCCAGACGCGAGTTGATTATGTCGGTGGTTTACTTGGCTTCTAAATTGTGACGTACTATGGGGAGAAGTAGTGATACTGATGAGATTCGGGTGCGCTTTCATTTCAGTTCGACAGTTATGTGCTGCACGTGTTAATCGACCCTAACGCCGTAAACAGCACATTACTGGCTTTGAAGTAAACTGAGGCGCTATTCGTGCTTCATGATACCGTTCCTAAACTGCGGCACTTTTGGTGTTTCATGATGCCACCCCGCACGGTTTGTGATTTCTTATGGAAGTACAGACACAGCGTCGCATTAAATTACTCTCGCGTGAGAAAAGTAGGAAAGGCAGACTTCATCTGCAATTAACTAGGCGACTATACACAAGCGCTTATTTTGCAGCTTTTAATTTTTTTTCTGGCAATGTTTAACAGAGCTCTTAAGTATCTAGACTGCGTCCTTCAAATTATTTCCCGCATAACCGGCTCAGCAGTCCTGTATGAATTGACTGAAGATCGATTCAAAGGGTTCCCACCAAATTCCGCAATGCTCATTGGCGCTGCCACTTATAGCACTTTAGATGCAATCTGACGTAGCCTTGCCCTGAAGATGAGGCCCGCAGGTTCCAGTTCGAAGGGATCGTGTGGAGTGCAGAGCTAGGAAAAACAGGAGGGCGTTGAGGAGAGGTTGTACAAGGGACTTTGTTTATTCTTCATATTTACAGCATCTAATAGGATGAGGAGGAAGAAGAGGAAAGGCAGAGAGGTTAACCGGCTCCTAAAATGAGAAGCACGTAGAATGAAAAGCGCCCTGGAACACGCAATATGGTTCGGTAAATAGTGTCCATGATCTTTACATCTCTCTGCCGAATAAACTTTGGAGAGTGCAGTCCAATCCGGTTGTCGCTCGTTGTAGTATAGGTGCCGCCCATAGAAAGAGACGGTACCAGCACACCCTCGGAGCTCTTCTGGTGATGAGGGTGGCACTGCCACAAGAAGGCAAGGCACAAGTTTCAAAGAAGTGCGCTGAATGAACCTAACGAGAATGATACATAAAGACTGACACAATTGTCATTGACTTGAGGCAGTAGTACCGTGGGAAGGGATCAACTTCCTGTGCTCGTTGCTGGTGACCTACAGCCTTGACGCTATGCTGAGAAAAGTTCCCTCACACGGCATTCAACAGATGCATCAGGGTACTGGATGGTTCTTTCGTTGTCTGTGGCCACTTTAGCTGTTACCTCGGCGCGGAGAGTGGTTGACTTGGGAACGTATGGTAATTACACGACTCTGAAGAGGGGTGCGTTCTCTCAACCGTCTTGTGACCTGAAAGAAAACTCTGAGGCAGGGGTCGGGACGTGTTAGGAATTGTCACTCCGCTCTTTCATTTTTGTTACAACGTCCCCTTTAAAAACGCCAGCGATGCAGCCAGAAATTACTCCTACAGTCCAGAGATCTGCAATTCCAATAGTAGTCGTTAGGCTCAAGAAGAAAAAACCTCTGCCAGTTGCTTACGCATTATTACACAGAAAACTGAATGGCGAACATGTCGCTCGAAGACACCAGATATATTTTTTTGCCTAGCATTTCTCATTAATTGAAAGTAACTCATGTTCAGGTCATTAACCTTCCGGAAGTAAAAAAAGCTGCCCTTCCTAGCTGGCCTTCCTACAGGCTTCAGCCAGCTTCTTTCTCTACGATGCCACCAATGTTCATCCGTGAGGGAAACGTCCCGAAACTTGACCCTCGCATCTGGCAAATCAGTAGTGCCGCGAGGTTACGTCAAGTGATTGGTGTCGGACTCCTTGTTGACGGGACGACGACGCCACTCAAAGCCGATGTAAAGGGTCCGGCAGCGTCCGCTTCGGCCTCCTGGTCTCAAATAGCGAGTCACGACCACGACACGAGATGCGCACTCATCTAACTCTCGGGGCAGTCCCACAGTGAAGGGGCACCGCCCCTCAGTGGTACTGAGCGGGAGGAAAAAAAGCGTCACAGAAAGTAAGACCCACGACTACGCCCGAAGGCGAGCGGCTCAGTGCGTCGTCCAGTTCACCGACATGGTGGGCTGTGTTCAGGCGTTGAGCGAAAGCGATCGGTCGACTCCAGCCGTCGCGACAACTCTGCGGCGAGTGGCGATGCCGGCGGCAGCTGCTGCGCTTCTTGTTTTAGTCTGCCCGCGGCGTGCGCTCGCGGCTCCGCTCGCGGCCGAAAGCCGCGCCGATACTGCACCAAAACGGGTGCGTGCTCCTCCGCCTGTGCCAGTGCCGCCGCATGAAGGTCGCGGCGCCACGATCGCTCCCTCCCTACGCCCCTTTCATCCCTACTCCTGGTGGAGGCACGTGGAAGGGTGCGTCGATCCCAAATCCGCCGGCTTCTGCAGAAAGCTTGCTCCGCTTCTTGGGGACTTCTGGCCTGCACGAGAGGCTGTGACTTTACCAAACGCTGGGACTTTGCATAGTGACTTCAATTTCCTGCTACTCTCTTTTCTCCTTCATCTTTTTGTCCCATATCTCCTTTCCTCCCGTTCAGGGTAGCAAACCGGCTATTCTTCCGATTAGCCTCCCTGCCTTCCCTCCTCCTCCTACTCCTCCTGCAGGTCCCTCAATCGCGGCTCGAGCTACGCGGGCCGCGGCTTGCGCCGCTGCTGTCGCTCACTGTTCTCTGCGGTGAGCGCCGATAAAACAAGGAGAACCAGCAGGATAAACAGCAACACTAGGAGTTCCCTCGATTCCTCCCACAGGGTTAGATGCAGCAAGTGGGACGGACACAGAGGAACGACAGGAAAAAAAAAGTATTGTTGGCGCGTTACCACTTAAGCCCGTACCAAGCAATTTCGCCACTGCTGTCTGGCTACACCTGTCCCTAGGTTGCACGTGTGCACATAGATCACGTGACCTTGTGCCGTCATCACAACCTACGCACCGGATTGTGAGCAAACAGCCCACCGCGACAATTCAATGAATGATGATTGCGAGAGGTCGCTGGGAAGAGCAACCTTTGTCTCAGCAGCTCCACCGCTGACAGCACCTAGCATTGCAGGGGAGGGGAACATCGCGTAACCGCTGCACCTCTATGCCAGGAGCCGTATGACGACTCCCAGTGATTAACGAATGTAAAGTTGAGAACGACCAATTCCGCATAAATGTGCATTAACTCATTAACGCTATCAGGACATACATTTAGGGCGGAGCTAATGTGTCACCCCCCAGTTTTATTATTCTGGCACTGATACCGATTTCGCAGATCTTTCTTGGTCAGTAGCCACAAGCGGCACTCTATGAAAGGCACATCTTTAACTCGAGCAGCAAAATTTGTTACCGCTTTCAGCGCTCTCTGTGTTCGGGATGAGCAAACAAACAATAAAAATGAAAGTGGGGAACGTCACCAAACCACTGAAAGAGACGAGCTAAATGCATATTATAGCAGGCCAGTGATCGGTTAGCACCGATGAGGATGCACGAGACCTACTAAGGGCGATACGAAGACGACACGAGTTGCCAGGGAAGGCTCCTTCATACAGCCCTTTGAGGAGGTGCACTGAAGGAGAGGCTTTCGGGACGGGAGTAAAGAACGCGCCAAAGAACCGACAGCAGCAATCAGATTTCGGCAGCGACAACGAGGGGCGGGGTGAAGCCATCCCTTCAAGGTGTCCGGATCCTTTCGGGCGCTTTGCTGTTCCCCCGCAGAGTCCTCCTCACTGACGATGGCGAGGTCGGATGACGCGACGGCACTGGCGTGGACGGTAATTTCGGGCGTGGTCGCCTAGACTGAGACGGCAGCGCCAAAAAGGAAGGGGCATTAACCGGAGAGACTGGGGCGCCTGAGCGAAAGCGAGGTAAGCGTGAAGCGCCGCCGACGCCTTGAGTGTTCCGGGCTCACCACACGACTGAGAGCGAGCATTAGAGAAGGCCCAGATCTGAGCTGCCGAGAAGATGGCGTTGAGGAAGAAAAGTACCAGTGTTACGTTGCCTCAAAGCTGCATCATGTGAATTAAATACGAGTTAGCACACCCACACAGCGCCAAGAACGACGTGTCAAGCTGGGTCCATTGTTGCTCGCAAGGTAGAGCTGTGCATTTTCACAGCGCACATGCATAAGCGGCCAAGTTTCGTGTTTGTTTCGATGTAATGATAGCGCCACGGAGACTGACCAGGGCAATGGTATGTGTGCGCCGTACTTGTGCATCCCCTGTTTGTTATTGTTTATCGCACTGATATTACTTGAAAGATCTAGAAACAGCGGTAATAGCTATCCAATAATCTCCAGAACCCGTTTCATTCGAGTGGGTCAGTAGGCCAAATTTTATTTACTAATAATGGTGTGCTGAAAAGCAACTGCTCTGTTTTGAAGCCACGCTGTTGCCAGCTGAATCAGGAAGGAGCCTGAGAATTTCCGGGCGTGTACTAAACAATATAATGCTGCTCGATGCTCAACTCTGGACGAGCACAGCTAAAACAATGTTGGCGCAAGCCACTGATGTGACGGAGTGTTCTCGCGTACTTTGTCGCGTCGGCTCAGCGGACAGGGCAGAGCATAAACGCTGCAACAAGCTACTGACACAACTGCGAGCATTGATCCCACTTACTTTTTCTCATTACAGGTTAATGCACAGTCTATACCACAGCCGCAGCCGTGTCGATGCGCAGACTGAGCTAAATACCATTCCCGTACATGCTGCAACCTTCAACTCGTGCTCTTTTGGAGATTTTTAACACTTGATTTCTCAAAGGTCTTCCTAAAACTCTTACCGCGGAAGTTTCAGCTTGAACAGGCTACTGCACAACAGCATAAGTCACTCGTCTTTTAAACATAAGTACGATTTCTTAACTAGCGGTGTAACATTGCTTGGGTTATGGCGCGAACATTAGCTTGTGAATAATGCTGTACCACGACGAAGATGTTAATAGGCACATAACACTGGCCGACAATTCAAACAGCTTTAGTACCGGAATAATGCAAATGAGCATGAATAGAGAATAAAACCGAAAAATACTAAAATTGCAAAGCCAAAAAACTAACAGTTCATATCTCCAAACTGCAGAGAGCCCCTATTTTTGAGCTTCGGATTCCCTGTCCACGATGCCACTAATCCATGGCACAAAGCCTTTTGGCTGCTGCTTGTTCAAATTAAAAAGAAACCTCGGATACCGTGTACAAACCCCGCGCATAGTGGCGCAAGCGCTTTATCCGTGCGGCTCTCTGTCCTTTCGGTCTTTTAGTTCTACCTTGCTCTTCTGCGAATGCGAGGAAATCAACTGGACGTATGTCTGGGGTAACCTCCATAACTTTTCTTTGTGTTCTTCCTCTATATCCCTACCTCTCCCTCATTTTTTGAATGGTAGCCCCACTGAAGGCCTCATTCTAACGCACTTTTTACTTTATGCTGATGTTTTTTCTATGCTGCAATCGCTCCTCTGTTAGATAATTGAAACGGCTGCCATTTAGCGGACACATCTTAGTTCAGAGTGAAAGCAGCCGTCACAGCATAGAGATGTTCCATATTCCCTTTCACTACCACACCGACCAGGACAATGACCGCCAAGTCACAATCCTCTTTGTCTTGCATGCATCTCTCCGTACACGGTGATGCCATACAGCGCTTGGCCGTCTAGCGGCGCACTTGTGGTGGCAGTTTTTTTTGTGTAGGACAGTCAGAATGTCGGCTAGGGGTGTCTCGATCGTAAGTGCTGAGGGCGTCGGGAGAACAGCTTTACTTATTTCTTGATTGCGCCACTGCACTTTCGCGCCCTTCTGCAGGTCTTCGTTTCTCCACCCGCTGAGGACGGTGGATGCGTAACTCCACTACCCCGCGCGCGGAGTAGTATGGCTCACTGCAGGTTTATTACGCGCTCGGAGTGATTTTAAGGAAGGCATTAGAATGGTCGTGGCTGAGCCGCTGTCAAGGCTTTTTAAGCGAAAGGGAACCGTAATACAGTGAATGCGGCTCCTGCTGGCGTCAGCGTTGTGTATAAAAGCGTTTTTCTCCTCTTTTTTTTGTCAGCGGGGCGCAATTATTCATAATCAGCTGCATACTCACGAATGCAGGAGCGGTGATTGTGGTAGGCCAAGCCAGCATTTGCGTCGTCACTGCGACAGCCAAATCAGCCACGGACGAGCTTTGCAGAGAAATGAAGGATTGTAGGGACTCCCCGCCACCGCAGCCGGAAAACCGACATGCGTGCAAGTTGGAGCTACCGAACAACTCCGATCATTAAACGAGGGCGGCGCCGCTGGACTGACACTCGCAGTGAGAATTCTTGTCACACCGCATTGCTATTATTTTTGCTGGCAGCAGTCTGTAGTTGTGCTGTTTGGTGAGTGGAGAAAAATATTAGGAAGCAGTGTGAAGTACAGACAAAGGAAGGGACACGACACGCAGGACCTATTCGTGTGTTTCAATGTAAAATAGCCTGGAACGATAGCCACTGCTAGCGTGTTTTGCTAAGTGGGAAAATAAGTTACACATAATGTTTGTATATCTGACTTGTACTGCGGCGGCCGCGGCTGCTGTAATGTGCACAAACGTGGCGAATATTGAAGAAGCCTGGTGCAGGAGCTATCACACTCTCATATTACTGTGTTAAGGGGCTCGCGAACTGAAATAAAGCAACGCTAAATAAAAAAAAAGAACAGAGAAGCAGAAGCTACGCGAAGAGCAAACCATGTGGCTGAAGGGATTTTGAAGTGGGGCCTGACACAGCGCAATAAATGAGCCAGCTGCGCTCACCAGACCCGAGCTCCGCATCAGGCCCGCTTATCTTTTCGTTGCACATACTCTCCACTATTGGGGACCAGCTTGTGGCGCACGCAAGCGAAGCACTTTCTCGCACTGGGTGCCTTCCTCTATACTTCTTCTCCCTTTCTTCATCATCGTCAACTTCACGCAAAGATAAAGAAGACCCCTTACGTATACGAGCTGTGGCGGACAATTTCCTCCTCCAAGATAAGGGACGAAAGCAAGGGATGCTCAGGCCAAACGGTAGTTCATAACAGGAGAATTTCCAAGCACGTGCAGCCGAGCTGTGGACCCTGCGCATGAGCGAACGCCAGCTCACTTCAATGCAAATACATTTTGAGTGAGCAACCTAACCCGACGAGGAGGAAGCAAGAACGGCAGACATGAATGAGAGAGAGACGACGCTGAATAGACCCTGAGATTCCAAATACTTCTCTCGGCACACACAGCTCTCTGAACAACGAAACAATCACGAGCGGGTCTCGCTCTGTTCACGCGTTCCTCTGCTGCTGCTCCGGTCTTACTGGGACGTTATTTTTATGTGTGCACTTGCTTTGCAGCGTGTTCTGTCTGCTCCACTGAGACCACTGTTTTCCTCTGTAGCTTCCTTCTATCTTCACGCATGTCCTTACATCTTACCCCTTCGTGCGTCCGTGCCTAGAGTTTTCTTTTCTCGTGCTTTCCTCCCGACTAATCTGATGGGGCGGAGACCGCTGTTTTTGTTTTCCTGCACACGGTCCTGAGGTCTCGATTTCGCCAACGACCGGCCGGAGCAAACCAACCAGACAAAAAGCCCCAATGATTGATGACTTTTCAGTTTTCTCGGACCTAAATTGAACTTCATGGCCGGAAGAAGAAGGGAGTGAAAAGAGTCAAAGAAGTGAAGCGAATTCACGGAGGATTCAACGTTACGACAAGGCCTGCAAGTTTTACAGAAGAGCTCTAAAAGCTCTAAAAGCGTTGGACATGACCAAATAAAGGATGAAAAAAAGAAAGCAGAGCGGCGGAAGTCCCGCGCTGAAGCAGCTATCGGACAAGAACCTTCTCATAGACACTCTCTTTACAGAAAAAAAAAAATGTGTGCTCAGTACAAATAAAATAAAAAAAGAAAGGTTGGCGCTTGGGGGGAGATAAGAAGATGAAACAAAAGGGTAAGAAGAACTATCGTATTTTACAAACTATAGTCTGCGGACGATACATCTTTAAAAGCTGAAGCTTCGAGTGGTGCAGGCAATCTATGGGTGCGGACTGTACATGTTGTAATTTTTTAAGATCATTCGTCGAATGCGAAGCCTAACATGACTGTTGAAGTAAAAACAAAACGGGAACCGTCTGCGGCTGCGATTCTCGATACACCGGGTAGGAACTATCTAAGCAAAAGCAAAAAACATTTTATTCTAGGCCAAAATTTGCCCTGCGTACTATACACCGGCGGCTGAATATAGTCCGGAAAATACGATACTTTTTACTGGGATCCCGTAGTGAAGACAATCTAAACAGAGCGTGTAGACCACGTCTTTCAAAGCGCTATATGGTCCACTGGCTATTCACTGAAAATTCTTATCTTTGGTGCTGGAAAGAGAGCAGGTTCCCAAAAGGCATGTTTTCGAGTGTGATGTTGCAAGGGACACGGAAGACAACTACATCTAGTATTTGTGTTCGCTTTAAAATTCGACTGTTTTCGTTTTTTGTGCGTGTGTGTGCGGCTTTGCAGAGGTATTTATTGGAAGAGACGTACTTATAGCAGAGAAATTTGGAGCGGCATTTTTAATATTTCTCACCGCCACTAATATTTGATTTCTTGATGCAGACGTTGACGGGGTCACTATTATAGAATCTGTGATCGCTGAGTGGAAGCGAATGGCGAGGTAGTCAACGTTCGAGGATCCGCATCCCTCAAATGTGATACTGACTTAAGGAGACCTTGCTCGTGAAAACGAACGCTGTAGGCGAGAGCTTTACTTCATTTTTACCCTTTTCTATTTCATAAAAGCACTGTTTACGATGAAAGCAGAGTCTTTCTCAATATATCGCTGTTTTCAAGCTATAAGAGACAAGCAGGGTAGCAGAGAAAAATACGGTACAAAAATTGCGCCGCCTTCTCTATTTTCACTGGGGGGGGGACAAATTTTTTCTTTCACCCACTGTGTTCACGCCTATGGCCCTAGTGTCCCTGACCAGCTGTACGGAACAATCAGCATTCAATATGCCCAGGTAGATGCAGTCTCATCATTTTTTCGAGAAAAATCAGCGTGTCATGAAGTGCTACAACGTTCATTTAAGCACTGCCCAATGTACTACCAATAAAGCAGCGTGAAGTTTTAATTTTTAGGCGCAACGACCGCTTCACAGAAATTAACTTCATACTCGGCTAACTATATTACTTCGCCATTAGGCTTTCGTTTTTTGCCAAATAAGCTGCTTTGTTAGGTTACTGTCTTCTACCGAGCATTTGAGAAAATGGCTACAGGTTGCTTCATTGGGCAAATTTATCGAAGGACGAAACACTTCATGTCAGGCATGTTTTGAATTCTAGCAGGCTACTGTTTTCTGATGCACTTAAGTTCAACTCATTACACTTCGCTGACGGAGTGGGCAGCTACGACCGATTTTATTAAGAACCCAGGAACTGAATTCACATTTATTACAGGAAAAAAAGATAAAAAGGGTCTTTATTACTGGACTCAATTCACTTTTAAGAGTCTAAGACAGCTCTCACCTGCCTCATTATTAAAAATAATTAGTTTTCGACATGAAAGTACTTGTTGCTGGAAAGCATCGCTGATTTTTCGGCTGTGAGCATGGTCTTAGTAAAACAAGTAAATTTAACAGTTTTGTTGCAAAAAGAACGCAGAAAGCATACACAAACGAATGAAGCAACTTACCGTTGTAGTAATAATAACCTACAGATAAGTATATTTATGAGTCCCAATACTGTTCCATGCACATATACTATGCCTTCTCTATTAATCCACTGTCAATTTCTCTGATACCTCATCCTCTGGTGGTTGCTGACTGCGCGCTAACATGCAATTTCACTATATTACAATTCGTGCTAAGTATACATGTATGCAAATTTTAAGAATGGTCTCAAAGTAGCTTATCCAGATCACTGGGCTTTGGGTCTGGCCCTTCTACCAGTTGCAGACGTTCCACATATAAAATTTTAATTTTAAGATTTTTAAAAGTGGCTGAACGAAAATCACCTCGAATACACCACAAGACGATTGCGCCATTTTGGTCAGGGGTCGAGAAAAATAGACATCATATGCATGAGGATCGCTACACTAATCGATGTAGAATTTTAAAATGAAACTCAAGCACACCATTGATTGTTGTGTCCTTACAAAATTAATCGTTCAAACTTATAGCAGTGAACAATAAAGTGAAAATTTCTCACCAGCTAAAAACACGCGTTCTGTAATTTCTTTCAGCCAAAAGTGGGAGCTCTCTTTTTCTCTTGTGCATCTTATCACACTTGTGTTCGTAATCAATACCAGCCGCACGCACTCCGTTGTTGTGGTCGAAAAGGTAATTCGCAACGATTTCATCTTCATGACATTAAACGCTTAACTTTTTTACTCACAGCACTGTTTCAGATACTTCTTGTGACATCACGCTAAGAAGAGAGTGGCTTGGAAACTAGTTAAAGAAATGTGTACAAGCAGCTTCCTTGAATCGGGTGGACAGGGGGGCCAATTTCCGCGCTCTATTGCTTCGTGCGCCGGAAAAGAGCTCCCCCCACTGCACGACGGTCCTGGCAGGGGAAGCATAAAGAGAAGAAAGCGCTCCTTCCCGGCGCTCCCGCTTCCATTATGTATCATTACCCACGTTGGCCGTCCACGACGATGGGGCGGGAGGATTTGAAGGGAAGGCTAAGGGCGACACTGAATAAGAAGAGACGGCGACGTTGACAGCACTGAATTTCATCCGGGACCCGCCCGTGCAGTCATTGTCTCTGGCCAGTGAGCCGCCTATGAGGCTCCCGAAAACTATTAGGGCTGATGCAGCCTGGCAGTCGAAAGCCGTTTAGTGGGGGAAGGACGACCCCGCCACTGACCCCGCCATTGACACGCAGCATTTATGCCAGCGGATTATGTTTGTCACGATTTGAAAAAAAAAATCGAAGGGACATGCTCGTGGTTGATGATACTTGTGGGCTCGACACTAAACGACATATTTAATGCATATTTATTTATTTTACCTTCAGGGCGAAGCATTACAGATGGTAGTGGGTAATATATATTAACACTGAAAATACGTAGAACAGCCGAGAAAAAGTGGCCAAGCCATAGAAAAGTTAGAATAAGTGATCAACACAATATATCATTCAATAGAAGCGGTAACAGCAGTCCGGAATAATCCGGAGTCAGGAATTGTGGCAACTGAGTAGGGAAGGCAAACTCAGCCAAACCTTCTAGGGAGACGGCGCTCACGAAACTACAGCTTTTATAAGTTTACGCAGCGCTTTTATGCTATTAAGGGACACGCAAAAAAGAAACAGATTCAAGATTTTGTGTATTAAGCCAAGAAATACGTCGCAACCTAGAAACTGAATAACTTGAAATGCGCATACAGTAAAAACCGCCATAGAATGAGCAGTCTGTGAAAGGTTTCAGCAGTTTGACAGAGAGGTCGGTTTTATGTACAGTTCTGACTGAAAAAAATGGAAGAAAATAAAAGCAACAAGATGTATAAAAATAATGACGTGTTCGTAGAAGGAATGGAAAACGTCCAACTCTTTGTTAAGAATCAATGGTTCAAACCTGGAAGCGAGGAGATATAAAACATCCCTTGGGAATGAAAGCATCCCCGGACAAATAAACAATGATCAAGAGAGAAGGGTCACCTCTGCTTTTCCTTGGGCCGTAGACCAGAGGACACTGAGCAAAAGGGACGGACATGCACGAACTCAGCCCACATTTGTGCGACCTCTCAGCAATGCACTTGCACCCTAGAGCCATAATTGCGCGGGAAACGCTCCTAAGGCAGCGCATGACGCCAAACGCGAACGAAGACTCAGACAACACCCTCGGCGCAGCCCGGAAAGGTCGCGCAAGAGCATACTTGGAATGAAACACAGCACGGGTGACTGATTTCAAGCCCACTGGCAAAAAAACCAAAGCGAAAAACCCTCAGATAGACCAATAGAAAAGGCTGGGATCGTGATTGCTACTCCCCGGACGCCATCATTTATTGACTTCCTGATACACCTCCACAGCCTAGGATATACTTTATCCGGATAAATTCGCACAACAGTAATCCGCACCCCACGCACTGCCGCGATCTTTGATCTGCCATCGGCCAGGTCGCCTTGACCTGGCTCTCCAGCGAACTGTCCCTTAGGCCTTCGGTAACAGTCCTGTCTCTCTCAACACCCCCCCCCCCCCCCCCTCTTTGCGGGCTGGCTTTGCTATCAGGCACGCAATGAATTACTTTCCTTTCCGCCCCACGGCTTTGAGCTCCACTTATCCACTGCGAGTAGGAGCAGACGCTCGGCGTTCACCTTGGCTCGATATCTACTGGGTTCACAAAGAGGGCATACCTATACCGTTGCAGAGAAGGTATTTACGGAGAAAATGTCCAAAGCGAAAACACTGCTCGCTCAGTGTTGCGTGAGCGCTCTTCTCCTATCGAAAAACAACAAAATTTTCTATTGTCACATTACATTTTCTTCTTGCATTTTCAGCTCCGACAATACAAATTCTTGTACTAAAAATCGAACTTTCTGTGGTAATATAACGTCCTTTGTCGCAGAGACAGCGTCTGTCCTGTCGTGAGAGGAGACGACTTCGCAATACTGCATAAAAATTTGTTGTATCCACAGCACGACAAAAAAAAACTGCAGCATTTTGGGACAGCGTCGGTCTTGCAATGAGGCGGAAAAGCTGATGCCTTAAAAGAGATTTCCTCCTTTCGCTTAGTTCAATTTGAAGCCACCGAAAATCAGGTAGCTACAGGAAACTGAGATTTTTGAGTCACCGCCTTGTTAGTGACTGTAGTACTTGCGCAAGTATAGGGAATCTACAAGTCAGAAGATACGAAAACAATCAGGCAGGTCATACGGCTTCTGAGAGTTAGATATAGAGTTGTGCACAGAACAGGAATAATTCGATACATTTTAAACTGATTAATTTAGAGGAGAGAAAAAGAGATGTTATGGTCTACCACAAAATAAAATGAGTCTGAGAACACATTCGTAACGCCGATGGGTTAGGTTAGGAGGGCTAGCATATGGGCTCAGATTTTCTGAATGCTTTGTGTTTACGAACTGAATGCGTTTAATACCGATGACATTTTAAGTTACATATTGCCCAGTGTGGCAGTTCAAATTTGCGGCTGTTCTCAGTCACTAGCTCCATACTCGTGACATGGTGCTGGTGGTTCAAATATCCCCCCGTCCATTCCGACGTATGCGTTCTGAATGCTCTGGTTTTTATCACTTTTTGCCGACGAACTGAATTCAGTGGAGAGCTACAGCACAGCGTGATCTGCGGTCTGCTATCGTGACCTCCTTCCGCGGGACCCCTCGGAGTGCTCGCTGATTTATTCGACGCGGCAGGCGCGCATGCAGCTGATAAGCACGTGGTGCCATCTGGCGCCCCCATGGCGTTCTGCGCGCGCGCAGTGACGCCTCGCGCAAACGAATCACGGTAGCGGATCGCGGATCGCGCTACGCTATAACTCTCTATTAACACCATTAATATTTTACGCTCTGTGCTGCGCGCTTGCGGTGGCTCAAATCTCCCGCTGTTCTCTGCGACTTACAATACGCTCGTCCGATGACACTGGTGGTTCGAATCTGCTACCGTTGGATGCAGTTGATGCGTAGGGAATGCGTTAGCATGTGGGCGCAGATTACGTAAGCGCTTTTTGATGCCGAACTTAATTCACTCACAGCGACAACATTTAAAATTCTTTATTCTCCTGCACCGGTGGTCCAAATCTCCCATTCTTTTTTCGTGTGATTTGATCCATGCTCAGCAAATATCGCGCTTTCTTGCCCTTTTTTTTTTTGACCATGTGCCTGCCTGTTTTGCGTTTGGAGGCAGGTTAATTTTGACGAAGACGATGGCTGCCAAAGCACAATGCAATAGGCAAGAATGAAAGCTGAAAACGAGGGTATCCAAAGCTCATCGCGATAGGCTGACAGGATAACATGCGGGGCGAAAGTTTGCGCCAATGGCCGAGTGTTCAAAAGCAGCCCGAAGCAAAGGTAATCTCTTCGCGCCGCTGCGGTTTTGAATCTAGCTCGAGGCTAATAATACATTAAAAAAGTTTTCCGCCTTTTAGGAGGCTTGTCCGGCAGATGGCCGCCACTGGCTTTTCGTTCGCATAAGCGTTCTAATGCTACCGCATAAATAACTATATTGTTCTTATATAGTGTAGTTCGCTACCCTGCCTTTGACTGCCCTTCGAATTAGCAACGTGCAGGAAGGTTCCATACTTCGCCTCAAAACTTCGCTGCGGATTAGAATGTGCGGAGGAGGAACTAGACAACTGGTCTGCTTAAAACCGTTGCCATGATCTCATAGCTACCAAATCGATGAAAAGATGTCGCGTAGCGTTGTATAGCTCAGAAATGATTTAGCGGTTTACAGTTATGTGCATATCATCCTCGCACGCCACGAGAGAAGTGGACGATTTTATGCTGGGGCGTGTAGTTCACACCAGCAGCTGCTTCCTCTTGCTGTTTAAGAAGTGAGAAACAAATATGAAGGTTTAGTTGCGAAACGTAGCACTGCGTATGATGACTGCTAAAAATAAATTGTTTGAATGCAGTTGAATAGCAACTATATATTTATTCAACCTTCTCAAGGATACCGGCAACAACCAGGGGAGTATTATTTTATGAAATCGTTGCGTGTACTCGGCTACATTTCAGCCGCACTTTAGCATTGTTCGCTTTGAAATGCTTTTGACCAATTAAAGTACAAATAATGATCAACGGCGCAGTGGTTCTACATGGTTCATAGCTCTTAAACATCCGGTGTTGGCCAGGGAGGAAAAAGCCAGAATTACTATGCTTTGCACAGTCTTTTTGCGCATTTTGTTACCTTTTTCAGTCAATTTTCCCTAAGCTTGGCGCACGCAGGAATAAAAAAAAAGAAAAAGAAGACATTGCTTGAATAACGCATCGCCTACGACAGCAGCAGTTTGTCAAGAGAAAGAAAAAAGCGGTGCGATGTGTGCGACCTTTCACATCTGCGCGTGTCCTCGTGCGAAAGGGCTTGGACCAACAGTTTCGGCGTGAACATCACGAGCGGTACGACTCAGAATAGAGAGCGAAGTGCAGCCCATCGCTTCCGGGGCCCATTAGCTCCGCCTTGGCAATGATGTGGTATGGCCGACACCGTCGCGCGAACCACAGGAGAAAGGCGTCGCACGACTGCACCCCGCGGCAGCCGCACGCGATAGGCGATCTGTGCTGCGGCCGGTGCCGACACGTATCACTCGCTCTCACATAAAGGGCTGGCGACGTGGCCCGAGAAAGCCACCCAATCTTCTTCAACCCCCCCCCCCCCCCTTTCCCATTGATCCCGAGGTCAACGCGCTAATAACCTTAAACAGAAAATGTCGGAGCAAGAGCCCGTACGACCGCTTTTCCGCGACCAAATGGTGTTCCTTGATTAAGCAACTTTTCTCGCCCTCTGAGCCCCAGTCATCCCGAACTTTTGCCTACAGCAATGACACCCCCCTCCTACCCCCCCCCCCCCCCCCCGCGCTTTGCTGGACCTACGCAAATGTTTCCTCTTTGCCCAGTCACCCCTCTTATTTTTGCGTTTTTCAGATCTCTTCCTCGCTTCGCTCCGTTTTCACCCGTTCTTTTTATATTCTCCGGACTGCGGTTGGTGTACGCGGATGAGAAGAGCCCTGGCCACGGCGTGTCGGTATTAATGAATCGGGTCGATCCCCTCACTTCACGCGAGGGTGAGTGGCTTTGGGAGCGGAAGGCTGGAGCATAGGTGGCGGAAGCCTTCATTAGGCGCTGGCGTCGCTCGAAAACTGAAGGCGTCCACAGTGACACACGTTTGCTCGGTTGGCCTACTGCTAGCGCAAACATTCGCAGTTCGGATGGCTCGTGATTTGGTTTATGGTTTATGGGGGTTTAACGTCCCAAAGCGACTCAGGCTATGAGGGACGCAGTAGTGAAGGGCTCCGCAATTTTCGACCACCTGGGGTTCTTTAACGTGTACTGACATCGCACAGTACACGGGCCTCCAGAATTTCGCCTCCATCGAAATTCGACCGCCGCGGCCGGGATCGAACCCGCGTCTTTCGGGCCAGCAGCCGAGTGCCATAACCACTCAGCCACCGCGGCGGCCATTATAACAAGAGTAACGAAAACTTTTTTCTTGTTCGAGAAATTCAGACAAGCGATAGGCATCAAAATTCTAGCGCTTGCAATTTCTTTTTGCGATTCGATTCTTGCTTTCGTCAGAGCAAAATCTTTACCAACTGGCTCCTTTTTTGCCGCGGTAAAATTGTGTGCGGTGGTCATGAATGTGGGCGAAGCTTAATTCACTGCAGATATAAGACGCATTCGACCGTAGAAACTAAGCACGCGAAAGCTCACTTTTTCCCTAGAGGACCAAAGACAGCTCGTTGACAGGACGCAGCAAATAGCTACGGCAGTAATAGTCGTGGAATAAGGCCTTTTCTTGGAAGGAGAGACGGGATCGCACAGCTCTCCGTTGAATAAAATGTTTATGCCCCCGACCATCATCATCATAACGATCTTTCCACCTTCTTTCAAAGTGTTGATAAACTCTGCATATGTAAGTTCGTTTCGTTTTTTCCGGCGACTGCCTTAACACAGGGGATTCTGTTTCCAGCATAATTTTGGCAACGTAAAAGGTCTTTTTGCGCTTCTGCAATTAAAACTTCTCACTGAAACTGGCAAGGTTTTCCACATGAACAAACCTGCTGCGTAGGCTTATCCCGCAACAGAACAGGTAGTAGTATACGATTATGTATTTGATTTTAAAAGGAATTCTGTCTTACCAAAACCACTCAGGAGTTCCAGACACATCTGCAACCTCGTCATAGCGCCCACACGTGAGTTGTGCCATAATTTTCGTATCGTCTCGCATCGCTAAATGAGTGTTTACAGGACTGGGAGAAAAATCTAAACATACGTTTTTCCTTTTTTTTATCTGCCTCGTTCAAGCAAACAGAATCAATGGTTCGACGAAAGTTCGTCTGGTCAGGCATTGTATTAAAGAAAAAGGAAGGCGGTCACTGACCATGTCATGAAATTCAAAGACGTTTCGGAACCTCGTGCGGGTTCCTTGATCACTCGCAAGATCACTCGCAAGTGATCAAGGAACCCATACGAGGTTCCGAAACGTCTTTGAATTTCATGACATGGTCAGTGACCGCATTCCTTTTTTTTCAAGCAAACAGAGCCCAACAAATGCGGCAGACTTCCTTCTGTATTCCAATGTTTTTCTCTAACCTTGTACCATAAACATGTAATAAACGAACCTTGAACCTTGACGACAATTTCTGGGCTTTCCCACTGTTTTCCCTAATTACAGAGATATGAAAGCGGTGCCTGCACAGAGCCCCAGTAAGTGCACGCAGATCCAGAGCAGACGCATTCGTATGCAGGAATCTGCGCAGCAGTCAAAGCTGGATGGGGATGAGGAGGCATATATTTACCCTTATGCTCCGTACCGGGATCCGGGCATCCATTTCGAAGATTTAAGGTTTTCCTCGGCGCCGACCGCAACGGCATTTATGGCGGCTTGTGCGGAGGCTCGCAGGGCGAATTCTTTCCCGGCCGGCATCTATTTCCTCCGTCTGCGGCAGCCGAATAATTCTTCTAGAGCCTCGGTCGTTTCGTAAGGGCGATGCTCTGCCGTAGTAAAGTATGCATCCCACGTGGGCGCTGCCGTCACTGCTTCGATCGAAAAGATTGTCCGTGAGGTCGCGATGGACGGCTGTTTTTTGTGGATACCAGAGTGCGTTTCTATGCTTTCACCGTCCAAAGGGGCAAGCTTCAATTGATTTCATATTTCTGCTTGTCGTATTCTCCAACTCCTTAAATGCATCGTATCAGTGTCTTACATCTGGGATCTTGATGCTTTTAGCAAGACAAGTGCCTTAAAGATTTCTAAGGCATTTTATTGCTTCCCACGCAATGCCTTTATGTTCCTGAGCGAACAATTTATCGACCGGCAAACGACGTTGTTCATTTTTATGGAACAGAAGACAGATCTTTTTTTCCGCGTGAACACTGCTGCTTATGCCCCCCAAATGCGCTCTGAAGCACGCATCTTGTCTTCGATGTATTTGTAGCAAAAGATGACATGTTGTTTTCTCTAGTAAACGTTTCACATCATTCTGGAAAGGGCGTGTTTACAGGCTAAAAACAAGGAAAGGCTATGGGAGGTCAGTGACTCGGAGGAAAATTGCAGCGCCTCTAGACCCTGTTTTGAAATAACAGAGTACGCAACGTGTACTTTTTCCAAGGACAGCACACAAGAGCAGCTTGACGCATGGCTATACATTCACAGCATGATTCAATACGCTAAGTACTTAAAGCATACAGTTCAGCTGATATATCTGAATTTTAAAAAAAAAAGCATTCAAAACAAACCTTGAGATTCACGTAGATCTGTTTTTTTTTGTGTGAAAAGGTAAGACCACATACTTCAACAATCTCTACTGTTAGCATCTGAACACTTCATATTTAAAAACTGTAACAGCGTCCGTCTCCCAGATACGCACTCTTTATTCGCCATGAAGAAAGGCACACGTGATAATACGTTCCGTTGTATCTCAGTTCTGCTGCTTGACGGCAGTTTATTTTAGACTACGTTTTATCTTTTATAGGTTTTTAAGCAGGGTAGCAGATTTTTGTGGCGTCCATAGCGGTGATTCGTTATTTAACATCTGGAGAATTTTCGTTTCCTACTTTTTATTTCATTAGCCTCTGGTAAGCCTACACATTCATAGCATTCCTTTTTTTCCTCCTCACTACTAGCGGTCCTTGATCAGGGGCCTGCCGTGCGGAGGAAGCATAGTGCTGCAACAGTCGAGGCGAGTACGCTGAAGTGTTCCTCATAACGAAGTGGCTCTCATAACGCCTCGTTAAAAGTTTGGCTCGAATAAACAGGCAATTTACTGTCACGAAACAAACCATGCAACACAACTTTTCGCCTCGTGAAGCCGCTGCGATTCTAAGGAACGTCGCAAGCAGCCATCAACCTGAGATGCTGTAACACCAAACACAAGGACCACCTCGCAGAAACTTCACATCCGCCTCTTCCTCCACCATGTCGTTCAAGCAAGGTTTCCTTGTCCGCTGGGGAGGAGGATGCGCTGAAATTATGATCTGATGAAGCATATCTCACGCTACCTAAGGTAAGCACGCCAGTGCACCCTCAGCGGGACCCTTCATCATCGAGCTCGGCATCGTTTGGACAGAATTCATCGTGTGTTGAAACATGTCCGCCGTTCCTAGAGATCAGCACTTGAGCGTCAACTCAGTGTGACGCCAGTGAGTTCGGTGTGATCATGATACAATTAACCGTGTTGAATCACTGCCGACACTGCTTAAGGTGGTCCCTCTCCCTAACGAAACTTAAGCGGGATCTGACGTCATTCAGCTCAAGTTCTCCTCCAGATATGCTGGAGGAAGTCAAAATTCAAGGCATGGTGTTGCTGAAATCACAAGGTATCGATATTTGAGTGTTTTATTTATTCACTGGTCTTCAATACCTAGAGGCGCTTGTCAATTACCGCAAACCCTCAGTCTAGTGCTTCAAAGCGTCGAGTAAACTCTAGCTTCCCATGCAGCTATCTCACTTTCAAGAGAGACTGCGCCTTTTCAAAAGCCAGAGTTGAGTGAATGGTGACTTTGTCGTTAACTTTGTTTTGTTTTTTTGCGGTTTTTTCTTACCACCACACGAGTACTTTGTTAATAACGTGGTGGTTATATTGCGTTTTTTTTTCTATCTGTTTCCTGTTTGACTCCCTTTATCCCCCCCCCCCCTCCCCTCCTCTTCTGTGCAGGGCCGAAAATCGGGGCGCTTTATCTGGTTAACCTCCCTGTCCTTTATTTGTTACCTCCATCTCTATGCGATTTGCAGTTCACTATGCCAGTTACACAGAGATCAAGGAACGCGTGGAACATAATCTTTCCACATGTAAGTGTTCTATTACGTCTCTCTATTTTCCACACCGTGCCGCCTTGCCTATCAAAATTTATCCTCTTGGCAGTGCTTTATAGGAGCAGGGGCTCCTTAAAATGTGGCAGGAGTATCAGCGAAAAATTTAATTTTTTTTCGCCGAAAGGTAACAAATATGTACAAAATGCAATGTAGAGAGAAGGCTGGGAAGTTGGGAAATTTGGACAGCATAAAATGAAGAAGCGGAAATGTTTCGAAGTTTTGATTAATATCGTCTAACATGCTAAATATAAAGCTTCATGGCACGAGATCTGCGTTTCGCGTCATGAAGGTAAAAGCTTTCAACTCGCAGTGCGATGCCGCGGCGCCTTTTTCAACTTCAGATTTTATCTCACCGGCTCTCTGTCTCATCGAAGGAGGGTGCCTGGTATCTTTGTCGGGACCCTGAATGTAGACATAATAATTGCTAGGAAGAAATGTTCATCTGTGCCAGAGACCAGGCCCACTGTGCCGACACGAAGCGCGCTGTGTGACAACCACGGGACAGGAAGTTAGTTTTTTGTCCCCTTCGCCTTTGAACCGTCTCTCCTCCGGCGCATTAAGCATCCCATATTAGTGTACGAACAATTTCTATGCCGGAAGCAAATCGCTTCGGATGAAGTTAAGTTGATAACTTTTATCGCTCCTTCCCCACATGTAGATTTCGCTCAATTACACTGATGGCCAACAAACCGACAGGTAATATATCAAGACCTCAAGCTCTGAAACCTGAAATTTATTTGTTTCTTCTTTTTTCAGCAATAACGGTGCATGAGCTAGAACCCACCGCGTCTCACATTAGGCGCACTGAAACTCCCTCCACTCAGCTAAGGCAGCGACGACGTAAAGTGAACGTTACGCGACGCCTGTCTAGCCCCGGCGATTAATTTAAAACTGCCAACGCCTTGAGGAGGCGCGAGCTACAGCTTGTTTATTCACGCCACCGAGCGGACTCGACGAGGAGGTCGGGCCCCACCTACCCTCGACTACTCTCTCTTCTCATTCTGCCCGAGGTCGGCGAAGCATCGCTGTCCGAGTGATGTCCAAACGATCCGCCCTGTTTCTTTTAGCCTATAACGTTCCCATCACGTCCGGTAATGAAGTTAGTGACGCGCATCTATAAAACGATCGGGTCGTCTTGCCCCTTTATTGACCTGGTGAACAGAAGCATTAATTCTTTTATTAAAGCGAAAGCTTCGTTGGGCTACGACAGCGAGTACCGTGTCTGCAGCTGTCTGCAGCGATGTCCACAGCGATTGTGTGGAACTAGGAAGAGATAGAGTCAAAAGAACAATTGTAATCGAAAGAAAGTGAAGTGAAAGTTGTGGGCAAAAAAAAATGTGTGACAATCGGATGATTAGTTACTTAACTACAGCCAAAAATGTCAATAAAATGTCAAAATAGCGCGGACATCGATATAGTGAGTGGGCGGCATGGACGCTTGGAGGAGAATTTAAAAACTCGAAATGGTTAGCGGGATGAAACGAGGGTATAATCACTGTTTATCGATAACAAATCAATCAAGTGAACGAGAAAACAACCATGGCACCAAATTTGAAAGGCGACCACTGTCGAGGAGGCGTCAACGCTTTCGCATTCATTCAATGCGGGTAGCCGCAGTGATATTTAATTTTTTCCTCGATGCAACACAAGAACAGATGACTGTTATTCAGGCTCGATTTCTACGAAATACTTTACTTTCTGTCGATGGCTGGAGAGAGCACCTATATTTTAAGTTCATGTACGATGGAATCAAAACCGCGCGTAGGGATACGCCGGAGACATAGAACAGAAATTCAGTCACCGTGGTGGCTCAGTGGTTAGGGAACTCGGCTACTGATCCGGAGTACCCCTCTTCGAACCCGACCGCCGCGGCCGCGTTTCGATGGAGGCGAAACGCATAGGCGCCCGTGTGCTGTGCGATGTCAGTGCACGTTAAAGATCCCCAGGCGGTCGAAATTATTCCGGAGCGCTGATGCTGGGGCCAGCCTGGTCCCGTGGCGCATTATCACTACCAAGGCGCAGCGGCGTCGGAGAGCTGCCCTGGAGCGAGCCGCGGCTGCCGTGGAGGTCCCGTCCAGCCTGGTGGGGACGGTGCTGTTTCGGCCGGCGAACCGGGACACCGCCTTCACCAGGGAACAGGGCTGGGAGTTGGCCGAGGAGATCGGATCCCGCCCGGGCGTCCTCGCCGTCCGGGTAAACATGCGGCGGAATGTGGTGGCAGTGGACGCGGGGAGCAGCGATGCTCTCCAGGCCCTGCTAGCCACGGCCGTCATCCGCGGCGTGCCGGTCTGCGCCAAGGAGCCTCCTCCTCGGAATCAAAGCTCCGGCCTGGTCTTCGGTGTGGACGGGCGCAGGACGGCGGAGGAGCTGCTAGCGGCGGCGGAGTCAACGGTACCGATGGTGTCGGCGTCTCTGTCGGGCAGCACACTCGCTCTCCGTTTTGCGGCGCCGACACCCCCGGCGTTCATCACCATATTCAAGCGCAGGCTCGCGGTCCGCCCCTGCCGTCCCCGGCCGCTCCAGTGTGCCAAGTGCGCCAGCCTGGGGCATGCCACTGAGGTGTGTCGTGCTCCTGCCCGATGCACGCGCTGCGGCGGGCCACACGAGGCTGGTACCTGCGCGAGCAAGCCCCGCTGCATTAACTGCAGGGGGCGGCACGCAGCCATTGACCCAGCGTGCCCGCACTGGCAGCGAGAGCGTCACGTGGCCACTTTAATGGCCACATCCATGGCCCCGATGTCCAGGCGGGTTGTTCGAGCCGTCGTCCAGGCTGAGACAGCGGCCCCAGCCCAGCAACATCAGCAGACGCCGCGCGCTCTTTCTTATGCGCAGGTCGTCAGGGGAACACCCCAGCAGCAGCAGCGGCAGCAGCAGCAGCAGCAGCAGACACAGAAGCAACGGCAGCGCCGGCAGCGGCAGCAGCGATCCGGTTGCCCGGCGTCCCGTACAGCGCGGCCCGAGCCTGCGGCCGCTTCTCACGGCCAGCCTCCTGACGCACGGGACGCGGAGATCGCGCGCCTAAAGCTGGCGTTGCGCGCCCTCAGCGCACTTTTCCCGGAGGGCACCGATGGACACCGGGCTTGCTTAGAAGCAGCGGGTGCTCCCGCACAGATAAGCCAGCATGATGGCTAGCCGCCGGGCTCCCTCCCGCATACCATCCATCCTGCAGTGGAACGTGCGCTCACTTGCGGCGCGGTACGCCGAAATGCGAGTTCGCATCGCACAGGATTCGCCGGAAGTTATCGCGCTGCAGGAGACGTACGTACGTTCACATGACGGGGAGCCCCAGATGCGGCTACCTGGCTACATTGGCTACCACTCAGCCACCACGTGCGAGGAACCCACCTGTGCTGCAGTGCCCTGTTGTGTCACATCTCATCGCCCCGGGAAATCAAGGTGCGCGATATACGTGCGGCAGGACGTCCAGCACACCCTCGTCGGCTCGGCGGCGGCGACATCTGAAGCCCAGGAGTGCGGGGTGGTGACAGTGTGCGTCGGTGGTGTTGACACGTCGGTGGCCAGTGTTTATGTGCGTCCAGCTGTCGCGTGGAACGCGCTGTGTTTTCGTGCTGTGTCTTCGTGCTGTGCCCCGCGCCAAATCATCTGTGGTGATTTTAACGCCCACCATAGTGCGTGGGGCAGTGCGCGCCACTCCGCGCGGGGAGACGACCTGCACGACGCAGCAACGCAGCTGGGACTCACCCCCTTGAACACCGGCGAGCCCACCTTTCGACGACGCGGAACAACCGGCTCCTGCATCGACGTTGCCTTCGCATCCAGAGGCATCGAGGCGACATGGCGCCGATCACCATCTCTCTGGGGCTCGGATCATTACTCCATCCTAATTGAACCCACTGCGATGGAGGCGCGCCCCAAACGTGCCTACTCCATTACCAACTGGAGTGCGTTCAGGCGGGCGGTCGACGAGGCGGCGGCCACTGGCGCAGATTTCTTTTCAAGTCTAGTCCGAAGCGCTCTCGCAGCCACCCAACGAGCAGAGGTAAGGGCAGGGCAGCCCACACCTGATATGAAGCTGCTCAATCTGCGCGAGAAGAGAGATCGCGCAGAGCGTCGGGCGCGACGGACTGACAGAGCCGCCGACTGGACTGTCTACAACCGCTTTGACGCAGCAGCGCGCCGCCACGCCAACAAGCTATACCGCCGGCAGTGGGCTTCACTATGCCAAAGGATGGAGGAAGATGTCAGCTCGCGGAGACTGTTTGACACCCTGCGGCGCATCACCGAACCACAGGCAAACCGTCAACCGCTGGCCGCCCTCGCAATCTCCAGCGGGCTCAGCTTTGTAGAATTGGCAGAGCGGTTTGCCTATCGGTTCGCGCCGCCCAGCCCCGCAAACGCCGCTAACATAGCTGCTCCTGAGAGCCCCAGAAGCGACGCCAGTCCCTCGCCCGTCGCCTCGGAAGGTCCATGTGATGCGCCGTTCACCGCGGCGGAATTGAAAAATGCGCTGCAGCGCTGCCGCCGCCGCTCGGCGCCCGGACCGGACGGGGTGACATACCAAATGCTGCGAAACCTGGATGCGCAGCAACGACAGATCCTCCTGCAGCAGATCAACCTGGTGTGGGAACGCGGGGAGCTACCGGAGGATTGGCGAACCGCGGTCGTTTGTCCCATCCGAAAGGCAGGGCGCCCACCTACGGAGCTGAGCGGATACCGGCCAGTGGCATTAACATCGGCGGCAGGTAAGCTCATGGAGCATATGGCGTTGCAGCGTCTGAACGAGCGGGCTGCGGAGGCTGATTTGTTTGACGAGCGGCAGACGGGTTTCCGTGGGATGCGGTGCACGGCTGATTCTATATCGGACGTTGTTACAGCGCTGGAGCATGCCAGGGCAGCAGGCCAGGTTGCGCTGCTGCTGCTACTGGACGTCTCGGGCGCTTTTGACAACGTTCACCGCGCACCAATTCTCGCGGTGCTTGAGGGGGCCGGTGTGAGCGGGCGCCTTTTGCGATACGTTCATGGCTTCCTGAGCGGGCGCACCATGCGCGTACGAGTAGGGGGTAAGCTCTCCAAGCCTCGCCCGGTCGACATGGACGTGCCGCAGGGCTGTGTCCTATCACCATTTCTGTTTAATGTGGCCATGTCGGTGGTGCCGGCCTCCCTCCCCACGAGCGGGCGACACCATGTGTACATGTCCATATATGCAGACGACATAGCTCTGTGGTGCGGGGACCACCGGGCGAGGCGTTCCGCGTGCGGGGGTGCCTTCAGGAAGCCCTGACCGCAATCGATGCCAGCTTGCGCGGCCTTGGTCTGTCGCTGAGTGCGGACAAATCGGTGGCCATGGCCTGCGTTTCGCGCTCGCGCGCGCACCTTGCGCCACTGTCACTGGACGGGACTCCGATTCCTTGGCGTAAATCGGTGCGGTACCTTGGCCTGGACATCGACTGGCGCCTTTCCTTCCGCCCCGCGGCGACCAAGGCCTGTCTGCAGATGAAGAGGATCACCGCCGCCGTGCACAAGCTCACCGCTCGAGGCCAGGGCATCTCCCAGCAAGCCGCGCTGCGTCTATACAATGCCGCAGCTTTGGGGGCGGTGCTCTATGCGCTGCCGCTCGTCACGGTGCGCAAGCCGTGCTGGAAGAAGCTCGAGCTTCAGCACCGCAAGTCCCTGCGCGTGTGCCTAGGCCTGCCCAAAAATTCGCAGTGCGCCGCAACGTTGGCCGAGGCAGGAGCGTGGCCCCTTGAGCTCCAAGCATCGCGCAGGGCACTGAATCACATCGACCGGCTTCACCGCGCACCGGACGGCGGCTCGCTGCTGCAGCGTATGCGCTCGCACCCGCGCTCACGAATGGGCGCGGCGCTGCTCGAGTATGAGCAATTGACCCAAGGCCCACTCCCCTACGGCTCCTACGCGCCCTGGCCTGCTGCCTCGGAGGTACAGCGAGAGATCGTCGGCATCGCGGGAAAGCGGAGCACACCCCTCTGCGCTGTGCAGCAGCTGGCCAGAGCCGTCATACACGAGGAGCTCCAGGACCATCTCCTCGTGTACACCGACGGCTCAGTGGCCCGCGACAGCTGCTCCCTTGCTGCGGCGGCCACCATCCCCGCCCTGCGACTGCACAGCCAGCAACACGCAACCTTCCTGGGCTCCTCCACCACGGCGGAGTTGATGGGGATCCGGCTCGGGCTGGACCTGCTGCTCACCCTCGGCCCTCCGCCGCCCAGGAGTGCTCTGCTGTGCGACTCCCGCGCCGCCCTCAGCCGCCTGCAATCTAACGGTCGCGGTACCCCACTAGTGCGGGAAATTCGCTCACGCATCGAGCGCCTCGCGCAGAGAGGTTGTGCCGTGCGTGCACAGTGGGTGCCCGGTCACTGCGGCATCGCCGGCAACGAAGAAGCTGACGACCTCGCGACCGCTGCACACCAACTACCTGCCAGCGATCTGCCCCTTGCGCTGGAGGACGTGCGTGCGGCCATTCACGACCATCTCCGAAAGCAGCATCCCGACCCACGCATCGCGGGAGGTGAGCGCATCGACAGTGTCACCGGCTGTCGCGCACTTACACGGTCGCAACGTGCAATGATCCTCCGCGCGCGCATTGGCTGCGTGTGGCCCGGGGAACGACGGGTGCGTCACGGAATCGCGACGAGTGATGTGTGTGACGGATGCGGTGCAGTGGAAACACTAGAACATCTGCTCCTTCGCTGCTCCGCGTTCGCCGATGCTCGTCGCGATATGCTCGCGGCCTATAGGGCGCAGGGCATACTACCAGACTCCATCAAGACGCTATTGTGGCCGCAGGGCAGTGCGCGCACTCGTGAGCGAACTTTGGTGAGCCTCTGTGCATTCCTCGAACACACGGGCTTGACGTCCCGTCTGTTCTTCGTCAGGTAGTTACACGCAGTGACCGAACGCTCCGCGAGTTCTACCTTGAACGATTAATAACTGGACGCCCCACTCCAGTTGTAACGTACACAGTGCTGTGCGCGTGTGTGATTTAATTCCTCTTAAATGAACTAATCACGCGCACAACCTGGACACATTACTTATTGTGTAAATAGTTTGTACATATTACTTCTCCCCCTGTCCTCTATTCCTGTCCCCTCACCTCTTTCATTTCATTTCTCCATTCTGCCTGCTGTCCTTTACTTTTGCTGCCCCAGCTCAGGTGCTTCAGTATCGATGGCAGATGCCGGGGCTAGCAAAAATCTTTTCCTTCCTTTTTACTATTATTTTTTTAATAAAACCACTACCACCACCACCACCACCCTCCACTACGGCACCTCTTTCTTCCTGTCTCCTCTTAGTCCCTCCTTTATTCGTTCCCATACGGCGCTGTTCAGGCGTCCGCCGATAGGTGAGACCGATACTGCGCCATTTCCTTTCCACAAAAAGCAATTGAATTTGCAAGATGAAATGGCATTGCTGAAGCTCATTACAGGAGAAGAAAAAAACCCCGACTTGTATATAAAAATAACAGAAAATTACGCAATTCTGCATAAATCGGTGAACTCAACAAAAACTGTACGCGAAAAAGGGCTAGTTGAGCTTTTTCATGTTTTCAAAGTGTTGCATTTATACCACACAGCACGAGCTTCCGCGGGGCAATGAATATTGGCGCAACTACAATGCAGTGATTTTTAAGGAGCGGCTACCAGGCAAAACCAATTGTTACATACGAGCACACATAGCTTATTACAGCCATTCAACCAATTATGTGTTCAACAGGCGTTAACAATGTATCCCAAGTAAACACAAACGTCACTAGCACATCCGGATTGTGGTGAAGCTGTTTGCGCTTTTCATTCTTGTACCACTCACGATGCCCCACGCATTTCTGTTCAGGCTCCGCCTTGCACAAGCGCAAACGTGACAATGAATGATAGTCCATTATCTGACAGACACGAATCCTGCGAGGTCACCACACCTTGCCCGGGTTACCGTACGGTTCATACCAAACCGTGAGTTGAGACATAACATCCTATTACTAGAAGGTTATAATTTAGCCAGCAAGCGCCGGCAGCCAGGAGTGGGCTTCTTGTAAGCATCTCTCAACAGTTCAAGAGAACGCGGCGTCGACACACTCTTACACCGCGTCAGATACGAACACCACTTGCCAGAATTTCCTTTCGCCGCAGCAACATCCTGTTGGTGTAAAAGGGGTTAGGAATATCGGTTGACTATTGCGTTCGTTCAACCCATTATGAGAGACACTGAGGCTGTTCCCACTCCTGCTGGCCACCGCTTCTTGAGCCTTGTGGACTAAATTCATGGTGTCACATTGGCACTAGGGCAAGGTGCAGCGACGTCACAAGACGAGTACAGAGGACTTGCCTGACGGAGGCCAAGCTTAGCCTCATGTGGAGAACACCCCATAAACAGCTTCCACTGTATAACTGCGCATGCGGGCCGGGCAAAATTATTTTTCTTTCTTTTTTCTCCCCACACTAATATATGTATAACTGCGCATGTTTCTGAGATTACTTGAATGTGCACGTCACTGACAGGAGTTCGATAGAAAAGTCTATGTGAGATGATCGGAAAGAATAAGCTGAGGTAAAATCATGCACTTTAATACAGGCAACAGCTATTACTCCCACACTGTCATTACGTGCACTCAGTAAATGTTAGCGCTTTCGACGTGAGGGAAACTAAAAAGCTGCGCTCTGTGCTGTATTTCCTTCTTTACAACTCGATAAGTTGAAATAAACTAGCACGTTAAATTATCCAAGTAACTTGTTTCTTGTTCCACCTGTTCGATCCGGTATATCAACATGAGTATACCAGCTTGCGAGACCAGCTACGTTGCTACCATCAGTCTCTTATTCAGGCGACGACAGATGGTTAAGCAAAAGCAAAAACAAAGGAAAGCCGGCGCGACGCACTCAAAAAATATTACTCAAACGTTCGCATTCTTAAGCAGCACCTCTTGAATCAAGTACTCTTCTGAAAAAAACTACGCCACAAAGGATTAGAACATTCATTCTTTCTGATTAGCTAGGAAAAGCTATCCCACATCAATGAGTAGTGAAAGTGTGGTTGGTAATTAGGCATGCAAATAGATGCTTAACAGTGAAATTTTGTAACTATTTCGAAAGTAGCAAGGAGGTGCCACCCTCGTCAGTCTCCCTACCTCAATCCTGAAAACTTTAAGTCCCGCTTTATTACAGCGGCAAATACCACGTGGCGAAATCGAGGGTTCTAAACTTTGATTTATTACTGCACTATTACTCAGTTTGTACGATCAATAATATTCATACAATTGTGCACCAAAAGCGTGAAGTAACTGTTTATATCTTCCTTTGTATGACAAAGTTCCTTGGGGTGATGTTATTCATAGTATATGAAGAAGACTCTAGCCCACACAATCAGTAAAACTTACTGATATTTCTCAACCTATATACTGATGGCGTGAATATTAAGAATATAGGTGTGCCAAAACGAGGAGTGATTATGTGCGGTGTGTAGTAATTTCACTTGTTTAGAAGCTGGGAAATTTAGCAGTGACAAAATAATATCGTCCAGGTACAGCTAAACTCGGATACAACTTAAGTCTGCACTCAAGCTCCGCCCATGTTTAGAACCGCTGCAAAAAAATTTTTCTACTACAAAAAAATAGTCCGTTGTTAAAACTTTTCTGTTTACCTAAACAAGCTGCTAACCACCAGACGAAATTGTAAGCGCAAGAATTTTGAGACATTTGGCTTGTTTAACCCAGTTTAATATTATAAGGTTGGTTCTGTATATTGCTGCGGTTAGTGAGCGTAGTAACACGAGACGGTGTGGACCATGTCACACTCTTATCAACTGCTTTTTTTTTAAGTTGCATCCTACTACAGCAGGATCATAAAAGAACACAAAAAGTTGCTGGTTTTAGAGCGAAGGAAATGGCGCACTAACTGTTTCAGTCCTCGATGGACACCTCGACCGCACAGTGAGGGAAGGGAAAGTTAATGTGAAAGAAGAAAGAAGTGCCGTAGTGAAGGGCTTCGGAATAATTTCGATCACCTGCGGATCTTTTACATGCACTGACATCACACAGCACGTGGGCGTCTCTTACGTTCCGCCTTCATTGAAACGCGGCCGCCGCTGCGGATTCGTTTCCACGCGAACGTGCAGGAAGCAACAACAGAAACAAAAATGGAAGCGAGAAGAGCCGCGTTGCTGATATTTTTCTTCGCAGTGTGACACAATAGCACTCGAAAATTTCCTTAAAGGTAGTATTGTCACCTCAAGTGTTTTCTGCGCTTCCTTTATGCCTGCTTAACTGCAATAGAGATCGAAAGAAGAGAATGAGAAAAGAATGTAATAGAAAAAAGAGAACATTTAGTGCAATAGCGGCATAGCACCAGCTACTCTCGCCAGCAGCGGGAAGGAAAAGAAACAAATTATCGTTTTCGATCTGTGAGGCAGAAGAAACATTCGCACACACTGCTTGGGAATTCCGTCAGTTATGGTAATTCACTCAAGCCGTGTTATACCCGCGACATATGGGAGCAGAGCTAGTATATACACGTAGCGACTGCTTTTCCTTCTGCATTTCTTCCTTTCGCTCGTGCTCTTCCGTTCACGGAGACTTGTTCACGAACAGAGCTGCTTTCATGCATACTAAACGCATGAACCCAGAAGAAGTGTCCAGGAGAAGGTGACTAGGACGAGAGCACAAAGGAGCGCCCCGATTTTCCCCGCCGAGGAGGGGGACATGATGGAATAGATGAAAAGAAAGCAAATAAAAAGGTTATCTCAGGATAACCTCCCAAAAAGTGATTGCAAACACGGGCAGCTTTTCCAATGCTGATTTTACTTCAGCAAAGGTGGATAGGCACGACAAAGAAATCAATTAACATGAGGCAAGAATAAAAGTTTATAAACGCTTTTTTGAATATATTAGCTGGCAGGAATCAGGGCCAGTCGAGTCAAAAGAGCTCCCGAAGCAGCAGCGAAATGCCGCAGGAAAAAGAACGCCCGGCTACCTCTGTCGCTGCTCGTTTCGAGTGGGAGGCTGCACGAGTACGGCAGGGTTGAGCAACGTTCGCTCCCATAAACGCAGCCATAAGCAATATGCAAAACACGCTCATTCATGGCGGGCCTCGACACACATCATAGAGAGGAAGAGGGAATGGAAATGCCTCAGCGAGAAAGTCTAGGGGGCCTGGGGAGTAGCTAGACGGCGGACCCTTTTGAAAGGAGTCTCTTGAGTGAAACTACGAAGTTCTCCTTTGAGAGCGGCTCGGAGCGGTCATATAAACGGGCCAGCAGCGGAGTTGCTTGAGAAGGATGGTTCTTGGTGCACCGCCGAAAAAATGTTAGCAGTCTGTGACTCAATTATATGTTAGCTCTTTCTGAGCTCCTCCTGTCCAGTTTTTTTTCTTTTCTTCTTTCTTTTTCCTGCACGCAGGACGCCGGCTTTGTCATGTCCCCGCAAACGTCACCTCGGGACGTGCGCCGAAGTTTTCTTCGAGGGAGCACCTGTCGCCTTTATGGTGGTGGTGTGTTAATTAGCAAGTTGTGTCGAGCATTGTATTTAGGAACGAAGATGCCGTCTTCCGCAAAAAAAAAGGCGCCCGTGTGCTGTGCGATATCAGCTGCATGTTGAAGATAAGATTTCCAGGTGGCCGAAACTACTCGGGAGCCCTCCAGTGCGGCACCTCTTTCCTTCTTTCTTTCGTTCTTTCTTTCTTTTTTTATTTATTTATTTGTTTGTTTATTTGTTTCTTTCCTTCTTTCTTTCTTTCTTCCTTCCTTTCTTTCTTTCTTCTTACACTTCCGCCTTTATTTCTTCTCTTACGAAGCAATCGAGGTGTCCACCATGTTGTGATAAGTTACTGCGCAATTCACTTCCTCAAAAACCAATTTTCGGCTTTTGGTATTGCATTTAAGATGCGTGAACAAACAGTGGCGCACATGCACCGGATGGGTCATTGCGTCGTGCAAAGTTTTGGACACTTCGCGATGAGTTTTTAGCCGCCTGTACTTTGCGAAATCGATCACCACAAGATGGAGGGACTGCAAAGCAGGACAAAAAATCGCTATGACAACAATGCGCAACATCGTTTCAAGCGAAGCGATATGCCACTTGAGACGGGGCTACAGCAACATGGCGGCTTGCCGGAAAGCCAATGGCAATGCCGACAAGGCGTGAGAAAATCTTATAACCACACTAAGACTTGCATGTGCCTAAGAAATAAGGCATTAGTTTCTAAAAAGCATAAGAGCTTCTACCCAGTGCGTGACGCTTATTGGTTGAATTCTCCAGCGATTGGACACAACTGCGTTCCAAATTTCTTTTACAATGTTGTACTACTTTAATCGCTGGGACTATGCAGGTGCTGAAAGTAGTTTTAGTTGTTATCCCTTTGCACAGCCCTCACTGTGTACATAGACGTGGCTACATTCGTATTTGCGCGAAAGGTTTTCTTCAGAAAATATAACATCGAAACGTGCTTCTGTTGCCTAAACAGTAACGCATTTGCCGTGTCATTCTTCGGCATACTTGCCATTGTAAAACAAAGAGCATTGCAAACTTCAAGGTGTTATTTTCGTCAATATTGTGCCTTCTGCATTGTTTCACCAAGTAAGATTTTCGTTACGAGTGTTCGTACAATATGCTCCATTTGTGACACTATATAATCGAGGGAGGTCGCTTCAAAGCATCGCTATGCACAGATTAGTCAAAAGTTTCCAGGTAACAAGGTCTGCTTTTGAGCAGCATATTATGGCAGTTACAATAACCCCGACACTAAAAATATATGTAGATGCCAGAAGAAGTATAGTTATAACCTCTGGGAACCTTGATAGCTTTGTCGACATCATAATTGCCAGGAAATACTGAAGAAAATTAGGCCCTGCGATCTGGGGACTTTTGACCAATCCTGCAATCAGGCGCTGTGCAAACTGACTTTGCGAGTACCATTTTGTCTGCGTCAAGAGGTTCAAGTTTTATTAGCGAAAAATATTTTTCATTTGTTTCACGTAGCGAAGGGTGAATTTTCAGTGCCAAGTTACTGCAAAAGACGCACGTATTTGACTTATCAAGCTGGTGCAACGATCACAGCTCATCCACAAAAACATTGCTAAGAGAGGGCCCACGCCTATAGTCCCATTCTTTGAACGTGTCACAATATTAAAAATAATAAATGGGCTGCAAATACCAAACTGTAACATGAGCATAAATTTGAATTGCTCTCTCGCATACTATGCTGCAGAAGTTATTGAAAAAGAAAACCTGAGTTGTAGCTTTGAGCCTTTTGTTTAGCTGTATTCAATGCCCTGAGGAATAGGATGCCAGAACGCACTATGGCTCGGAGAAACTTGCCCTCGAATTGCGAAAGATGCATTGCACTTGTGGACGAGAAGATGCAGGACTTCAACACATTTTAAATCATCGGATGTATGATAGAATGAGCCAGACTCAAGTCTTTTTTATCCCCTAATATTTCAGGGCACTTTCCGCGTGGCATTCAAGCTCCGCAGGGACAGACAACTACCTCATGCACGGAATCCAAAAGCTTCTAAAAACCAAAAACAAGGGCTTCAAGGGTTCTTACGAGCGCATATATTAAGTGCTACCCTTTTCGTTGTTTTTTTTATTTCCTCCTTTGAAGACACGCTACAACTTCTGCGGGCACCACAAAGTTCATGAATTGAGGATCGAAACGAAGGGTCTTCCCCTCCCTTACCGGCCATTCTTCTCGCCAAACGAGCGCGCCGTAAAGACCACCAAATGTTAAGGCGTGGTTCAAATGAGAGAATTAAAAGCAGCCGCACGGAAGCTCGCACAGAGAGCGCAGGACTGGGTGCGGAAGTGGTACCGATTCCGCGCCTCACGCGTGCCCCTGCACCCTTTAGTTCGGACCAGCTCTGTTGGCGTGGGGAGGGGAAAAGCAAAATTGCCGGAGCTTCTGAAAAGTATAGCCGCACGTCTTTTACGAAGCCCCAATAAAATAAAGCTATCCAGGGCGACATATGCAGGGCAACTTAAAAGATAAGCGCTCTAAGCGGACCAATCAGGCAGCTAGGATTTTTATTATCCCTACATTGAAGCTTATACTTGTGGATAAGACCCAAATTATGAAATTAGAAGATGACACTAATTGTGGTGCAATTTGCGGTTTCAACGTTTTCATTTAGCTGCAACTGCTTAACGTTAACACAGATACCGGTGTTTTCCAACACATGCCAGACAGCTAGGAGGCAACAAATAAATGCCAAGAGAAATTTGACGACCAAGCAAAATAAAAAAATGGAGAGGTTTTTCTTTGAAAAGAGAAAGCCTAAAAAACAGTTGGAAGAAGGCGTTGTACGCCTCCGTCTTCTCTTTGATCCTTTTCCCTGGCAATCTCTGAGTGTAGACACACCGGCTTCCGGTTTTCCGCTTCTCCATAGGAAATTGCGTGATGGCTCGAGAGATGCCACGTGATCTTGTGACGTCATCACAGCTTGCCCACCGTGGCGGCTTGCAACATGCCTGTCGGAGTGTGAGCAAACTTCCCACTGTTGGCAAATTCAATGCAGTTGCCACCTGCGCACGATGTCAATACGCAGGAGTATTACAGAACTTCGGGCAAAGAAACCTGCGCCTCACAAGCCCCAACAGTGACCGTGTTTAAAACAGCCATCTGCAGGGGCAGTGGCGCACCGCTTCGCGTCTGCATCACTGCGTCATAATTGGTATGAGGATTCCCCATTACATATAAATGTGATTGAAAGGACCGTGACGCCATTAATGTTATGAAGCCCCAAAATTTAGAAATTGGCTTACCCATGAAAATTCTATAGAAGCCCTAAAGTTTTGGAAGTAAGCCAAACCTCTAATATGGATTAAGGTAGGTTAATGGGGATTAATGGGAGGTTTAAGGTGGATTAGTAAGTCGGTATGGTATAACCTTAGATATAATAATTCAGTAAAAGGTACTCGAGCATTCCAGAAGGTGATGACTCTTGCACAGTCTAGAAGGGAGATCGAGCCGTATGCAATCGAAGCTCTGGTTGAAAAATCGCGAGAGGATTTATTGACGGATTAAAATTATTATTGAGGAGGATGGCAGCTGGAATGCTTGTGGGTGGTCCCTCACTCCGCGGCTCAAGGGGCTTTGTCCGACGAGGACCGCTTCTCGGTCATCCAGGAATGCGCTGGTCAGCTTCGCCTCTTTAGATGATGGGTTATGTGGTGTGGTTTTTAGGAACATGTCCACGTGATATGAGTAAGCGTTTGGGGCGTCACTGCCCTTTGGACATTTGTCCACGTATATTTTTTGGCATTTGTAAAGCATTGTAGAAGAACTTAAGAAAATTAGGCACTAACTACAGACTCCAGAGCAGAAACCTAAACGCTCTAGCATTTTCTTCTTCTATCAGGCGGGTAAGAATTCCCTCAAGTTGTTTTAATTGTACCTAGGTTTGAAACGCTATTCATTTTTTTGCTAACCTAGGTCGCCCTGAACTTCTGTGAACCGCCGCACAAGGGACATGTGGGGCGGTACTTGAAGGGTGGATGGGGCTGTACAAGTAGAGGTTAGGGAAGGCGTTTGTCTGCATTCGTCTCCAGAATGCAACTTCTCCTCTGGTGAGTTCAGTATGGGAGGGGGATATTTCCTTCAGTTCAGTATCACAATTTGTAGGCGTGCACCAAACTTTCGGGCTAGGGAGTGTGAAGCGTAGTTGAGCAACGCATCGAGAACGCGGTGGTTCAAGGAGAACGCCGTTTATCGCCAAAGCATTGCGCATGAAAAAAAAAAGGGGCACTACTCTATCGCGAAGTATTTCCGAGCCAAACAGATTGTGCGTAAAAATGCCCGGCGTAACTTTCCGACCGTCGCAGTGTCGTTGTTTTCACTACCTGATTTTAGATTGTTCTTTTTCACCGAAACGGGGCATTTTAGCGGCTTGTTAGCCCTCTGGTGTGGTTGTGCACTGCCAGAAGTGGGACGGAGAACAGCGAAAATTCATCAGAATACGAGTGGATTTGTGTGTAGATTTTATCTTGCTGCTGGACCTTACAAACGTCGACACGGCAGCTTGATTAACCGAGATGAGAAGAAAATAAGTAGCTGTGAAAAAGAAAACAAAGCGACCATACACGGCGGTAGAACGGCCACACCGGACACACAAATGTTAGGGCGGAGCAGCAACACACCAACGCGACGAATTCTGCTTCGCAGTTGAACCTCGTCAGCTGCAACCTCGGATCGGGCGAACGAACACAAAGAGAAGGAAGGCAGAGAGAGAGGAAGGAAGCATTAGATAATGAGGGAGAAAGCGAGAGTGTAACCGCCTCCGACAACAACAGAGCAGGAAATGAAATTTATGGTGTCATTGAAATTCTTCCTCGCTGCGCACCCTGCCCGCGGCGTGGGCCGGACCCTCTTTTTTTTCTCGACTTCTACAGAACGCTTGCTCGTGCTCTGACTTCACGTCATGCGCAGAGGATTGTGCCCCTCTGCGATGCTCTATGCCAAGTGCTAGATGCGTGATGACGGGCGAGGGAGCCCTGCAAATTTATCTCGTCCTGAAATGGCTCTTGAGGAGAGCACACACTTCACTTCGTTTTAGCCTTTTCAGCGTGCCTATTGGTGTGCTCAACCTATGCTTGCATTACAATTCATATTGTCTGAAGCAATGTGCGGGTTAATGAGAGGGCCTGAATGAGCGACTTCACGTCGGTTAATTACCTGCAGTTATTGAGTTTTTGTTGCCTCAGAAGTGAGGCAGCTTAATAAAGACTGAGAAAATACTTTTAGCATTAAATTTGGAGGATATTGAGCACTGCTTCCCAGAAAACGATTTACGCTCGCTCGAAGAAAATTATTCACTGACTAGGAGTAACACCCACGAAAGAAAAGTTCTCCACTGCATTTTCTGTGGCATAGGCGCGGGTGTTGTTAGCCCCACTGGTTCCAGATAAAAGGTACAGCCCGGGTATCCGGAGAAAACTTTCTCTATCGCAGGTTATGAACAAGTAAAAAATAAGTGGCCAAACTAGGCAAAAGCTTAGTGAAAACGTTCGAAAAGTGCAGTCATGTTCTTCATTTTCACTCTATTCTTCCTCCCTTTCTGTGCCTCTTCTTCTTTTCTCCTTTGATTTGGCTGCTCTTTTGTACTTCTTTCGTTTCTTCTTCTCCATCATCTTCGTTTCGTTTGGTATTCTCCTCTTTTTCGCCTTCTACCGTATGTTCACTTTTTCTTAATCTTCTCTCTCCTAGCCTGTTTCGCTTGGTTCGTTTTCTGTCCTTTTTTTTCTATTTTTATGTTTTTTTCTCTCTCTTGGCTTGGCTTCCCACTTCTTCATCGTAGGGTGCTCTGGAGGAGGCATCTTCCGGGCCCGGAGGTTGCCGGAGCACATTAGAGGAAATTTCAAAATTCTACGGGCTACTGTTACATAAAGGCCCAATTATGAAGGGCCAAGATGTAGTGCTTATAAACGGCTCTGGCAGCAATTTTTACTACGATGCCAGTGCCGGTAGCGCCGGATGTGTGAAGCTTCAAAAAGTGAAGCCTCAATCGTTCATAAGCATCGTCCACCAGCTACCTACCCACCCCGCAGACCCTAGCAAGAAGGCTGTCCATCCACCCCCAGCCGCCCTCGACTCATCTCTCATAGAGCAACATAGAAGAAAAACAGCGCAAAGAGACGAGACGAAGAAGGCACAGACACACACGAGCGCTCGTTTGTGTCTGTTCCCGCTTCATCTCGTCTTTTAGCGCTGTTCTGTTCTTCTTCTATGCCGTTCAGTCACCAACTCGCTCAGCAACACACATTGATCCGTCTAACACCCCGCTTGCACCAAACCGGCGTACTCCAGAAAAAATGTTTCCACTGCTGTCGCAGATTTCCCACATAGGGCTGCGTGATCATCCTATCAAGATATGTTGTTTTCCTAAAGAGAAACTTTTTACTACGATTACCCACCACACCGAATCTAGCAAGGGGTTGACATTTTCAGAAGCGCTAAAACACCGAGGACGCAGAGGGAACAGACAGGGACGAGCGCTTCTGAAAATGTCAAATCTGCACCAACTAGCCCGATCCGCTACCCTTCTGAACTAGCAAGGGGGCTGCACACCCACCCCCAGCAACCCTCGACCCATCTCCTCCTGATTTCACCAAAGCCGCGTACTGCAGAAAAAGTTTGCCATGTGTTCGACCTCGGCTTATAGTAAATGTATTCGTTAGGGTAAAAGCGGCAAACTAATCATCAAGAATCAATCCCACCGCTTTCGCAGCTTTCTCGAATAAGGGTTCATGATCATAATGTAAATATTTATGGCTTTCTTAAAACAAAACTTAGACACTTTTAAACACCACACATTCGCTTCGGAAGTGGCATACCATCTTTCTGAAGCACGCCCTTGTTCTCCAGTAGTGGCTGTTACACCTCGCTCTACCTAATGAAACGGTAATAGAACGTTTACCCTGGTTGGTGCTGATTTTCACGCAGTAGTTCGCACTAAAATGTTGTATAAGCACTCCAAACTCTCCGCCCTTTTCTTGGCGTCAATATGCTTTATGAGACCGTTAAGAAAAATAGCATATGCCTTGGCCACTGCTAAATTTTTGTTGCTAGGAGGAGGACGCGGCATTCAACTTTAAAAACAATTTGCACTTCCTTAAGATTTGTCCACCCAACAAAACGGTTCTAATATCAATACGAATAAGCTAGAACTTTATAGTTTGTGATGATGCCTGCGAGGTTGGACAGTCACCGGCAAATTATACATTAACGTGGCAACGAAACCCGACTGAAAATTGTTCGCAAGTGTTTCTCGGTTAATAATCAGTAGTAAAACTGTGGTTACTAAAGTTATCACATATCGTTGATGGCAACCAGTCATGAATCGCGCACGTGAGTTCACTAGTTGCTGTATTACTGCTTGGTTGCACCTTAGCTGCTCATCCACACTGAGAAAAACTTTCCTTCCATAAATTCAATTTGCGCCCCTCTGCCGCTGATTCGTAACCTTCACAATATATTCGAGCAGAAGAAATCCCCATAAATACTTGAACGTAGAAATTATTTGCACGACACTTCTCGACAGTCGTAAAAAGCGTTTTTAAATTTTTACTGAGACTATGTTACTGCAGCCGACTAAGACCAGAATTTATTAGGAACCCAGCCAAACACTGGTGCTATACCGTCATCATCTTGCGGGCCTTTATTTTCCACCATGGCTAATTAAAGCCCTCAACAATGCACTGCTCGTGTCCCTCGTGATCGAATGGGCCGAACATTTAACGCGATAGCTTCAGAGTTGTTGCCACAGCAAAACCGCACTGATGTCCGGTGTCACAAGATTCGCTTAATAGTCGAGAGAGCCCGCATGACTTTGTAACGTCATCACAACCTTCCCACCACGGCAGGTGGAAACCTGGCCACCGCATTGTGAGCAACGTGCCCACCGGGAAATGTGCCAATTAATGATTGCTAGACTTAGTTCAGGTGAACATTTGGCGTCGTGACCACTTGCCCACCCGGCTGAGATCAACCTAGTTTCTAGGCAGCAACCTAAGATAGACCATTAAAATCAGAAATAATAACAAGAATATTTGGAAAAGCCGGCACCATCAGAGCAAAGCGGATACCTGCTACTGCAGCTCCTGCTATCTACTACTACAGCAGACGTCCCTTATACAGCAACTCACAGTGGTCTTAATGGCGTCCAGTGTTCACGTCCAGAATCGGAGGGCACAGAGAACTTGCTCATCGACTTGGACCTACTGAGGCCCGCGACGCAGTCTCCGCGTACTTGGGTCGTTACCTAGTTCGTCACGCAGCCAGCGCACCGACGTTTTCAACCGGTGAAAATGAAGCCGGAACTCGTCGTCGGTGATATCATTAAAAGGCCCCAGTCGGTCATGCTGACACTTGTAACCGCTCGAACCGATAGGGCTATCTGCTGCTGCTGCCTCCATGACCGTCCCGAGTGGAATTCAGGGGCTTTCACTACTAGCGGGCTTGTCCCGACTTCGCTTGTCGATCAAAAACATATCACTTCCCAGTCGTGGCGTGCTGTTTGAGCCACGCACAACGTGCTTGCCGGCTGCAGCAAAGCCCTGCTAACAGTCACCAACAATCTTGACCACCGAAAAGTAACAGGTACTACAAACGTCGACGCTAATGAGTCTCAGCACCACTGTCGGAACAAAGCGTTGGCTGTTACTGGTTCCTTATCTCGGACTGCTATATCATAGCATTGTAACCACGTAGCCCACAGTAAAAAGCTGTCGGGACCTGCTTGTTATTAATTATCCACTTATGACTACGACTAAGGGGTGCTATGAAGCACGCACCCCTTCCAATAAGGTCGTATCACAAAGCTCTGTCATTTGGCATGGTCGCGCTCTGCTCCATAGGCGCGAAAAAACTGGCGACACATTGCGCTGCGTGTGCACTCTTCGCCTTCGACTTTGGACAAAAGTTATTGCTCGACGTTAAAAAGAACGAATTTGGACAGGCAAAATGATTAAAAAGAAGACACACAATTGACGCAAACTAAAAAGATGTGGCGAACGCTTTCCGGCCAATGTGTACAGAGCTAGCTGATAAGTCAGGCAATTACAATTTGCAATATTGCGTTGATAACACTAACCGGCGGCGGCGCTTTCCATTGCGCAGTCTGGTGTGTTTGAAACGTGGACGCCGCATGCGTAAGGTGCGCGCGTGTTCTCATACCGAAATTTATCTTGACATTTTACTGTCTGTCGCGTTCGGCGCTTTCTTCGGTCACTGCCTGCTGTTGTGCAAACTCGTGGAAAAGTCAAGCGAGGCCGAGCTCTGGCCATCCTGCCTAGAAGCCCAGGTCTCACCGCCTCGGATCTGCATGATACATTGAGAATGGGTAAAAATGTCTCTATCATGCCTAACGCTTTTGAAATTTACTCCTCCGTCCTACGTCCTTAATATTTAGTTAGTTACGTCACGGCGAGTGTTTCGCGAGGAATGGCGGCCGCAGAATAAAGTGGCTGTCACACTTGATTGCGATTTATTGCGTTCCAGCGCTGCGCTTTTAGATGCCTACAAAGCAGAAGAAGAATAAAAAGGGACATTTTCGGGGCAAAATTAGATTCAACCAAAAATCTGTTCCCCGTTACATTTGCTTGTCGCTTCTATCTCCGCTGTTACTTTCAGTCCGTTGAAAAATAAAACATTCGCGTAATGAATTACTGCTTCATTTCAGCACTTAGCGCGTAACAAGGTTTGCAGGCAACGCTGTGTTGGCCGTGACTGCGGCACTTCGCCTGCGCAACCGATGGTTTTATTGCCTCTCCTCCTGCCACCCTCATCGGGAGTGCAGGCGAGGCTTTCTAAGTGCTCAGAGATTCAGACGAATCTCCACAAAAGAAACCGAAAGTATCACGCAAAAAGCGCTTGAATTTTTGGAAGTTAAGAGCCGAGGCTAGAAATACTCTGGCACTTTGCTGCAAGGTTCGCTGCTACAAATTCATGAAGCAGTAGCCGATTAATAAAAAAAAACGATAACCTTTTAAGGCAGCAAGAAGACGCCAGGTCCACTAAGCAGCAGCTCTAAACTTTTCAATAAGTGCAAAAAAAATACGCTATTGCGCGTAGAAAAAAATTATTTATTTTTCAGGTCTTCTTTCAAGCACGGTCTCTTGACACACTGCCGCTTACTCAGGCCGGCACCTCCCTCCTACCCAACAGGTAACACGATTGATGCCCCACCTACTGGTTAGCAGAGGCAAAGCGCGAACATTAGGACGGAAGAAAGGCTGACTGCCGGTCTCCACACACGTCGGTCGGAAGTGGCTCGATATTCGTCTCTCCACCGCGCTCTGAATTCCCGGTGGCCTAACGGGCTTTAGGGCCCTTTTAGCTACCTCTCGCCCTTTATCTCTGCAGGCTTGTTTGTACTGCCCTCCGCAGATGTTTGGGATAGCGACAGCTCGTGGCCTAGCCGTACTTTTTGACAGCTTACCTACGTTGACCTGCCCGAGGCAAACCGCCCTTATTTTGATATTTTAGCTCTCCCCATCTTTTTTCTCTGCCACGCTTTCCAATAGTTCAGATTCCCGTCTCAATAAAATGTGATTTCAATGTGTGCAGTACATTTTCTCTTTCACTGAATCCACCCCAAAGCCCATAGGCCCTTTTTGTTATTGTATTTTGTATTGGAAAAACAAGCAGATAGTGTTTATAACTTCAGTTATAATATCGAACTAATGATATCAATCGATAATCAATCCACTGATTTTTCAATCTCATTGCTTCATAGCACAGCACATAGCACATAAAGGTGGACGGGACAAGAGCTCATTCTGTATACGTTTATGTGCTATGTGTTGTATATTGCGCTATGAAGTAATACTTGTTTATGTCATGGGCCAATTAGCCGAAAAGCAAAGGCTGCCAAAATTGCTCTCAGCTACAGTCGGTACTTTCAAAGGTACCTCTTCGATCCCTGGATTTTGATACATCGTCAGAATTGCTTGTTCCGTCTACCTTTATGAGCTGCCTGCTGTGTGTTGCGCTGTGAAGTAATGTTTTAATCATGAGCCAGCTAGGCGCAAAGCAAACACTTAAAAAAAATTTCTGTTGACCAATCAGTCTGACCGCCAGAGAGGAAGAGATCAAATATTATAGGTAAGAACGTTTGACGAGTCAGGAGGGTGGGAACCTTATTTGCGGACTCCAGTGGTATGCACTGATGTCTGGCCCCGTTGGATGGCCTGACGTTGGTCCTCCAGACCATTGCTGTTAATGGCTCAAAAGGCACCGGTGATGTTTGTAACCTGTAACGAAATGTGAAGTAACTTGTGCTTACAGCTGCACCAGGGATAGGCGGAAGTACCTGAAATACCTGGAAGTATTGATGAGGCTGTACAACTACACGTTAGCGAAGGTGTTTGTATTAACCTCCAGAATGTGGCTGCTTCTGCGGTTAGCTCAACATGGCGAGAGAAGATATTATGACGCCATTGAACGTGATTACTGCAGTTTTGGTCTTTTTGAGCAGGTTTGATTGACAATATGATCCCCTTGTATTCGCTCACGGAGATGAGCCAATAGCTCTTCAGGAATGGTACCATGTTCTACGCCGTCAATGACTCCGCGTGTGATCCCGTCCGGGGCTGCCATGCAGGAATTGGTGTGTAGCTGACCGCCAAGAGTGAGCCAGGTAATGCGACACACCGTATCGGCAGCTTCATCGGTAGGTGTGTTTTCAGGCGTATTTTAATTTTTCATTTGTCCTTGGGTATAGTTGGCAGGCGATATCAAAGCTTCGGCTGTTATGACTTGGCAGAGGACAAAGGCGAAGGGGAGTCATGCTGGTGGCGGTGGTAGAGATAGAAGAGGAGGCGGGTGGTGTTATCGTAATTCCCGCTACCACGACCGTCTCACCTATCGACAGCGTTGGTGGGTGTTTGTACTCAGACAAAAATTCTTGCGACTGCTTGTTCTCGAAGCTACTAGCACGAAGTGAATGTTTCGGAAACCGCGGTTTGGCTTATGAGCACATGAGAACAGTATGCCGACGGAAGCAGTCGCCTTTTTGTAGGTGGTCCTGAGTACAGCAAATCCACTGTGCGCACCGTTGTTTTTAGTGCATAGCGTTGTTCTTGCAGTTCCCATTGTTGCACAGAGAGTGTACAGATCGAAATTACGCATGCGTAGTTGCGGTGCTCTGTGAGCACATACTGCATTCTGTGCAGTTGATAGTTGTGTGAATAATGGTAGCGTTTCTTGCAGTGCGCACTACCTGGTACAGTGTCTGCAGTGTGCAGACACTGCGGCAGTTTTAGGTCAGAGCACATCATGATCGCTATTCTTAATCGAGCAGCGTTTTGAGCCGTCAGGGCATGTTCGGGCTCTCCTTTACCTCTGACCTCTGGCGCTTAATGCGTCTTTTCTCCGCGCTCTGCTAACGGCGCATTAAAGCGGGGCGAGGATATATTTTTTAAAGAGAGGCCGCGTAATTGGGTTTTTGTCACCGCGCTGCACTCGCACTCGCTCAGCAGAAGCCCACTCAATCGCTCCGGCCTTCTCGTTGTGGCGGCGGGCCATAATTAAGCCGCTAATTGGGTACGGCGTTCAAGCTCTCATAAAACACTTCGACAATAGCTTGCGGTTGTCAAATAAGAGGGAAGGAAGTGGGAAAAATACAGACAGCATAACTAGACAAATTAATATTTTTCTTGAGAAGGAAGTTGAGTTTCCTCAAACCCATACGCAGCGTCACTTAGTGCGACAATAGACGTTCATCACCTAAGGTGGAGCTATTCCAGCGAAGCATTATTTTGTTCCATGCACACAATATGTACGACATTCACCAGCCAAGGCAGAGGAGTATTGATGCACCACTCGCATTTGCAGCAGAATTATGACTAAGAAAAAAGTATGCCCTGCTTAGAATAAAGGCAGTTTCCACTGCAAGTCGAGTTCATATTCGTATGTACTCATGTTGAATAAGTTCGGCCACTCGACAGCTCGGATCTGCATCTTGCGCTGCGATGGGCCGCATTGTTATTCCCTGCGGTTTTGGTGGGCCAATTCGTACACCATGCTAGTACCAATTTCCACAGTAAAATAAATAAACAAACAAACAAACAAATAAATAAATAAATAACTAAATAAATAAATCAGTCAGTCAGTCAGTCAGTGAAAACATTTTTGGCGCAGCGCAAAGAGTTCCATTGACAAAAATACAGAAGGAAGCCCCTAGCTGATGGCTTCAACGCGACCGGCATTTAAGATAGTGTGAGAAAAAAAAATAGGATGGTTGCAGTAGTGTAACGCAAATTTTTGAGCCTTACCTGTGGAGTGAGTGCGAATAATTTTTCATCGAGATGTTTTTTCTCTCATCAAACAGCTGGCGGAGATTCCGGACTTTCCCAGGACTGCAATGTCAGCCCGAAGTGAACTGCTTTGGAACGAGTGCTTAAAGCAATGACAGTTAACCTGTACGTCTGTTTAGAAACGCTGGTCAGAGCGTACGAACTTGAACCCACTTGTGAACACGGTAACACGAACCACATTTGCAGGCTTATGTGTTCGAAATAGGGCTTTCCCCCCAAAAGGCCGCAGTGCGTTTTGGAGAGCCTTTTCCAAGCGGACACACCTAAGAAAGCAGGGAGCCGGGCCGGTGGACGCTTTATACTATTCCTTGTCCGGCGGTGGGTTTCGAACAAAGCACCTCCTGGAGACGAGGCGGACCGCAAGCCACTAGAGCGCCGGTCGCATAATTCTTTTTTTTTTCACTTTCCCTCACCCTCATCTCCTATCAAGTGGAAAGGTTTTCCTCCCTCTAATTTGCCACCTGCCCATCGAGGCACGTGGCAGGTGGCGCTACGGACACCGATGGTGCCGCAAAACTGAGAAGCGAGCTAATAACAGCGAACGCTCTAATAAAATGAAAAAGCTAACAAGAGAAATTACACCAATGTCGAGCCGTGGCTAGCGGCTATACAAGGCAAGAAATTATCAATATGACCATAGATAGCAGCAAACTAAGCACACGTATGTATTGAAGCCTTTCTCTTCGATAAGACAGGCATATCATCCAGCAAGCACTGCCTCGTAAAGACAACACCCGCATCAGCAGATGCGTTTTAGGTTACGTTGTGTGCGCCTGCAGATATAGGATATAGGCGAAACGCCCTGCGGCAAGTCCTGCCACGTAGACGTGCATCGTGCGACCGCGATCGGCGCACATACGTAGGCGACTTCGGTGCCTGTTTCGCAACAGCCAGAGATGTAATCAACACGCGTGGTGTGCCGTTCGGCGGCACAGGGCGTCGGCGTGGCCCGTGCGCAATCGATATCGCGTTGTCGTTGTCATATCGCGCCTGGGTGTATCAGCAAGGGACGCCGGGGACAGAGTCTCGGACAGACATCTTCGAGTATTCTGAAAATCACCGCTAAAGTTCCTCGCTTTTGAAGGATGGCGATGACGACAACGCGTCCTCTTTCGCCAGGTGCCTGGCAAGAAAGAGCTGCGCGGTTATTGGGCTTGCACTCCCCCGCTTCGTGAAGAGAGAAAAGAAGTGAAAGGGTACTGCCCAAGTAAGAGGGGAAATAAAAAGAATAGTCATTCATCAAACGCAGAAGTAAAAAGTGCTTTTATTGGAGATTTAAGCCCCCCCCCCTCCCCCCTACAGCCATCTCCTGCCAGGATTGCGTTGTGCCGTAATAACGACTGCCCGTCAAGTACTCGACATCTCCGTCGTGGAGAATATCTTGCGAGGGAACCGCCGGCTATTACTTTTTCGAGTTCCATTCGTATCGACACTCGCGTTGATGGATGTTCGGATGGTTCCTTGTCCAGGCAGGCGCTTTTTTATTGGGGTCATCACTCAGTGTACGCGCAAGTGAGCCTGACTTCTCTCGGGGGCCTGGAGTCGCAGCGTGAGCAGCCAGTCACGACGCGCCCACTGGGGCCCGCGTATCTTTCCGCTGGTATGCTCCGCTGCAGGTGCCATTTGTGAAGCAGCTGAGACTGCTGTGCGTGCACGGCTGTGAGCGGCCATCAGATCCGCGCGCAGATTGCGGTTAAATCTCATCAAAATAAATAAATCAGTAACGACAGCGAAAGGTAATACACCCATGTAGAATGCAGCTAATCCCATGCTTAGGTTGGTAGCGCTGATTTTAGGGTAGTTAGCTAATGGCGCGATAGGTGTTTCCGGAAACGAGAGGCAAAACTTATGCGGTGTCAACGAAACGCGCCGCGCCACTATGGATATTAACAAGCACCGGGCTCGGTACCATGCATGCGCTCAGAATTGCGCTTGATTTTAGCACCCAAAATCGTTACCACGGGCACTGCGGCACGTCAGAGACTTATCTTGGGTTGCCCAAGCGATGTGCAGACTCTGTGCCAAAGAGAAGCGTGTATGTGCGCACGCAATTTTCTGACTGAAGATATCAGGCAACAACATGGGAACGTGCTGAAAATTTATATGCATGGCGTTCGAATGGTAGAACAAATCAATTCGGCGTTAAGATCGGCGGCCGCTCAATTAATGAACGAAGCCCACAAAGTAAACTTTCCGCCGGTCCTCAGAAAGATGCCCTTTAACAAATTTCAGCGAAATATTAAGATCAATGAACTCGCTTTCAGAGTGCAAAGAAACCGAGTTATGCGGAAATAATGCCGTCCCTCAATGGGGTAAACGCTGCCCAAAACATCCTTGACTCTTGACAGAATCAACTTCGTTATCATTGAAGCTGTTCGAGGCGAGACTGCCGCGATTCACACTTATCTTGATGTGTACCTACACAAGTCACGGCGACAAAATTTGATCTTTTAAGGACTTCAAGGCGCACCAACCAAGAGATTGGACGAATTCGAGCTAAAACTCTATTTTTGTCAGATTTCTTGTTTTTTCAAATGATTGAGGAAGCTTTCAAAATGAATCTCATTCAGTAAGCATCACCTTTCTCTCTTACAAGGTAAAGGACTGCACCTTCTTGTGAAAGTCAAAACTAAAAAACATCGCAATTTTAATGTAACAATATTTAACAATATGGCATTAACAACATTTCTATATGAAGCGAGGCTTGGCTCACCAAGCACAATGAAACAAAATGTAAAGCAATGAATGTAAGGGAAGTAAATTTGCTTGATTTATGGCAATTTAACGTCCCAAAGCGACTGAGGCTATGAGGGACGCCGTAGTGAAGGGCTCCGTTAATTTCGACCACATGGCGTTCTTTAACGTGCACTGACACTGCGCAGTTCACGGGCCTCTAAAATTTCGCCGCCATTGAAATTAGACCGCCACGGCCGGGATGGAACCGGCGTCTTTCGGGTTAGCAGCCGAGTGCCATAACCACTGAGCCACCGCGGCGGCTCCTCTTTGGAGATGTGCGGAGGCCGAAATAAAAGGGTGAAAAGAAGACACGGGAATAGAGACATAGAAGAGGTGGAAGAGAGGGCTGTTCCTCGCCCCCACTCTTCTGTCCCCCTTGCCCGCAACTGCCCACGGTGCTGATTTGGAGAACAAAGAGAGTGAGTAGCAAAAAAAAAATAAGGTGTCCTAAATTCCCGCTTGAAAAAAAAAAACTTTTGCACAGGAAGAGTAGGGTGCATGTTTAGAAGTGCTGCGCTCTCTGAGTTGATTTCGTTGTTTTAACGAAAGGTGCAATCGAATTTCGTCCTTTCTTATCTAGAATTTCATGTTTGAGGCTCCAGAAAAAATGAGCATTCAATAAATTTAAAAGCAAGAGATTATGCAAGGCGCTACTAATTTAACTAAGGTGAAGAGTTGGATATGCCTTTACTTTATGTCCTACAGAATACACCGCAGAAAAAATATAATGACGAAACATGCATAGACTAAAAAAGTACCAGCGCTCGTTTCCTGTCTAGGTTATGCATCGCAAGTCCTGTTTTTTTTTTCTTGCGTTTATTTACCAAGACCAAAAATTTTTTGGGGTGAATATTGAAGGCACCTTTGCGATGACTGCTTCGCTTCACGCTGCAGATAGTTTATATTATTCTTATTAGGTACGGAGATACAGAGAGCGCAAAAAACTTGAAAATTTGTGAAGCGTGCACAAGAGAGGAGTATCAGAAGGCCTACTCATGTGGAGGAATGGCACACATCAGTGCTGCCTTCCTCATGCAACATCTGATAATATAAACCGTGATCTGGAATAACACACTGCCAACTATGAACAAGTAAACTTCTGTTTTGCATGTCGCTGAATGAAGCACTGCATCATATTTCTTTTTTCTATTCTGCACTTCGTTTATTTCATTCAAGCGTACATGAAAGCTACAGGCGTGCCTAGACATAGCTGAGCGGGCCTCAGAGTTTGGTGCGCATTTTTCCCTTCATCACCACAGCACTGTGTAAACTCGGCAAAAATATACGCCCCTCTGCAAAGTATTTTGAGTTATAAAAAATGTTACGAAAGTCTCAGTCACGCTGATAAGAATCAAGTCGGAAGGAGTACGTTGGAGGGCCAGATTTTAGAATTCCTCATCAACATTTTGTTGTTATCCTTAAATGCGGGTTAATATACACTTTTGTGTTCTAGACATTAAAGGAAGAGCAGACATGCAACTGGGAGGCAGTATTTTTGGGTTTCCTAACATGCTCCAAAATGTGCTTTGAAAAGTGGGTGTTATTTCTCTAACGTGCTGTAGTAGTGTCCAGAAAGTGGGAGGCAGGAGGTAGTGTCCGGAGCAAAAGCTGTGTTAGCCACGCCCTCTTGAGTGGTTCACTGCTTTTTCGATACATTTCTATGTTTTCGCTAAGCAGGATCGCTGCGGATCGAAAACAAGAAGAGTGCGATGTGTGCCGTAAAAACGGTCCCCTCGTCGATGGTAACTACTATCAAGCTGTCCTTGTAGATGTTGTCTGCTAGTTTTTGTCTGCAGCACCAATGTCAAATGCAACTCTTTAAGTTTTCTGCAAATAAAGTTCATCACATTGAAGGCATAATTTATTCTTTTTTTTTGCTCATGATGTCGTTTTACTGTGCTTGTGCTTTCATTTTGTGTCTATTGTGAATCAATGCATTGCTATGTGCTAAACTGATCCAAGCGATGCCGGACATGGGGGCGTATAGCTCTCTGAATATTCATGGTGGGTGAACAGCGCAACAAAGGCGGGACAGAGGCAAGACAAGCGCTGACTAGCAACAGAGTTTATTGAAGAACTAAAACTGGTAATATATAGTGAACGTAAACAACAAAACATAAAAAACGGAAAAAATGACAAAAGGGGGGTAAGCAACCTATGCCATATGCAAGTCCAGATATTGAATCTTTTTATCACTTAATGTCACAGAAGGATTGCTGATGCACTTTTCTCCTAGATTATGAATGTGATATGCTTCCACGATTTCTTGCGTCACCTTGTTCTTATGATAGAAAAGCACTGCTGTCTTCTTCTATAGTGATTATTGACCAATGCGGAGTGTCTATTGAAAGCTTTTTAGAAATTCTGTCGTTTTATTTGTCTGCGAGCGTGGTAGAATGGGAAGGAAGATCATATGTACAAGCCCGCTGACGTTTGCATAGTGTCTATAGTTGCACCAATTCTGGCTGATATCTTTCTTAGCGGTGTTGACACTGACATAAACAGTGCGTTAAAAGATTGGTCACCCGTATTTTCAGGTACGTAGATGACTACCTGGTTATCACCGGTGAAGGCAGCCTCCCAAAAAGGCTGGTTGATTTTCTGAAAGTTTTCGACGAATATGAACGCGGCCTCAAGTTCACCACCGAGATTCCCAATGATAATCAGCTTCAGTTTTTAGATGTGGCTTTGTTTATCGAACCTGAGCATGTTTGCTGGAGTTATCGACCGAAGTCTGCAAAATCGTTATTGAACTTTTAATTGGGTCACTCCAAGCTAATCAAAGAAGGCATAGCACTATCGTGCCTGAAATCTTCTCTGAAAAAGTCATGTCATGAAAGAATTGCCGACGGCATTACTGCACAAATGTGCAGGTTACGCGCTGATGGTTACCCAGATCGTATTATGTCTAGAGCTTCATAAAACCTTCTTAAAAGTGTTAAGAGCGGTAACTCCAATGAAAGGAAGGAGAAAAGAAGACTGGCTGTAGTCCCTTACAAGCATGACATGTCGCAAGACGTCAAGAAGGTTGCAGGCAGGTACGACGACAATGACGTATTTTCCGCCCCTAGAAAACTGAATGTCATGTGCAAGCAAGTCTCGCAGGCACGACAAGCAAAGAGAGTCAGTTGCCAGGTTCGACATGTGTCACGCTCCGTTGACTGCAAAGAAAACGTTGTATACCAGATACCCTTCAAGTGCGGTGCCGCCTATGTTGGGCAAACAGGCAGATGGCTGAATAAGAGGTTAATGGAGCACCAATGCGCAAGAAAAAATTACCCTCTTTGCCATGTTGCCGCTCATTGCGCTAGTTGCAAGTGCAAACACGGAAAATAAAAGAACATAAAAGAAAACCACAAAGAAATAGCCCATCTCTTGGGACAAAGTATCGCTGAAAAAATGCAAATGCGAACCACTGTACAAGAAGACAGCAATGATGTTCTATCATAACAAGGTGACGCGAGAAATCATGGAAGCATATCACATTCATATTCTTGGAGAAAAGTGCATCAGCAATCCTTCTGTGACATTAAGTAACAAGGAAATTCAATATCTGGACTTGCACATGGCATAGGTTGTATACCCCCTTCTGTCGTTTTTTTGTCTTTTTTGTATTTTGTTGTTTACGTTCACTATATATTACCACTTTTCGTTCTTCAATAAACTCTGTTGCTAGTCAGCGCTTGTCTTGCCTTTGTCCCGCCTTTGTCGCGCTTTTCGCCCACCATGAATGCTTACAAACTCGCCCAAATCTCAGCTTTTCTCTGAATATTGTAAACACCTGCGATCCTTCAATGCGCATCGAACGGTCAGTACACGTGCGTTGGTAAGTTATGTCTGCATAAAATTATGGCATTCGAGTTGAGGATTCGGACAAAAGAACACGTGCTCAGCTGAAATACGCCCCAGCCGATGCTATTTTGCGTCTTGGCGTGCTGCAACGTTTGTTTTGAGGTGGCATTTCATCTGCGTCTGCTGGTTTTCTCTCTGTTGTTCCTGCAATACGTGTACTTCCTTCTTTGCCTGTGCACTCTTTAAACCCTTTCAGTGTGTTAGGGCAGTGCCTGCAGCCAAAGCAAAAATGTGACCACTCTGCACGGCTGCCCCGGTTTTGTTACGCATTGCCACCTGTTGTGCGTCATTTGCACTGCGCAAGAGCTATAAAGGAGAAGTTAATGAAAAAACAAGTACCGATAGCGACAGTTCCATTATGATTACTTGACATGTGTCCCTAAATAAAGTGTTATGTTACTACTTGGTTTAAAGTTAAGGGCATTCCCAAAAGATGGAGGAGATTTGCAATAAGGGAGCAAGTTTCCACCCCAGCGCAGCCCTAATGTTGCAAAGGAAAGTTAAAAAGACTCTACTGAAACTTCGTGTTTGAAGAAAAATTTGAAGTCGCTCTACCAAATGGAGGGATTCCATTAAACATTAAACCAGTACTGTTCGCAATTCGAGTTCTTGAACACTTCGTTCTTGCCCAACCATATGCGAGACATCCCGGCTAGCTAGTTCGTAGAGCGACTGCCCCGAAAAGGTAGTGACCCCAGGTTAAAACCCCGTACTAGGAGAAATTTTTTTTCAATACGGAGTTTCTTTTCAAGTGGTATTCTTTCCTTTGCATCTGTATGGCTGCGCTTTGGCGGTTGCTATTGGGTAATTACTCCCACTATTTCATTAATACTACTACTTCGACTATTTTGTGGAAGCTGGTTTGATATCAGAGAGGAAATGCTTGCAGAGTCATTCTTAGCAGACTTTTCTAAGGTTTACTTGCTAACAGAAGTTGCTCGTTCAATGGTACGTCAAAAGCACGACAAGTGTTTTCGGGCACAAGCTTGTACCCCGATTTACAAAGTGCAAGGGCGAATTTGATGGTACCTTCCCCAACCATTAGAGCTCCCCGACATTTTTCACGCTGCGACGACTCCCACCAGACTGGAGCACTAATTAGAGAATATGATTAAACAAACCCTATATAAAGGTGTGTCTATTCTTGAGTTTGCCACTTATCAGGAAGGGATTAACCACTATAATAGTGCAAAACGCAGGAATGTACAGCAGGGTCAATATGGCTGGGCACGCTGAGGAGCTTCGATAGTTTTTCAAACACGACCTTGTTTCAAGTGGCTACAAAGAAAAGGGTAATAGCTTATATCGCTAGAAATAAAGATCGCAATCGTAGTGGTGTGGCCTTGTTTGTTTTTGACCTCGAACAGGCGTAAGAAACACAGAGCTAAGTAATGAGTGCTTTGCGCCTTTCTTGTGCAAACTAGATCTGCGCCTGTGGTTCTTTTTTCAAGTTACTGGGATATAAATGCGGCGCGTATGTTAAGAACGCGACTACGTATTCAGTGTCCCGGAATATTTGCTAAGCGGCCATTCTGAGGAGCATGACGCAATGAAGCCTTTGCTCTTGAGGCAAGGTGTAAAGGGCAATTCTTGAACGCAAAACGCTGAAAAGGAGCCACACGAGACGTATTGCAGACAAGGATGATGTAATGCTTTCACACTCGCTGAAATATCCTGCCTGAAACATTTGTAGCGGCGCTGCAAGCCAAGCAACGAATTTGTTCTTGCATTTTAAACATAAACACTGCGTCAAGGTTTCGGAAAATACAATGAGATGAAAGCAGAGGCAATGGTCTTGACCTGGAGCTTCCCATAAGTGATTTTCATTGTTAACCATTCCACATATTTTCGTGTTCTCGTAGTAAACTTTACCAAAAACTGATCGTGATAAGTTTATTATATGCCTTATTCGCAAGCTTGTTGCATGCTAGGAACCTTGTGCTCAGTTGCCCAACTACGACGGCAAACAAAAAGCTAAAATACGAGACTAAAGGCGAAATAAACACGCCGACAGCCAAGTGGTAAATTCACTATGAACCGCATGGTTATTATTTTATGAAGCGCTTGGCGGTCAATGTTCTATCTCTCCTAGCGTGACTACAACGCATTAAGCGACGCGTGTTCGATAGAGGCTCATTTTACGCGGTAGCAAAAAGGGACTATGAAGAGGCCGGACAAAAGAAGCGGCGAACAAGCGTGGCGGTAGTAGAAAAGCAAACCAGACCCCCACAGCTACGAATGTGCATGTCGCCATTCCTTTTCAGAGCCAGAGCGCAATGAAAAGTGAAGCGCCATGCTTACGTAGCGGCGCAAATGAAATAAATGCGCGGTTGAGAGACCCACGGGAAAGCGTTGGGCGCCGGAGCACGGACAGAACGATGGAGCTCTATGTGGGGGTCAGCGGTGGGAAGAATCGTTGCGAGGCGGCGCCTTTCCATTAGGGCTTGCGCGTGATTGATTCGAGCGCGTCACGGCAACCGCGCTGGTCCCCGCCGCAGTGGCCTGACTATCACTCATCACGAAGCGGGTCGTGACATCGAGAAACAAGGCGTTGAAACCTCTATAAGAGGCCGGCCCCGTTTCACGCCTGGCGCTGAAGCTCAAAATGAATGAAGTGCTCAGTAATGCATGGCCGAAGTGGCCAGAATTCGCGGGTTGCTTTGAGCAGGTAGGACCGAGTGTCGCCTTTTACGCTGGTCAAAGAACCCTAATGCCGCGGCTTCACTTGCCGCGCTCGCTCATGGGAATCCCTGAATACTGTCACCACACAGTATCATTTTCAGCGAAAAGTTATTGTTTACTTTCCCAGTAGCTTGTTAAATTGAATTTGAGGTGACTGAATACAAAGCAGTGCGTTGAGTTTAGAAAAGAAAGGCAGGTATGCCTAAAGTGACGAGGGCTGTTAAAAACACAGGTATTGCGCTGCGCTTGTAAACGTTCCAGATTATCCGCTTTCTTATGTTACAATAAAGAAGGGCAGTTTATCTTAGTATTTTCAACCTCTCCTGAGACGTGCCATTCTCGGAATTCATGCCTTGTCCGTCCCATTGCTCTGTTCCAGTGAATAACTGCTCCACTGTTATGATACCTTGTCCATTTTTTCAAAAGCTGTATTGAAGGTTTACGACATGTTAGTCATTAGACGGGCAATGGAAAACTACAGAGGACATAGAAATAGAAACGGCACTAAAGGAACTGTTCACTGGACTGCATTTTGGTGTGAAGCATATGGTAATTTGAAGTCTGCGCACAAGGGGAGCTTGTGGTCACGCACATGAATTCCTTTTCATAAGTGTCTTACAACTGTCACTGATTTTGTTTCGGTTATATGGAATTCTAGCTTACAATTTATTTAAGTAAGATGTGTTTCATGGTAGCTGCAGCTGGAGATTGACAAGAGTAAGCAACAAACTGAGATTCCGGTTGAGCCCAAAACTTGAGCGCAAATATCAGCGAAACTGCGGACGTCGCACGAGTGACTCGGGCGCATTGTGCTTCTGTTCACTTTGACTGCCACAGGAGAGCGTAGAAGGTAGGTTAGTTCTGGTTGGCCTCGTTTGAGAAGTTCAAGAAAAAGAGCGAACTGTTAACCACTGCGCCAGTTCTCGCCGAGCGCGCTGACAATCGTACACGCTGAATAAATTCGAGCTACGGCAAAGTTTGCTGTACGTGGTACGTGCTCGAAGCAAGCAAAATAATTGCGGGGGCCACATGCGCTGCATACTGGAAGAAGTGTCCCTCCACGACCTGGTGGCAGCGCTGAGAACCACTCAAGTAAAGGTGTAAATTCGACGCTGGCTTCACAGAACACATATTCTCTGGCCTGAGACCTTGCGCGCTTACTGTTATACGCAGGGTAGAAGAACAGCGCGGAACTTAATATACATGCAAAGTAATGCACTGCTTTCTTTAAGAGATCTTTACTGAAGGATAAATGTTAGCATGGTAAACGACCGTGTGCCTACCCGATGCATACTTTATTTCCCTGACTTTCAACTACAGAATGCTTCCTCTGCCAAGAGGTTTCAAAGTTGCAAAATTTATTGTTACGTAAACATAGTTTGATCAGCCCTTTCTATTGTGTTTAGGGTACAAAACTTTTGCCTTGATACGCAGCAAATATTCGGTTCTTTCCAAACCAAATGCACTTATTTGAAGATGTCTTCTGCTTGCGGACTGGCACTGCAAATTCAGTTACGTGAGTTAATGTAGCGGAGTAAGACTTCTAACCTACAGAATTCGTCTAAGCCAGGACAGAAACGTGTTTGGCAGGAATTTTGGCGCGGTTTCCGGTTGATGTCTGCCTGATTTTGACGTAAGTGGAAGATAAATGAATTTCACGCTTAAAACAATGCCCTCACACCGCACGAGCAGGAGGCTTGCATTATAGAAATGTCTTTCCTATTCTGCCCGATAGATGGCTTATTGATCCTTCTAGAATCCGGCGGTGCGCAAAAATATGTCTGCACTTCTTCGCTATTTGTTCTCAAATCTCGTGGCCTCATCGCCTGTCGTTCTAAATGTCTAAAATACAATGAAGAAATAAAACCTCCTGTCTTAATCGCAATCTCCCGTTTCCCGCGAAGGAGTGCTACTCCCATATGGAACCAATTTCTAGCGAGGCCGCAGTTTTTCATTCGTTATTTTTCATTTGCCCAAGATTTCTGTAAGGTACAAAAAATCTTTAGTAGCTAAAGATATACCTTGTGGTAAATATAATTATTCTCTTTATCTCCTACGATTCCCAAGCTTCTGTTGCTGAAATACGCTCATATACACTTCCATTCTGCCCATATTGGTGTTTAGACGAAAATGGGCTCAAGTAATGCACTTTCTGTGTTAATGCAAATATTCGCAAGTTTTGAAACTATAAAACGTTCAGGTGGCTTTCGCCGTAGACGGAAAAGCAAGAAGAAAGGACTTGCTGGGAGCACCTTCGTTCTACTGCTGCAGTCCCGCCCACATTGCCGGGTGGTTTGGCCAGTTGCAGAAAGCCCGCGTTTGAAGCGTGATGCGAGTGAACTAATGGGGCAGGGATTGAGCCGTCACGTGGACGGCTGGTTCCACCATAATTTAACAACCTGGAGGACAGGTGAACGGCAGTGGAACCGTCCCCTTGCAAATAACACCAATTACTGAGGCGGTCGCAGAAACAAGTTGCGCTATCCTCCGCTTTTCAAAAGTTCGCCGTGGAGCCGAAAAAGAACGCAGCAGAACAGCTGGCGATGGTGAGGCAAGTCGCACGATTTGTGCCCAATACAGAGACAGAACGGTGTATTTCCGAAGGCGTTGATGTACTGTTGCGTCGCAGTGGACATGTAAGGGGTATGTCGCTTAGAAGAGTTGTTGATTGTCTAAAGGGAAGGTCTCTCAATCTGTTACCGGCGGACAAAGTGGGTGGCTTTGTCGTTATGTCAAGCGAAGCATATAAATCGCGAACTACTGATGCAGTGCACTCGGTCTTTGACAGGCACGACGAAGTGTCGTTGAAAAAAGTGAAACGTCATACTATAAAGCTATGCGAAAGTTTAAACCTGGACAAGCTTGCTCGGAGTATCAATGGTGACAATAAGCTCTGCTTAGATATATTTTTTAGCGCAAAAACGCACAAGCCTGACTGTCCACTCCGCGTTATTGTTTCGGAGAACGGGGCATGGCAGAAAAATCTAGGAAAGTTTCTCCGGACTCATCTAAACGTGCTCGATATTGACGACCCTTTTCAGGTGAAAGGCTCCGAGCAGGTGATTGACTACTTAAAAGATAGGCGCGGAGGTAGTTTTACTGCCATATCTGCGGACATAAAAGACTTGTACTATTCCCTCCCGCATGACGACCTGTTAAGCGATGTCAGAGATTGTATCGAGGCCCATGGTGCCGTCAAATTTCAAAATGATTCAGGCGTGGCGGTCAGTAGCTTCTTGGAGCTGCTGGACACTTACCTGAATTCCACCTTTGCACAGTTCGAAGACCACATTGTCTCTCAAAGAAACGGGATTTGCATTGGTTCTTGTGTCGCGCCCGTACTAAGCGATATATGCCTTGGTGTCCGGGACCGCAAGATACGGGAACGATGCGCTGAGTTTGGCATAGACGAAGTGTTTAGGTTTGTAGACGATTTTCTCGTAATCTTGAACGACGAAAACGGTTGTGCGAATACGCGAGTGCCCGAAGTTTTGACAATGTTTTCAGAGTGTCTTCGACCGTTGGAGGTGACTCATGAGCGGCCAGCCAACGGCCACATTACGTTCTTAGATTTAGGACTGTACTTTGGCTCTGATCACGTTTGCTGGGCCTGTGAGCCGAGGGGTAAAAAACCAGTCCTCCCGTATGCCTCAGCGCACTCAAAGCTTGTGAAGAGGGCCATTGTGAAGTCGTGCTTTGTGAGCGCTCTTGAGAAAACATGTGGGCACCGTAAAGAGGAAGCCTTTCGAAGCCAAGTGGGTCGTCTTGAGCAAGCCGGATATCCAGCGCATCTCCTAATTGCTGTTGCAGAGGGCATACTGAAACAATCGCGAAATGGGCCCACCACAAATGAACGTCGAACAAAGGCAGCTGTGATACCATACCTACATGCAGTATCACACAAACTGAAAAGGATAGGAAACAGAGCGGGAATTGATATTTTCTTCTCGGCCCCGAAGAAACTGCATCACTTGTGCAGAGGAGTAAATTCTGACACCGAACGTGAACCCGACTGCATGACGAGGCACCGTCCGCGTCTCGTCGATTGCGAAAAAGATGTCGTATATTCAATTCCCCTGTCGTGCGGCAGCATCTATATAGGCCAAACAGGGAGATGTCTGAACACAAGGCTACAAGAGCACAAAAGGAACCTAAGGGACCCAAACTCAGGGGAACTCGACTTACACTGTAGCCAGTGCAAAGGCTGCACCCCTGCCCTTGAAAGCACAGTTATTCTTCGTAAGTGTCGGGACACCACCACGAGGTTGATAGCAGAAGCTCTGGCGATATCAAAATGCGCAGATAAGTGTGTCAGCAACCCCTCTGTGTGCCTTATTGAAAAAGAAATGTCATTTCTGAACGCCAATGATAGGACGAAAGATTGGAGGAACGGGAGACAATTCCGATAATCGTGCCACGAATGCGTGAGGTGATGTGTTGGTTTCTGTTTTGTTGTTTTGTATCTAGTTCTTATATAGGCTGGCTCAGAGCAATAAAACACAGTTGTTAGTCAGCGCTTGTGTTTGCGTCCTTCTCGTCTCGTATTTGTTACTGCTGCGCTGCAATTTTTCCAGTATGCAGAACCAACTCGCCAGTCACTATGTTTTAAGCAAATATGTTTCAATATCGGTTTCAATCCCTCCAACACCCCCAAGCTCCAAGCCTTGCTTTTCCGCTTTCTTTTTCTGTATTTTTGATGCTTTCAGTAGAGGAACGCGCCGCCCACCGCAGCAGCGTATAGAGTTCAACGCGCGAGGAGAGAGATGTGAAATAGACGGGGACGTGGCATGAAATTAAAAGGGGCTTCAGAAAAGCCCCTAAGCTAAGAAATAAGAAGGAAAATAAAACGCTGTGCAAAGAGGAAGCACTCCACGCACTAGTGAAAGAAAAAGCTCGTCCAGGCAAGATTCGGGGACCAACCGCGTCATGGCCCAGGTTAGCACGCGCCGGAATCCATACTTTCCACGAGAGAGCTGCTTGTGGGCGCTGCCACGCGCAGCTGATGCTTACTTGGCTGCGAGGGCTGCGTTGGTACGGACATGGTCGAGCTCTCGTGAGAACTTTTAGAAAAAAAGTGAGCCACCAACGAATGTCACGTGTGAGCACTAAGCCATTAATTATTTACGCGATAATCTCCAGTACAGCGATGCTACGAGTGGGGCTGGTTGATTGCGCATTGTTGCGACAGCGCGCTAATTAAACTCGACACTTGAAACAGAAAGAGCTTATACAAAGTAAATGCAAATTCCCTTCTGTTTACTCATTATGTTTCAAGTGTCATGTTTAACTACCGCTTAGAAACAAAATTATTTATTCGAAAAAGAGGTTCGCAGCATTATGAAAAGTTCAGAGTAAAAAAAGTATTGACGATTTAACCCTGAATGTAAGCTGCGTTTCAGTCTATGCGGTCCTAGCGCCACTGGGAAAGCTTTCAAGGCTGCACAATTAAAATTTCCGTACTAATGTGCGACCGGTGATTCAATATACACTTGACGCCAGCCGTCGAAAAGCGGCCGTGTTTGGCGAACCGAGAGACGCTAGCGTCTCCGTTGCTCTAGCTACGCGGAGGATGAAAACGGAGCAGTTTCGATGAAATCGAAGGCGGAAAACGTCACCCTGTGCTGACCGTGGATAGTTGTTGCCAATCTCTTCAGACTTATTTTTGTGTACACCTCCACATAAGTTAATCAACCGGAAAAATTTCGAGCCATTGACCTCTGCTCCGAAACAATAGTCCGAGACACTGAAAAACCAGCAAAACATACGATTTGAATAGAACTAAGCTTTGACTTTTTTGTGTGTGTGCAGATCATAAAAGCACCGGTAAGTGAGATACAAAAAATAAAACGAATACGTTGAGTGGGTAACTCGACCGAAGGAGACATCTTGTGACTAACTTTTTTTTTTCTTTTTTTACCTGGCCACACCTTTCTTGCGGGATGTAAGGCATTTTCATCCTCATTTTGATAGAGCCAGAGGTTCGCTTCGAAGCTTTAGTTCGGTGCAATTTCCGGCAAACTCTCCCCACACTTCTATTAGCAGTTGCCTTTTTTCAATACCACTGAAAACTGAAACCTATGTCAGTAAAGATAAAATCTTGCTTAATGCATGCGCACTATAAGTCAAGCAGAATGTCTTGCATGTCGGCTGCACACATTTTCTCGTTGTAGACTCGGGCCATCTGCCGGCAATTCACTCTTCACAGGTCCTTCAGCGTTGATTTCCGATGCCCAATTCTCTGAATTAACGTGAATTAGCGAATATAAGAAAGGAATGTGCCAGAATGTTTATTCTTCCAGTGTCGGAAAACAACTCGGCACTTGACACTGTTCCTCTCTCCTTCGAAACATTTCTTTCCTATACGCACCTCGTTATTTCCACAGTCTCCAAAGCGACAGTTTTGAAGCCTTTTTATTCGTACGGCACAAAAAAAAAATGTGCTACATTTTGGCAAGAAAAGAAATACTGTAGTAAAAACACTACTTTAAAAATGACTAAAATAAAGCAATAAAAAAGAAAAGTGCCATGTTAATGGTTTTTTATTGCTTGTATGCAAGAAGTCTTGCGTGTTCACACATTGACTGCCAAAACCATATATACCGAGACGCGCAAACACGAGGACCAGGGCTGAACACAGTCAAGAAGGAAAATGCAAAAAATATTAGTAGAATACTAATGTAGTTCAACTGAGTAGATGTGCTAAAGCATTTGTTTAGCCTGGTTAGCTCATGGTTTCGCTTTGCTGGGTCATGAACACGTCTGGCGACGATATTCCTCTGATAGTAATATTAGCTGATGAAGACAACGATGTGCAATGCAGAGCGCGAGAGTGTGTATTTTAGTTCGATAGTAATATTAGTTGAAAACGATGATGTTCTATGCACAATGCAAGAGTGTGTTGCAGTTTAACACAAGGCATGTTCGGCTACGGCGACATCATGGCGCACACGTGCAGTGGCAAGCGAAGCTCATCTGTTCACGCCGCAACTTGTTCAAAATTTGTTTATATATTTATTTATTTAGGTCTGCCCAAGGTCATCCTCAAGTTCAAGCTTCACACATACTTGGTGAGTCAGTTTTACCTGAAGAAGTAGTGCTTCCGCACTAAAGCACTGCCTTTCCTGTCATAACAACGGTGCAAAATTTGTGTTACGTTCAGTCAACGAACGCGTTGGCAACATGGCCAACCATAGTCAAGCTTGTAGCCTGCTAAGGCCTTATAAGCTGTTTTACAGACGGGCACAGCACGTTATTTCACCTTCGTTACGTTAGTAATATTGGTTTTGTTGCTTCCAGAGCAGCGCGAATGTAGGTGCTTCCATATGCCGCATTGTAGCGGTTTTTAATGCCAAGTTTTTTTGCGTATAAAGAGCCTGCCATTTTGAAATTCAGCGCTTACTCGCTTTGCGAACCAAGGACAAGAGAGTGCGAACAATCATTCCGTAGGACAAGTCGTCGCGGCGGGAACCGAGCAAATCCGTGCTCGCGGCTCAAATTGTTCACGTTAAGAGCTCGAACTCCGTGTAATTATCTAGAATATGGTCAATGCCACGTTGTTCCCTTCCTCATAAAAAAAAAAGCACGCATATCGTAGCACACAATTGTACCAGCCTAAGGAGCGCGTATTTCGAGAACGAGATAAAAGGTTGTGAGGACGGTTTGCGCAAACCGGGCGGCGCACTCAGATAACAGCTGGTCGTACCCACACTCCTCGTCTCCGAGAGTGGACAGCCGAATAATTATTTCCACTGATAAATTACAGAAGGGTATCGTGAAGTTCCGGCTCGTTTACGGAAACCAATTCTGTGCATTCACGCGCTTGGAAAGAAAGGAACGTCATTTCTTCAGCGGCGACATCCGTCGTGACGTGATAAATGAAGGGGACGAAATAGAAGCGCGCCGAAGTTTTCACGCGCTATACTTATTGCAGTGCTTCGGAGGACTATACTTGCAGTAAATGCAATCGCATCACGCCAAAGTGAGTTTATGTTTCTAAATAGTGAGCTTCGAAAGCCAGGAAGAGAGACTCGGAAAGAATCCGAAGGTATGTGAACTGGAAAACTTTCCCAGATTTGAGTCAACATGCTAACACGAAGTTGATGGTAATGAATGGTGAAACAAAAAAAAACGCGAAAAAACGACGAGCACTGCACATTACGAAACCTATCAACAAAAACATGAACTTTCAACCAGTTTATGAGGGTAGGAGCTCAAAATAAACGCAGAATTAGTCAGCTCTTGCGCGGTCTTGTTTCTTTTCTTTGGTAGTCGTCGTCGGCGTTATTTGGTGAATTGGTACGTTTTGCATGAGAAGCAAAAGAAAAAGCGGTGCAAGCATGTATCTGGCCAAAAGGAGCTGTTTGAGAAGCTTCGTTCAGAATCAGTGCTGTAACAAACAAACGATGTTTTTCTTTTTTTTTTCATTGAACAGAAGAAGCTTGGAAAAGACGTACGCCAAGTTGTATTTGTCTCCACGGAAGAGTTTAGTCACAATCGCCTTTATTTCAATCAATTACGCTTCATCTTTTTTTCCCGCACCCGCATTTTCGAAAAACCAAAGGGAATTTCCGGTCACATTTTCTTTGTATTATTTCAAATGAAAAATTTGGGAGATTGATGTACGCAAGAAGGCTTCTCTTTAACAGTACTAATTTATCCCCCCAAAAAGACGAATGTAATGCAATTACAAAGGCAAAAAAACTATGCTACACTCTGTAGCAATAATAATTACCTTCCGTTGTAGCTTACTTAATGCGACAGACGTTAATTCGAGGGCTAATAAGGCAAGATCATGTTTATTTATTTACCTATTCCTGCACACTGAAAGCTAGAAAGCAGAACAAAAGAAAATAGATGGATAAAAAGAACGCTGATAGTTTTAAACGCAGTCTGTAATTAGATGCACATCATTTTTATTAGCGCTACAAAAAAAGAGCAAGGTTGGATACATTAGCAATAAGAAGCACATAATGATGACCGCAAGTGCCACATAAAAGAGCTCGCAGTTCATTTTCTTTAACATGGTTAGGAATGACATCATTTTTGGCTGTTGGAAATGATAAAGCTTAGTAAATTTAATGAAACCTTTTCCTTCCGTGAACTTATCTGGCTGCAGCGCTTACTCGAAACTCGCTCGCTCACTCACGAAATCACTCTCACTTAGTGGGCTCTCACTTGCTCTCACCTGCTCATCCACTCGCTGTCATTCACTGAATCCCGCTCACTCTGACTGCCTCACTCGCTCACAGTCACTCACTCGCTCACTTACTCACTGAGTAACTCATTCACAATCATTCGTACAAACTCAGTATCACTAATACGTTCCACTTCCTCATCCGCTCATTGCCACTCATTCTAACTCACTTTCGCTAACACACTCGCTCTGTGTCACTCACTCACTGTTATTCGTTCGTTATCACTCAGTTATTGTCTCTCATTCCCTCAGTTATTCAATCACTCTCACTCCCTCACTCACTCACAGTCACTCACATTCACATGCTCTCTCAGTGGCTCCAACAGTAACTCACTCTCTAGGATTGCTTTGTCTTGCGTGCATAAACATGCACTTCGAAAGCACAGAAGCGCCCAAGAATGAATCAAGAAAATAGCACCAAGAGCAGGCCTGTAAACCATGCAGTAAAAAAAAAGGTAAATGATGACATGCTTTCAGAAATGTTCTCATTGCAAATCCAGAGCGGATACTGCGCTTTCTACGCTCTCAGGGAGTTGCGCAGAAGTGGTCATTCAGTGAATCAATCTTGGGGAGAGGTCTTGCCTACGCGCGTTGTCGCCGCTGGAACCCTGAAGAGCTCCGAAACGCAGCTGAGGGGGCGCCAAAGATAAAGATAGCGAATGCCCGTGCTGCCTTTGCTGCCTCTGCACGAAAAATACGTGAGGGCCATAAATCACGAGCCCGCTAGCTCTTTGCTGCCAACAGTCTTTCGAAAGAAGAAAATGTGAAATAAAAAATGGGCATGACAGTATGCGGATAAACTGGCAGGGCTC